>NC_064645.1:582468903-582771933 GCF_023864345.2 Schistocerca serialis cubense | reverse complement strand
TGGCTTTCTTAGCTGGCTCATGACATGGAAGTTAACTTACAAGAACCAGGGAGTCATAAACTTGTTCGGCGCTCAAAGCGGCTCCCAAGTGGATATGGAGAGGGAATTGGCTATGTCCTGTCCCCACATAGTAGGTGTGCTGGGGATGGTATCTGTTTCGGTAGAACTGCGATGTGTGAGACACAAGGAGGAATCCCTGTTAGAGAGAGAAAAATCTGAAAAGCTCAGAGGTACTCAGAACTTGAGGCCAAAGGAGTGGCTGTTTTCCGTGGCCACACCAAGAAGGAATGTTTGTTTAAACCTTAGTAACAAGGAGTCTGACTGGCTCACAGTGATTATTACAGTAGAAGGCGCTCTTTTCTCCGTGTGTTTATGTTTATGCCTTTTGGTTGGGTGGGATTAGATACCTGTTATGTAGTGGGAGAAATTTTTCTGTCTTCCTTCCGCGCCACAGCTGTATTGGTTTAGTATGAAACAATCTGTGAGCGTGGGAATTCGTTTAACTTATTTACAAAATTACTGTTGTTCGGGATTCGCAAGGTCTGCTGCAGTTGTCCGACAACATTCCTCTGCTGGAGGATCCATCCAAGTTTCGGAGAGGAAGGTCGGAGGACACAGGCTGCTGGGAGTTAAATGAGTATACACTTGCTCCAGGGGTGGCATTGAGAACGCAGACCATTAAAGCCAACTGCAGAGTGTGATATATCCATCTGAGAGCCAAGTACTGAGATCGAGCCGGACTCAGAGTTTCCAGTCGCTACTGCCACCATCTTCTAAAATCACAGCGTTTAGAAGTGGTAAGCATGGGCCGTCGACCCGTCGATGCACTCAATGAGGAGGAGGGGGGGGGGGCAATGCACGGCTTGTTAATTTACATGAGAGTTCATTTGCGCACTTTTAAAGTTAACACTCAGCTACCCGCTGCCAACATGCACTTTCGCCATTCTGTTGGTGTTCATACTTGTTTTTCCGAGGTTACTTCTTTACGCCACTAATTTTTTTGCATTCGTTGACTGTATCTGCGATATAGTTTCATGTTATCCTTTCTTGTGTCCACCCAGGTGTGCTAAGGCTATATTCCGAAGTTACAATCTTTTGTTTACTTACTGAATGTTTACCTGCTTAACTGAAAGGGTAAGTCATTTGTTCAGTATCTTACGGTAATAAAGCAACTTGTCATAGTGACCGCTAGTTTCCTTTTGTAGTTGACGACACCATTCATTAAGGTAACCATATGAGGTGTGATACCCGTAATTTTATGCTTAATTGGGCCACCTCTAGTAACTTCAAAAAGAAGTTATTTGTTGCGTGACATTGTTTTTCTTATATTTGCGTGATCTTATTGGGGGCTTCTTCCTCAGTGTGTCAGCATGCCAAACAACTCAACCGACACGCCTCACTCTGAATTGTCTTCCTAATCAAAACAGCAGCTATTGGGAGGAAGGAAAGCGTTTGACAGTGCCAAAAGGAATAGAATGATTCTTGTTGTGAAGATAATTAGAAGGAAATTTGTAATGGGGCAAGCATGTTAATGTAGAACAATTCAACGGGAACAATGTAACTGCAACTTATTACCGAGTAAGGTGCGTATAGAGATGTGTGGAGATAGTATCATCATAATATACATTTTAGTTTAGATATCTTTACCTTTTCCGAAACCAAGCAATTTGAAGCTGATCGCTCTATCTTCTTGGTGATCGTCCTGTCCTTCCTCTACCCTTAGGTCTGTAGTCATAGCTTTTCCTTACTATCCGGCTTTTGTCTGTACGTAGTAGATAGTCAAGCCATTCCTACGGTCGGGTCTTCTCTGCTATTCCTAGAACACGAAGGCTGCTCTCTTATTTTACTGCTCCTCTTATGATCTTATAATATGTATCCTACCAGAAGTTTTGGAAATTTCATTCCTGCAGCTTCAATTCTCTGTAAGTTTCTTCCTTTACGTCCATACTTCGGAACCATAGAGAAATGAAAGTACAGTCAAAGTATTACAGAATTTAGGTACTGTCTGTTTCCTGGTTTTGTCCAGGTGCTTATTCGTACTGACATGTGTACGTAAAGAAAGAAACAAAGTAGCGATGAGTTGTTGTTATTGTGGTCTTCAGTCCTGAGACTGGTTTGATGCAGCTCCCCATGCTACTCTATCCTGTGCAAGCTTCTTCATCTCTCAGTACCTACTGCAGCCTACATCCTTCTGAATCTGCTTAGTGTATTCATATCTTGGCCTCCCTCTACGATTTTTACCCTCCACGCTGCCCTCCGGTACTAAATGTGTGATCCCTTGATGCCTCAGAACATGCCCTACCAACCGGTCCCTTCTTCTGGTCAAGTTGTGCCACAAGCTCCTCTTCTCCCCAATTCTATTCAATACCTCCTCATTAGTTATGTGATCTACCCATCTAATCTTCAGCATTCTTCTGTAGCAGCACATTTCGAAAGCTTCTATTCTCTTCTTGTCCAAACTATTTATCGTCCATGTTTTACTTCCATACATGGCTACACTCCATACAAATACTTTCAGAAATGACTTCCTGACACTTAAATCTATACTCGATGTTAACAAATTTTTCTTCTCCAGAAACGGTTTCCTTGCCATTGCCAGTCTACATTTTATATCCTCTCTACTTCGACCATCATCAGTTATTTTGCTCCCCAAATAGCAAAACTCCTTTACTACTTTAAGTGTCTCATTTCCTAATCTAATTCCCTCAGCATCACCTGACTTAATTAGACTACATTCCATTATCCTCGTTTTGCTTTTGTTGATGTTCATCTTATATCCTCCTTTCAAGACACTATCCATTCCGTTCAACTGCTCTTCCAAGTCCTTTGCTGTCTCTGACAGAATTACAATGTCATCGGCGAACCTCAAAGTTTTTATTTCTTCTCCATGGATTTTAATACCCACTCCGAATTTTTCTTTTGTTTCCTTTACTGCTTGCTCAATATACAGATCGAATAGCATCGGGGAGAGGCTACAACCCTGTCTCACTCACTTCCCAACCACTGCTTCCCTTTCATGTCCCTCGACTCTTATAACTGCCATCTGGTTTCTGTACAAATTGTAAATAGCTTTTCGCTCCCTGTATTTTACCCCTGCCACCTTCAGCAGTGGAAATGATAGTAATTCATCAAATTAGTTTCGACATGTGGTGTGGGTTTGAGCAGCTCCTAGCCACTGGGAGCGGCGGTCGCGTTGAACTCTCCACACACGAAGCGACAGCGCACAGCGGTTTCCGGACGGCGACTGTGAGGGGCACGTCAGAAAACACTTGATACCACAGCGCCATTATCTGTGGCACGGCCCCCTTGCGAATTATTCATCAGTTATGATCGCGCGCGGCGCTTTATGAACGATGCACGATGTTTCCGGACACGCGGCCTGCAGCGAGAGGCCGCCACGGCGAAAATCCGATGTTATCGACCACGGCGGCCGGCCTTACGCTGCCGCCTCCACCGCCCCCGCGCTGCCCACGCCGCCCCCGCCGCCGGCCCGGCCTTACGAATAATTGACGAGCATCAGCCGGGCAGTCATTTAGCCCGGAGACGGCCACGCCGCTGCCAGCCTGATAATATCGAACTCTGAACCGCACGCAAATTCTGCCACCGCCGCGTCCAACCCAGTCCCCTAGTGCACCGACCGGCCCTACCTCCTCTCCCTTTCCACTCCATACCCTCCACCCCCAACAATGGTCTCCTCCCCAACAGCCGGCCCCTTCCTCCCTCCCTCAACCCCTCTCCTGTCGATACAGTGCCAGCTTCGATCGGTGCACACGCCCGTCACCTCCCTACTACGGGGCTGATGAAATTTGGGTCACTCAGAATCGCATTATAACTGCACGTGGCTGACAAAGTCACTGCTGTGTTAACATCACTGTGGGCTACACTTGACTCACATTTAATGACTTTATCGATTGTCAGGTGGCTTCCTCCGTTGATATACATTTTTACATTTGATTTATTTTCATCAGTCCTTTTACTGGTGTGACACGACTCGACATACTTCCTCTCTGGTGTCAACCTCTAGTAGTGGTACATAATTTGGCTTGTATCAATGTGGATTTTTCCACCTGTGCGATAATATAGTAAAGTATGCCGTACAATATCTTATACATGCAGAAAGATGCCCCTATCACCAAATATTTTGCCATGCGAACATATTCACGCTTTTTTTTTTCAACTCACCTCAGACTCCCACTAACTCCCCAAACTGTAACTCAATCGCACCCACTAGCACATCGCTGTAATTCGCTCATACTTTCTCACTGACTCATTCAGTCTCTTTGTCATTCTTCTGCATCACTCCCACAGTGCTTTTCGTTCCGTCCTGCTGTTACAGTCACCTCTCAATTTCACTGTTTCCCTCTTGCTCTCTCTTACTGCAAATACACTATTGGCCATTAAAATTGCTACACCACGAACATGACGTGCTACAGACGCGAAATTTAACCGACAGGAAGAAGATGCTGTGATATGCAAATAATTAGCTTTTCGCAGCATTCACACAAGGTTGGCGCCGGTGGCGACACCTACAACGTGCTGACATGAGGAAAGTTGCCAACCGATTTCTCATACACAAACAGCAGTTGACCAGCGGTCCCTGCTGAAACGTTGTTGTGATGCCTCGTGTAAGAAGGAGAAATGCGTACCATCACGTTTCCGACTCTGATAAAGATCGGATTGTAGCCTATCGCGATTGCGGTTTATCGTATCGCGACATTGCTGCTCGCGTTGGTCGAGATCCAATGACTGTTAGCAGAATATGGAATCGGTGGGTTCAGGAGGGTAATACGGAACGCTGTGCTGGATCCCAACGGCCTCGTATCACTAGCAGTCGAAATGACAGGCGTTTTATCCACATGGCTGTAACGGATCGTGCAGCGACGTCTCGATCCCTGAGTCAACAGATGGGGACGTTTGCAAGACAACAACCATCTGCACCAACAGTTCGACGACGTTTGCAGCAGCATGGACATCAGCTCGGAGACCATGGCTACGGTTACCCCTGACGCTGCATCACAGACAGGAGGGCCTGCGATGGTGTACTCAACGACGAACCTGGGTGCACGAATGGCAAAACGTTATCTTTACGGATGAATCCAGGTTCTGTTTATAGCATCATGATGGCCGCATCCGTGTTTGGTGACAACGAGGTGAACGCACATTGGAAGCGTGTATTCGTCATCGCCATACTGGCGTATCACCCGGCGTGATGGTATGGGGTGCCATTGGTTACACGTCTCGGTCACCTCTTGTTCGCATTGACGTCACTTTGAACAGTGGACGTTACATTTCAGAAGTGTTACGACCCGTGGCTCTACCCTTCATTGGATCCCTGCGAAACGCTACATTTCAGCAGGATAATGCACGACTGCATGTTGCAGGTCCTGTACGGGCCTTTCTGGATACAGAAAATGTTCGACTGCTGCCCTGGCTAGCACATTCTCTAGATCTCTGGTCAATGGTAGCCGAGCAACTGGCTCGTCACAATACGCCAGTCACTACTCTTGATGAACTGTGGTATCGTGTTGAAGCTGCATGGGCAGCTGTACCTGTACACGCCATCCAAGCTCTGTTTGACTCAATGCCCAGGCGTATCAAGACCGTTATTATGGCCAGAGGTGGTTGTTCTGGGTTCTGACTTCTCAGGATCCATGCACCCAAATTGCGTGAAAATGTAATCACATGTGAGTTCTAGTATATACACTCCTGGAAATTGAAATAAGAACACCGTGAATTCATTGTCCCAGGAAGGGGAAACTTATTTGACACATTCCTGGGGTCAGATACATCACATGATCACACTGACAGAACCACAGGCACATAGACACAGGCAACAGAGCATGCACAATGTCGGCACTAGTACAGTGTATATCCACCTTTCGCAGCAATGCAGGCTGCTATTCTCCCATGGAGACGATCGTAGAGATGGTGGATGTAGTCCTGTGGAACGGCTTGCCATGCCATTTCCACCTGGCGCCTCAGTTGGACCAGCGTTCGTGCTGGACGTGCAGACCGCGTGAGACGACGCTTCATCCAGTCCCAAACATGCTCAATGGGGGACAGATCCGGAGATCTTGCTGGCCAGGGTAGTTGACTTACACCTTCTAGAGCTCGTTGGGTGGCACGGGATACATGCGGACGTGCATTGTCCTGTTGGAACAGCAAGTTCCCTTGCCGGTCTAGGAATGGTAGAACGATGGGTTCGATGACGGTTTGGATGTACCGTGCACTATTCAGTGTCCCCTCGACGATCACCAGTGGTGTACGGCCAGTGTAGGAGATCGCTCCCCACACCATGATGCCGGGTGTTGGCCCTGTGTGCCTCGGTCGTATGCAGTCCTGATTGTGGCGCTCACCTGCACGGCGCCAAACACGCATACGACCATCATTGGCACCAAGGCAGAAGCGACTCTCATCGCTGAAGACGACACGTCTCCATTCGTCCCTCCATTCACGCCTGTCGCGACACCACTGGAGGCGGGCTGCACGATGTTGGGGCGTGAGCTGAAGACGGCCTAACGGTGTGCGGGACCGTAGCCCAGCTTCATGGAGACGGTTGCGAATGGTCCTCGCCGATACCCCAGGAGCAACAGTGTCCCTAATTTGCTGGGAAGTGGCGGTGCGGTCCCCTACGGCACTGCGTAGGATCCTACGGTCTTGGCGTGCATCCGTGCGTCGCTGCGGTCCGGTCCCAGGTCGACGGGCACGTGCACCTTCCGCCGACCACTGGCGACAACATCGATGTACTGTGGAGGCCTCACGCCCCACGTGTTGAGCAATTCGGCGGTACGTCCACCCGGCCTCCCGCATGCCCACTATACGCCCTCGCTCATAGTCCGTCAACTGCACATACGGTTCACGTCCACGCTGTCGCGGCATGCTACCAGTGTTAAAGACTGCGATGGAGCTCCGTATGCCACGGCAAAATGGCTGACACTGACGGCGGCGGTGGACAAATGCTGCGCAACTAGCGCCATTCGACGGCCAACACCGCGGTTCCTGGTGTGTCCGCTGTGCCGTGCGTGTGATCATTGCTTGTACAGCCCTCTCGCAGTGTCCGGAGCAAGTATGGTGGGTCTGACACACCGGTGTCAATGTGTTCTTTTTTCCATTTCCAGGAGTGTATATTTGTCCAAAGAATACCAGTTTATCATCTGCATTTCTTCTTGGTGTAGCAATTTCAATGACCAGTAGTGTATCTCATCATCTCCTTCCTGTTGCTACTGTCCCTTGTCACTCTTACTATCTCTCTCTTCCTCAGTGCCACCGTCTTATACTCTGTCTCTCATTATCATTAGCTCTGACCCACTTCCTCTTTCTCTTTATTCCCCCCCTCCCTCTCCCTCCTCTGGCACTATCTTCTTCTCTTTTTCTGGCACTGTTCTGTCACTGTCAACTATGTTCCACTTCCACCGTGTCCCCTTCTTTCTCTCACACTGCCATTGTCTCCTTTGCCCTCTCTATAACACAACCACTGTCTACTATATTCCAGTATCTAATACTTTTCAGTCTCTTTGCCATTGCCACTGCCTTCTTCTTTCTCTGCATAAAAAACACGAATATGTTTGCATTCCAAAATATATGGGAAAATTTTTAAAGCTACTGAGGAATGTTGAACGAGGCAGCTGCTACGCCACTTTTCAGTCAGGGTCTTTTAAATAAATAGAAACATATTCGCCTTTTTTGTGCTGCGATAGGAGCATTTTTCCGCTGGTTCCCTTCTTTTCCCTGCTGCAGTAGAGTATGTCTCTCATACGAGAAGAAATGTATTGGTCAGTAACATTTAGTTGACTTACGTGAAACTGAAATAACGCAGAACAAATTTCACACATCAGACCGGATTTTAGGTGCAAAAAATTTTTCGTGTTATTCAGTAATATAACATCGGGTTCCCAGATGGTACCAGAGACACTCTACAGCATATTTTTCCATGCTTCATCACTTCATACCCTATGCTTTCGCCTCAGTCCGGATTTTACTTTTGTATTTTACCTGAAAAAGTAAGGTAACTTTGAAGGTCTGTGTCTCGGAAACGGATAAAGATATGTAGAAAATTTTCAAAGTTTTTCGAATCGGAATATTAGGAAAACATCGTAAAACTACAGCTTTTTGCTGCGCCTAGCCGCCTCGGAATCTGCGGCTGGGTTGTGGTCCTCTAATGACGGCGAAAATGTAGTAAAAAAACAGTTTTTGGGGTTTTCCGAGAAAACGGCTGTGAACTAATGGTGCCTCCATAAGTCCCATCAAGCCCACCACAGACCACATCAAATGCATTCATACTTTGGCCCTATACTGAGGGTAGTGACACTAAGACGGTCGTTCTGCTGGATGACCAAATGGTCCCAAAACACGTGACCGTGGTGGCGGCTCACTTCCAACTGCGCAACGCTACGCGCTGTTAACATCCAACTGCCCAACACTACAATAGCAAATATTACAACACTGCTAACCAGCCACAAATTACACAGCCAGTGATTTTCATTCAGAGCGCTACGTGGCGTTACCAATACAAAAACCTAAACAGCGTACTTACATATATAATGACTTTTGAACACTAGTAAGGTAAATACATTGTTTGTCCTCTATCAAAATCTTTTATTTGCTAACTATGCCTATCAGTAGTTAGTGCCTTCAGTAGTTAGAATCTTTTATTTAGCTGGCAGTAGTGGCGCTCGCTGTATTGCAGTAGTTCTAATAACGAAGATTTTTGTGAGGTAAGTGATTTGTGAAAGGTATAGGTTATTGTTAGTCAGGGCCATTCTTTTGTAGGAATTTTTGAAAGTCAGACTGCGTTGCGCTAAACATATTGTGTGTCAATTTAGTGATCAGAATAAGTAAAGTGAGAAATGTCTGAGTACGTACATTTCTGATCAGCTGTTTGAAAATCAAATAATGTAAGAGGTTTATCAGCACAGTCATTCATTAATTTTTATAAGGGGACGTTGCACCACTTATCCTATTAGATTGTCTCTTCTCATTGTCAATATTTTCCACATGTTCCTCTCCTTGACGATTCTGCGGAGAACCTCGTCGTTTCTTATCAGTCCACCTAATTTACGATATCCTTGAACAGCACCACGTCTCAAACTATTCGATCATCTTCTTTGCTGGTTTTTCCACAGTCCATGATTCGATACTATTCAATGCCGTGCTCCACGGTTGGAGCACGGCACTATGCGAGGGCTTGCTGAAAAGCAGTACCTCCGAAATTTTTATGTGAAAACTCTGAAAGATTTTTAAATAAAACATGCTTTATTAACATTCTACATCTATATTCTTCATGTCTACCCATTTAGTTCTCAACATAGTCGCCCTGCCGATGGCACATTTCTCCTAACGAGAGTCCAGTGTGTTGATACGGTCACTGTAGAAAGTTTGACTTTATTGACGGAGCCTCAACCACACCTCTGCTTGCACCGCTTCATCACTGTCAAAGTCCACGAAGGCGTTCTTTAACTTTCGGAAACAGGTGAAAATCGGATAGGGGCCAAGTCGGGACTGAATGGAGGAAGATCGACGATAGTGAAGCCGAGACGTTGGACTGTTGCATATGTCACAGTGCTCGTGTGTGATCTCGCGTTGTCATGCAGTAGGACAGGGCGTTGCATATGTGGACGAACTGTTGGAAGTCGAAACTCGATTACAGCAGGCTGTTTCTCACACACCGACATGGTTACGTTACACACCGCCGTGTTACACGCTACAATCCGGAGCCCTCTAACGGCAGAGGGCTGCAATTATGTAGATATTGAGGATAAAGATGTAGAATGTTAATAGCATATGTTTCATTTTAAAAGCTTGAAGAGTTTTCACATAAAAAAATTTGGAGGCATTACTTTTCAGTGCCCTCGTATAATGCGGCCCCCTGGAGAGATCTCTACCAACACTGTGAAAGCTACAAAAAAAGTGTTCCAAGGTACCGGAATTAGTTGCCGACAGAGGTGGCGTAGTGCTCAGCCCACTGGACTCGCGTTCGGGAGGACGACCTTTTAAATGACACATGACAAATGATGATGTTTGCAAACCGCCTCAGTCTGTGTCGCCAAGAGCTGTTCCAGGACGATTGATTTACGGATCCAGATACATGGCTCCTTCCGTGTATAGCGATTTTACGACTATGACGAGTGGGGCCTGAAGATGGCATCAACGTAATACCGAAACTGGTAGCACATAAAAGTTCATAAAATAAAATAAACTTCTGCAAAAAAATGGCTCTGAGCACTATGGGACTTAACTACTGTGGTCATCAGTCCCCTAGAACTTAGAACTACTTAAACCTAACCAACCTAAGGACATCACACACATCCATGCCCGAGGCAGGATTCGAACCTGCGACCGTAGCATAAACTTCTGCAAATCATACGGCTGTTGGTAAATTATTGCATCAAGAAGTTCATGCCAGCCGTCGTCCCACGATCCATAATGGATCAACGAAGATTTTAAATTCGCGTCCGCCGATCCTGATTTAGGTTTTTTCGCTATTTCCCTAAATCGCGCCCGCATCTCGTGGTCGTGCGATAGCGTTCTCGCTTCTCACGCCCGGGTTCCCGGGTTCGATTCCCGGCGGGGTCAGGGATTTTCTCTGCCTCGTGATGGCTGGGTGTTGTGTGCTGTCCTTAGGTTAGTTAGGTTTAAGTAGTTCTAAGTTCTAGGGGACTGATGACCATAGATGTTAAGTCCCATAGTGCTCAGAGCCATTGGAACCCTAAATCGCTTCAGGCCAATGCCAGGATGGTTCCTTTAAAAGGGCACGGCCGACTTCTTTCCCTATCTTTCTCTAACCCAATGGGACCGATGACCTTATTGTTTGGTCCTCCCCCCAAATAAACCAACCAACCGGAATTAGTTTCTCTTATAAAAAGCGATAGTACCCATATAACATTAGAACAGAAACATGGATGAAACTAGCAGCGTACAGCAGTGACACTTTAAATCCCCACTGGAACATATATCGCACCGACAGTTTATCGACTTAAGGATCTATAAAATGTCTAGTTAGGTTATAAAATCTGAACGCAAAGCAATCTGGAAGAAGGTAAGTGTCAAAGGTAGGTAGCGAAGTAGATGGTTCCTGTCATAAACTGCCTGCCTCAGGAGCTGCAATGGCTGAACGCCTTAGAGGAAACTTCGGTAATGTCGTGCGTAAATTTCCTGACCGTTGCCGTAAACAGACTGAGAGAATCACGCGGTTAAAACAAATGTCATGGACAAGTATTCGTGAAGGTATGTTATCGGGAAAGCCATCCATTATATGGGCCCGTACCAACAGCCTCAAGGTTGAGGTCCAGCAGAAGTTTCATCAAGGGCACTTCAGTGTTGCAAACAGCGGCACTACAGCAAGGAAAGAGTCCTTGCCACCTCATTCGGGAACATTTGCACTTGGGCATGAACAGAACTGGAGGCCAAAGATCCAGGAGTAATCTCCAGAAATGGCACTTCCCTGCGGATACCACCAACTGTGACTGCGAATAACACACCATGGAATACCTGTTGCTGTATCAGCTGTTTCCTGCATCTGGCAAAGATCATCTTCTGCTAGCGACTCCAAGCGCAATTGTCTGCAATATTTTAGGCAGCAGTGGTACTGTTGTTAATTCACTCTCTCTTTTGTTTTTAAAGGTAATTACCATGTATTTGCTTTTGAGTCGAATAAATAATACCTTGAGCACTTACACAATCGACTTGTGAGGCCAATGTCGCAAATCTCCTGGTAACTGTCCCAAACTTTTTGATGTAGGTATAGCACCAACGTCTACAGGTGTTAATAACAAAATTTACGCTTAGCAAATGTGGTAACAAAGCCGATTGCATATTATTTGGACAAACAATATCCAGTTTTCATTTATAGAGACGAAAATGTCGAGTATCAATGGATAAAATTCAAGGGAACCAGTGCTGCTCAGTCACGTACGGGCATAGTAGGTAACTGACGATTTAGTATACAGGTCAAAAGACTGCTAAGACGCGAAACAGATTCATCGCTGATTTAAACAGTGTTAACACCTTGTTGACAAACGAACGAAGCCATAATGAATGTAACTATCGCGATACGACAATGGTTCAGTGATATCGAAGAAAACGTTGCGCCTACCGATTTGACGAGAAATCATAATCAGATGTGGTCTTATGTAGTCACTCCAAATCAGTTTTACAGTCTCTTAGTGGCAATACTGGAACACAGAGAATTCACTCTTCCGAAATCATTTCTCCACGGAATATCACTATACAATTACCTTGGATGTAGACTCATCGACAGCTAGACGTAAATTCGGGTCTGCCCCAGGAAGTATGTTGTGAACCCTGCTGTTAATTATATATGTTAATGATTATATAGACATTATTGATAGTAAGCTCAGGCTTTTCGCGGAAGATGCAGGTATCTGTATGAAGTAATGTGTGAAAAAGGCTTGACAAATATTCAGTCAGATCTTGATTTAAAAGTGCTGCACACGTTGACAACATTTGTTTAATGTTCAGAAGTGTAATATTTGAACTTCACTAAAAGACGTAGTTTCCTATGAGTACAATATCAACGAATCACAGCGCACACAAGTAAATGAGTATAAAAATTTGTAGGTATGTGAAATGAACGATCATATAGACTTAGTCGTAGGTAAAGAAGTTGACAGGCAACGGTTCATTGGTAGAATAATCGGGAAATGCTATCAGTCCGCAAAGGAAATTG
This sequence comes from Schistocerca serialis cubense, assembly GCF_023864345.2. Lineage (NCBI taxonomy): Eukaryota > Metazoa > Arthropoda > Insecta > Orthoptera > Acrididae > Schistocerca > Schistocerca serialis. Next base: position 582,759,248 of record NC_064645.1, on the reverse strand, counting down.
CTTACAAATAACTCGTGCTAAATAACTGCCATGTTTGAACGAGCATCATTTTGCTTGAACCTTCTGATCCAAAACTAACACGACTGCCGTGGGCGCTCTTTTCTACCACTGCTCGAGGAGAGGGAACCTACCTTCTGCGCCTGGCTGATAGGCTACTCTGCAGTGCAGCTGATGTAATTCAAGCCAGGCTTGTATTTTTATCGGCCTGCAGGATGGACGGCTGAATACAGAAACTGGGAGTTCCTGAAGCAGACTTAAGTGTTGCGATGCCCCCTGCAAGTCGTCCTGTGTGGCGAGTGGGTAGAGGATCCAACTAAAAATTATTTCATCATCTTCCCCTGTAGTACATAACTGACAGTGTTTTCTTAAGATAGTTCACAGAGATCTCTTAGGAGAAGAACGGCACAGATTAGTGGAACGAGTGCTAATAAATCAAGGATTAACTGTCTTGGCACGAGAAGAAGCAGTAGACGGAAAAATCTGTAAACACAAATAATGATTACAAGACGTAAGACGGTCGAGCAAGTTTGACATAATTTGTATGCAGAGATAAAAGAGTATCACACACAGGAAGAGATGGACGAAAGTGACAAAACTCAATTGTATTAGTATTCCAATTATTATTGGTTTTTCGCCTTAAGATTACTGCAATTTAATTAAAGAGAGTTTCACATCAGATGCGTTACGATTTTACTTATGAAGCATCTTCTGTGGTCATTCTGTAAACTGGAAACATAAGTTTCTACATTTTTGATCGTTTCACATTAAAAACAGCATTTTTGTTTATAAAGTTGGTATGCACTTTACTTACGGCGTTTCTGCCTCTTAGTTACATATTCTTCAAACCACTGCTTCCTCGCTCTTTGTTAGGAAAGGATTATGTCGAAAGACATGACTCATACACTTGGCACCTTTCGCCTTTCTGCACTATTTCTTACGCTGCATCTGCGTTATTTACACTTCAATTTTGGAGACTGAATTAAAGTTACGCGTGTTCTCACTCAGCACAGTATTACAGTGTTTATGTCTGTTCGTTTGTTTTTGTGTAGGTCGTCAGCATCGCCAACCTGTGGAACTACATGCTTTTTGTATAATTCGAGTGTTTGTGTGTGTGTGGGGGGGGGGGGGGGGAAGAGGGGGAATGAGAGAGAGATTAGGTCGGGGAGGTTAGAGGGTGGTGTTTGTGTTTGTGTGTGTGTGTGTGTGTGTGTGTGTGTGAATGTATGAGTTACTGTAAATTAGTAAAAATGTATGTTCGGCAGAGACATGAGAGGAGATTGGGGCAGGGAGTGATTGAGTTGTGGCTCGTTGTTTTTGGTCGGGAGTGGTAATTATAGGAAAGAAACTGGGAGAATGTGATAACGGCAAATGAAGCCTGTGGTTATATGTGTATATTTGACGTTACGTTAAATGGTCAATCAGTTTAGAGAGTGTATGGTTTTTCGGGTTGGTCTGATCATTTATGAGGTGTTTCTTTTCTGTTATTGTTTATTGAATGTGGTAGTTTTCTTGTAAGGCGAGAAGGTATTTTTTTGTTGTTGTTTATCAGTAACATTTCCGTGTCTGTGTTTCTGACGGTAATTTTGTATTGGCGTTGGTGTAAGTGTTCTGCGAAAATTGAACGATTTGTCCTGTGCTTCCATGCTCTTGTATGTTCTTTGTATCTGGTGTCATATGTCCCCCTGGTTTGAACTATGTATCTTCCATCACATGTATTGCATTTCATTTGGTATAGTTCCGATTTAGATCAGTTTTTCCTATTGTTTTTGTGTAGTATTTTTGAATTGAATTGTTGGTTTGGTGGGCTTTTTATGCCTTGTTTTTGAAAATATTGGTTGTTCTGTTTGTGTACTTGTGGTTGTATCCATTATGCACCATCTTTTGTTTTTGTTTCTTTCTCACTTTGCGTTATTCCTGTTATTGTATTTTCTTTCTTAGTTCGTAAGGGATTCTGTCCTTGTGTTGGTGGCAGCTGGGTAGTTGTCTCTGTCTAACGATACTGTGTTTAGTCTGTGGAGATGTATGTAAGTAAGTTGAGAATTCGTGTGTTGTGATGTCTCACACATAAATGTGTATGTTGTTGACGGTTTCCGGTATATGTCAAATGTGTGTTGGTTGTTTTGAATCTCTTCGGTGATGTCCATGAAATTTAACTGCCTATTGTGTTATTTTTCTATTGTAAAATGTATCTTATCACAGTCATGCAAACAAACACAGTATCAGTATTTTCTTGATCCACAGCTACTACGAAGTTTAAAATGATTTCATTCCGCCAGCTTCTGCTAGCGCTTGGTTTATTTTCTGTACTGTTGCACAATATCGGCTTCAAGTCGTTTTCAGGTGTCTAAATACAGATTTTGACAATGTGATTATCAACACCGTTCGCTCGGTCATGCGGTATAGTACAGCCACGTCACGTACTTTTATTCGGGACCAGCGAGGTGTACGGGCCCTGCAACGAACTTGTGACGTCAAACTAGTCGGACTGTCCGCCAGTCTTCGCAAACTCTCGGCTCCGTGCAGGGCCCACGGGAAATAAATATGAAATTGAGAAGGTACCCACTAAAGGTCTGAGTTTTGTCTTGTGGTATCGGTAACTCGTGTGCGTTTAAAAGCGCATACAAGATTTATTAAACTCGTGTGAAATAGTTATTCGCTCCTCGCCGGAGACGGCTGCTGGCACTGGTAAGACCTGCAGTGTCACGTGCTCTGACGTACCTGCCAGCGTGTGTCTTTTTCGTGGGCCTCGCCTTTAGTCAGGAAATGCCCTTGGTCGTAGCAAGGCGGGTATCCACACGGACGGTGCGTCGACGACTGGAGCACCACGGACAGTCAGCATGGCGACCATGTCGAGTTCCATTGATGCGACGGCAGAGAGAGAGACTCACCGACAATGCTGAGGGACCCAACGACAACAGTGGACACAGGACCGACACCACGTTGTCTTTTGAGATGACTTCCATTTCCGCAGACAGCATCACGACGGACATATAGTGCGTGGGGGCTCCGAGGGTACGTACATTGTCAGATTGCATTCATCACCACCTTACTGGCCCAGCAGCTGCGTTGATGGTGTCGGTTTGTGGGTTGCCTCTTGGTGATCATCACGATCGCCTCTGGTTCGCATAGCGCGTAATTTGGAAGACCAGCCGTCACATTTCGAGGTCAGTGGCGTCCTCTATCTTCGATTCTGAAAAGCGTTATATATCAACAAGATAACGCAGGACGACATGTTGCCCTTACCGTCCCGACCTTGCTCGATGCAGAGGGTATCCGATTGTTTCCCAGGCCAGCACGTTCCCCAGATCCTTACCCACTGGAAAAAATGAATAATGGGTTGCCGAGCCACTGACACATCACCACGCGCCAGCCTGTAGCCTATGTGATATAGAGCTCATGCCAACCGACAGGAACATAAAATGCCCCAGAACTTACAGTCTTTTTCTGCGGACAGTACAGAAACACCAGAGAAACATCTTACCAAGACTACAGTAATACAGAACCACATATACAGGGTGCCCCAGGAGGAATGGTCAATACTCAGTATAAAACAGCAACGCCATTCAGAGCGAAAAGTCCAGAAAACATTATCTCTAAAACGTATGCCTTAAGAGCTATTAGAATTCATCTTCGATACTGTGAGACAAATCTCTTCCACCACATACTATTTGCTTTCCAGGTTTTAGGACGTCATAGTATGGACCAAAATACGAATAATTGCCCAATACGAGTAAATATGGGCTCTAAAATGCATACAGAAAGAGCTATCAGCACTTATTTATCTCCGCTGCTGTGTAACACATCTCTTCTATTGAACAAGTGCTCATAGTTCTTAAGGTATGCACTTTTAGAGTCTATGCTTGCTGGACTTTTATTCTTGTTTTGGTCCATGGTACCTCCACCCAAGAGAGAAGCAAAGAGCTTCCAGTGGAAGAGACTTGTTTTACAGTATCAAAGGTTAAGAAATGCTCACAGGTCTTAAGGTATGCGTTTTAGAGCCCATGGTTGCTAGATTCATTGTGCTTCAAATGATCGTTCCTGTCATATCCCTGAGTACTGATCATTCCTCGTGGAAGACGTGTATACGCAGTAAATAAAAACGAAGAGCGATGAACCAAACTTAACCCACAGACAGAGACCACCAAAGCTACATATGAAAATTATATACGACCACCAACCCACAGACAACAAGCCTGTATGCTACCTCATGACAGATTCCATAGAAAAGATGCAGAAGGAGAAGAACAAGAAGAAAGCGACGATTGACCTACAACAAAAAACTTCTAGCCATTGACATAACCATACCATAGCCAAAATTAGTGCAGATGAATTGCCGCAATATTCCACTCTTAACCTATATAATAAAGTAAAGACAGTGTATGCGTATTATCAGAAAAACGAGTTATAAACATGTATATACACCTAGAATAACAATGACAGCGCCGCGCGGGATTAGCTGAGCGGTCTTAGGCGCTGCAGTCATGGACTGTGCTGCTGGTCCCGGCGGATGTTCGAGTCCTCCCTTGGGCATGGGTGTGTATGTTTGTCCTTAGGATAATTTAGGTTAAGTAGTATGTAAGCTTAGGGACTGATGACCTTAGCTGTTAAGTCCCATAAAATTTCACACACATTTGAACATTTTGAACAATGACAGCAGATATGTAGGGTACTAATACACCGCTGGAGTATCAACCATACACCCACTACACAGTGCCCCTATTCTATTAATATAATTTTAAGAACTATGACTGGCGATCAATGGCTCGAAGCAACAATTCCGAAGTTTTCACCCCTAGTCAGTCGGTGGCAGTGTTAACTCATCTATCCTATCTACTACGTTTTTAGTCTTCTTCAATATCAAAACATTTTTTATACCTCCGTTTCCCAATTTTATGTTAAATTCACTGGTTTTAAAAATGCTACAGAAAATAAAAAAAGAAATTAATAATAGGCCCATCTCCACCATTTTGTCGCTAATTAGTTGTAATAACAGAATAAATTGTATTTTATTTCAGCTTGTTTATGGCAACGTTATAGAGCATGATATTCCACAGAAGTTTTTCGCTTTGATACTATATATTTGTTCGAAAGTATGCCTAACAACTGACTAAATTAATGTGATGAGTGACTAGTGTTTCTAATTCCCTGTTTTAAATATTTATCTAAATTTTAACTGTTATCCTTCATCACTCAGAAGGAGGTAAATTAGCCGCGTTGATACCATGATTGTCGATGACAGTATTGCATCCCTCGGACATTCAAAGTTACAATATGGCGAGTTCACTGGAAGCTGTATAAACAATTACATTAGCTCACATTTACTCAATGTGAGCAGAGGTGCCTTTATGCAACCATCTGGTTTAATATTTGGAAGTATCGTTGAAGGATAGCAATTTATTCAAGCGCTTATGTTTGATGACCTGGAATGTTCATTCTTAAACAGCGTGAATCGTAGACAAGGTTAAACAGCTTCTGGAAATCACAGTTGACGACACTCCGTTTTCTGAGACATGAACATCTGGTAAACATGGGTTAGCATCACTTTCAAAATGGTTTAAATGGTTCTCAACACTATGCGACTTAACTTCTGAGCTCATCAGTCCCCTAGAACTTACAACTACTTAAACCTAATTAACCTAAGGACATCACACACATCCACGCCCGTGGCAGGATTCGAACCTGCGACCGTAGCGGTCGCGCAGTGCAGACTGTAGCGCCTAGAACCGCTCAGCCACCACGGCCGGCAGCATCACTTTAACATGACACATTTAGGGTAATAAATTCACAAACCTTTGTTGTACAATAAGGAACAACCTACTTGTACTTCAAATCTCCTGAATGTTTGTCTGTATCATGAGATATACAGGGTGATTCAAAAAGAATACCACAACTTTAAAAATGTGTATTTAATGAAAGAAACATAATATAACCTTCTGTTATACATCATTTCAAAGAGTATTTAAAAAGGTTTTTTTTCACTCAAAAACAAGTTCAGAGATGTTCAATATGGCCCCCTCCAGACACTCGAGCAATATCAACCCGATACTCCAACTCGTTCCACACTCTCTGTAGCATATCAGGCGTAACAGTTTGAATAGCTGCTGTTATTTCTCGTTTCAAATCATCAATGGTGACTGGGAGAGGTGGCCGAAACACCATATCCTTAACATTCCCCCATAAGAAAAAATCGCAGGGGGTAAGATCAGGGCTTCTTGGAGGCCAGTGATGAAGTGCTCTGTCACGGGCTGTCTGGCGGCCGATCCATCGCCTCGGGTAGTTGACGTTCAGGTAGTTACGGACAGATAAGTGCCAATGTGGTGGCGCTCCATCCTGCTGAAATATGAATTGTTGTGCTTCTTGTTCGAGCTGAGGGAACAGCCAATTCTCTAACATCTCCAGATACTGTAGTCCAGTTACAGTAGCACCTTCGAAGAAAAAGGGACCAAAAACTTTATTGGCTGAAATGGCACACAAAACGTTCACCTTAGGCGAGTCACGTTCATACTGAGTTGTTTCCCGCGGATTCTCAGTGCCCCATATACAGACATTGTGACGGTTGACTTTCCCGTTAGTGTGGAAAGTTGCTTCATCACTAAACACAATCTTTGAAACGAAAGATTCATCTGTTTCCATTTGAGCAAGGATAAAATCACAGAAATCGATTCTTTTAATCTTATCAGCTGCAGACAATGTTTGAATCAATTTCAGACGATAAGGTTTCATAACTAACCTTTTTCGTAGGACTCTCCATACAGTTGATTGTGGAATTCGCAGCTCTCTGCTAGCTCTGCGAGTCGATTTTCCTGGGCTGCGAACAAATGCTTGCTGGATGCGTGCTACATTTTCATCACTCGTTCTCGGCCGTCCACAACTTTTCCCTTTGCACAAACACTCATTCTCTGTAAACTGTTTATACCAACGTTTAATACACCACCTATCAGGAGGTTTAACACCATACTTCGTTCGAAATGCACGCTGAACAACTGTCGCCGATTCACTTCTGCCGTACTCAATAACACAAAAAGCTTTCTGTTGAGCGGTCGCCATCTTAGCATCAACTGACGCTGACGCCTAGTCAACAGCGCCTCAAGCGAACAAATGTACAACTAAATGAAACTTTATAGCTCCCTTAATTCGCCGACAGATAGTGCTTAGCTCTGCCTTTTGTCGTTGCAGAGTTTTAAATTCCTAAAGTTGTGGTATTCTTTTTGAATCACCCTGTATAAGGTGGATTTTTCACATTATAGAAAGCTCAGATCGTCCATATGCACCAGCGATCACACTGCAAATGTCAGTCACAGTTGGGGGGGAATGGAAGGCCCTACTACAATGACTGACCTTGTTCCAGCATGGGAGCACGCTGGTGAGCATGCATTATCGTCCGTGGTGGTCAAACAACCATGTCCCGCCTTTTATATTGTCCAGGGGACCGTCATGGATTGCGATGAATCCAGTGTAATTATTGTCTTTGAATCAAAGAGTCAATTTTTTTCTTATGAATGGTGGGCTCCATGTGGTTCCCAAGTCGTGCAGCGACCGTCAACCATAAAATTACAAAATATGCAGCAACCAGTCGCAAAATCATGTTTTATTTATTCACTTTTGCAAATCGATTTCAATTGATTAACAGCCATCATCGGTGCTTTCAACCAATATGTGCCCTGAATAGTAATATTGTCTTAAGCAGAGGTCAAACAAAGTTTGGCAGTTTATAACATAGCAAGATAACCATTAACAGTGTTTCCGTGAAAGAGGAATTGCTCGTAAAGAGATGAGAGGGACATGGCACAAAACACAATGACTTTGGGTGAATATCGTACATTTTCGGTGTGTGCACGTGGGTCCTCTAGGCCCCAAATCCAAACATCTACATCTACATCTACATTTATACTCCGCAAGCCACCCAACGGTGTGTGGCGGAGGGCACTTTACGTGCCACTGTCATTACCTCCCTTTCCTGTTCCAGTCGCGTATGGTTCGCGGGAAGAACGACTGTCTGAAAGCCTCCGTGCGCGCTCTAATCTCTCTAATTTTACATTCGTGATCTCCTCGGGAGGTATAAGCAGGGGGAAGCAATATATTCGATACCTCATCCAGAAATGCACCCTCTCGAAACCTGGCGAGCAAGCTACACCGCGATGCAGAGCGCCTCTCTTGCAGAGTCTGCCACTTGAGTTCGTTAAACATCTCCGTAACGCTATCACGGTTACCAAATAACCCTGTGACGAAACGCGCCGCTCTTCTTTGGATCTTCTCTATCTCCTCCGTCAACCCGATCTGGTACGGATCCCAACATTGCGTTTGTTTACCAATATGTGCCCTGAATAGTAATACTGTCTTAAGCAGAGGTCAAACTTTATGTCTTTCAGTTACTTTCGGTATTATACTATAGTATTTCTTTCCATGTAGGGTCCAAGTTTCATAGACCTATGTTACTTGGCCGTGGCACGTCATACAAAATTACTTTCGTCCTTAAGTTTCGCGCACCAGCGTGGTTTGTTCTCATCCTCCTCAATTCCTCTACAGCGTAAGAAATTCTGCGTGAAATGCGCAATATTTGATGGTTTATGCGTTTGCGCAAAAATTTCAGGTTGGTGACCGCACTGTGAAGTGTTAGAACCGCCGCACCTGTGCCTCAGTAGAGGCTTGCAATTAGACCTCGGCCATCGCTACGATTAATGAGCCCTGGCACCGAGTTGAAGCAGCATGGATTGACTGGCCCATATCTGTCATCCAACATCAGTTGGACTCGACGCGTGGGCAGGTTAGACCCACTGTTGGTGCCAGAGCTAACACCTTTGTTTACTAAACTCCGCATGCTACATATCTTCAAATCACCTATAAATTTAGCCATATACGTCTAGATCTAAGTACATAATCGGTAAGCCTCCATACGCTGCGTAGCGGAGGGTACCTTCTACCATTACTAGATACTTTATTTCCCGTTCCGGTCGCAAAGAAGGGAAAAATGGCAGCCCTCATTTCTCTTACCTTGTCTTTGCCATCTTTACACGAAATGTTCGTTGGTTTCAGGAGAGTCGTTCTGCAGTCAGCCATAAATTGTTTTTCTCTATATTTTCTCAATAGTGTTTCGCGATAAGATCGTCGTTTTCCCTCTACGTATCCCCATTCGAGTTCCCGAACCATCTGCATAATACTCGTGTGTTGCGAACCTATTAATAACAAATCTAGCGGCCGCCTCTGCATTTCTTCTAAGCCTCCTTTAATCCGACCTGGTGAGGATCCCAAACGCTGCAGCAGTACCCAAGAATGGGTCGCACTAGTGTGCTATAGACAATCTCCTTTGTAGATGAACTACACTTTTTTTCTAGAATTCTCCCAATAAAACAGAATTGACGTTCGCCTTCCCTACTATTGAGCTCACGTGCTCCTTTAATTTACATAGCTCTGCGACGTTATGGTGGATATTTAATCGATGTGATTGTGTCAAGCGGCATACCATTAATACAGGGGGTTCCGAAAAGACGATACGTATTTCGAACCCATATATTTATTAAACTGTAAGACATAGAATTATGAAACTTGGGACATATTTAAGAACCTCTCAAGTTTAGATTACAGATGTTTAATATGTTATCCACCAGCGACGCACTCATCATCACATCGATATTTGAATTTCTCTCATACACGGGTAAGCACGTCCATCGTCACTAATGTTGTGGCAGTACCGATGCGGTTCTTCAGCTTTTCTAGGTTCTGTGATAGCGTTGGCGCATAAACCCCACAGGAAGGAGTCGCAGCGTATTATATCCAGTGATCATGCACGTCAGCTGAGAAGTGCTACGTCCCGGCTGTCTGACGACAAATTCAAGATATTCCGTTGCTTCGCGACAACAGTGAGGGGGTGTCCCGTCTTCGTGGAAAATGAACCTGTAGTCAATCAGCCTCCGAAACATCCAGTTTATAACATAGCAAGATAACTACTAACAATGTTTCCGTCAAAGAGGAATTGCTCGTAAAGAAATGAAAGGGACATGGCACAAAACACAATGACTTTGGGTGAATCTCGTACATTTTCAATGTGTGTATGTGGGTCCTGTAGGCCCCAAATCCGAACATTGGTTTGTTCGCTTTCCCATTGAGGCGGAAAATGGCTTTTTCACTGAAAGCGATGCGTTGTGAGAAAATGTTAGCATTGTCAATAACATTCAGTAGCTCGTCAGAAAATGCCACATGTTTGCGCTTGTCGTCATGACGTAGAGCCCGCAACAGCTGCAACTTGTCACTTTCATAACCAATCGACGTCTCAAAATATGGAAAACTGTTGTTGTAGGCAGTTTTAGCTCCAGAGTAGCACGACCAGTTGATTTTCCAGGACTATATTAAAGGCAGTTTGAATTCGTGCGACATTTTCGTCGGAAACACGAGGGTGGCCAGGACTCTTTCGTTTATATACACAACCTGTGTCTAAAAACTGTCGATACCACCTGCGAATGTTCCGTCCTTTCGTAGTATCAGTTTTTGTACTTCAGCCTGAAACATCCTTGCACTGTAATCACGGAATTACCCTTGGCAAACTCGAGGACACAAAATAATTTCTGTTGCGGAGTAGCCATTTTGCAACGTGTGACGGTTCAAGGAAACAGACGAAAACCGACAACTAGAGATAATGAATATAAACTAGACAATGTATTCGCCCCTCCAATAACCGAGCCTTGCCTCAGCGATCGATAGTTTTGACAACATAATTCAGGGCATGTCAAAAAGAGTGAGCTGACTTCAAAACTCCATATTTATAGATTTTATCAAAATATTGCAATTCATTCCATGTTTATACTATGATTTTATCAATAAATATGGAGTTTCGAAATCAGATCATTCTTTTTGAAACACCCTATACTTTAATAGGCTACATATGTATTGTTTTTGAAACATCCTGTTCTCTATTCAAACACTATAGGATCTTTTTTTCTACTCATCTGCATCAACTTATGTTTTCCTGCATTTAGAGCTGTAAGTAGGCTGTTTAGGTTTTTTTATTGGTAAGGCCACCTCTGTATAAAAATCACTGGCTGTGCTGTGTGCAGTCTGTGTCTAGTTTGCATTGTTGTCTGCCATTGTAGTGTTGGGCAGCGGCAGCTGGATGTGAACAGCGCGTAGCGTTGCGCAGTTGGAGGTGAGCCGCCAGCAGTGGTGGATGTGGGGAGAGAGATGGCGGAGTTTTGTAATTTGTCATGAACTGCTACATATATTATGACTATTAAGGTAAATACATTGTTTGTTCTCTATTAATATCTTTCATTTGCTAACTATCCCTATAAGTAGTTAGTGCCTTCCGTAGTTTGAATGTTTTATTTAGCTGGCAGTAGTGGCGCTCGCTGTATTGCAGTAGTTCGAGTAACCAAGATTTTTGTGAGGTAAGCGATTTGTGAAATGCATTGGTTAATGTTAGTCAGCGCCATTCTTTTGTAGGGATTTCTGAAAGTCAGATTGCGTTGCGCTAAAAATATTTTATGTCAGTTTAAGCACAGTCATGTATAATTGTAAAAAGGGGACATTTCAGAGCAAGAGGCCATTCGTCACACCAAATAGAAAACCTATCTAAATGATCCTGTATACCATGCATGACACTTTCCCGTACACTACAGAGTCATCAACAAACAGTCACAGGTTGCTGCTCACCCTTTCCATCAGATCATAGATCGTACCTTGTGTCACCAGCACTGTACTGTGATATTTGATATTAGCCGAAGACATAAACATCACGATGTTATAGAAAATAAACGAAAAACTGAGTCAGGTGGAATGGAACCTTTTGAATAAACTTTTCTGCGGTGTACGCCACAATCACAGTGTTCCTTAGTCCGTTATGGAAAAACACAGGAATACATTGAGGTCACAAAAGTCATGGGATGTCTACTAATATCACGTCTGGCGTCTTTTTGCCGGCGTAGTGCAGCAACACGACGTGGCATGGTCTCAAAAAGTCGTTGGAAGCCCCCTTCAGAAATACTGATCCATAGCCGCCAATAATTCGGAAAGAGTTGCCAGTGCAGGATGTGTACGAAACGACTTCTCGGTTATGTACCATAAATGTTCAACGGAGTTCATGTCGGGCGACCTGGGTGGCAAAATCATTACTCGCATTATCCAGAATTTTCTTCAAACCAGCTACTAACAATTGTGACCCGGTGACATCCACAGATATTTCACAGTTATTTGGAAACATGACGTCCATGAATGGCTGCGAATGGTCTCCATGTAGCCCAGCATCCAGAGGACCCGGTTCATTCCATATAAACACAGTCCAAGGCATTAAGGAGCCACCATCAGCTTGGCATTGTGTTGACAACTTGGGTCCACGGAATCGTGGGGTCTGCGCCACACGCGAACCCTACCATCATCTCTTACCCGCTGAAACAGAGACTCATCTGACCAGGCCACAGTTTTACAGTTGCCTAGGGTCCAACCGACGTGGTCACGAGCCCAGGAGACACGCTGTAAGCGATGTCGTGCTGCTAGCAAAGAGTCCGGCGTCGGTTGCCCGCTGCTGTAGCCCATTAACAGCAAATACCACCGCACTGGCCTAACGCCCTGACAACTCTACGCAAATGCCGCTGCTCTCGGTCTTTAAGTGAAGGCCGTCGGCCAGGGCGTTGTCCTTGGCGAGAGGTAACGCCTGAAATTTCTCGGCATACTCTTAACACTGTGTGCAGGGTGCCGACCGTGATGGCCACGCGGTTCTAGGCGCTGCAGTCCGGAGCCGCGCGACTGCTACGGTCGCAGGTTCGAATCCTGCCTCGGGCATGGATGTGTGTGATGTCCTTAGGTTAGTTAGGTTTAACTAGTTCTATGTTCTAGGGGACTGATGACCTCAGATGTTAAGTCCCGCAGTGCTCAGAGCCATTTGAACCATTTTTGTGTGCCGGGTGGCAATTATTGAACTATATGAAACAAAACGTAAATTAGTTACAAACTACGACGCGCACACACTTTATACAACATGGGGTCAATACAGATAATCTAATTTAGGTTATGACATTTTCGATATGCATGTCATCAAATGGTTCAAATGGCTCTGAGCACTATGGGACTCAACTGCTGTGGTCATCAGTCCCCTAGAACTTAGAACTACTTAAACCTAACTAACCTAAGAACATCACACACATCCATGCCCGAGGCAGGATTCGAACCTGCGACCGTAGCAGTCGCACGGTTCCGGACTGCGCGCCTAGAACCGCGAGACCACCGCGGCCGGCTGCATGTCATCACTGACGATTATGTGGCGAAGGCGAATAGCGAAATTCTGCACGAGCCGCTGAAGTGTCGGAAAGTCGATGCTGCCGATGCCCTCCTGAATGACTGTTTTGAGTTCGGCAGTGCTTTTGGGGCTACTGCTGCACACCTTGTCTTTAATATCGCCCCAGAAAAAGGAGTCGCATTCGGGAGGACGACGGTTCAATCCCGTCTCCAGCCATCCTGATTTAGGTTTTCCGTGATTTCCCTAAAAATCGATTCAAGCAAATGCCGGGATGGTTCCTTTGAAAGGGCACGGCCGATTTCTTTCCCCATCCTTCCCTAACCCGAGCTTGCGCTCCGTCTCTAATGATCTCGTTGTCGTCGGGACGTTAAACACCACTAACCTAAGACCTAAAAAGGAGTCGCATGTGTTCAGATCTGGAGAACATGAAGGCCGATCGAGGCTCATGCCAGTGGCCTCCGGGAGCGTGCAGTTTCCAAAGTGCTCCTCCAGGACATCACACCCTTGCTTCGATGAGGTCGAAATCCATCTTGCATGAACCACATCTTGTTCAAAAATGGTTCAAATGGCTCTGAGCACTATGGGACTTAACGTTTTAGGTCATCAGTCCCATAGAACTTAGAACTACTTAAAGCTAACCAACCTAAGGACATCACACACATCCATGCCCGAGGCAGGATTCGAACCTGCGACCGTAGCAGTCCCGCGGTTCCGGACTGCAGCGCCTAGAACCGCACGGCCACCACGCCCGGCCACATCTTGTCGAAATCAAGGTCACTTTGGATAATGGGGATGAAATCATCTTCCAATAGCCTCACGTACCGTTCGGTAGTCACCGTGCCGTCAAGGAATATCGCACCGATTATTCCGTGAGTGGACATTGCGCACCAAACAGTCACCCGTTGAAGGTGAAGAGAGTTCTCGATCGCGAAATGCGGAATCTCAGTCCCCCAAATGCACAAACTTATTGACAAAGCCATCCAAATGAAAGTGGGTTTGCAGGTAAACCAAGTCATATTCACATCAATAATGCCCTTCATACCCCGCGGGCAACTGTGCAGTTTGAACGTCCTAACGCAAACCGTTCAGGAATTATGACGACTTTATTTCATGTGGTTGAATAATTGTCATCCTGTATCTGGAATATTGAATTCCCTAATGATTTCCGAAATGGATTGTCCCGTGCGTCTAGCTCCAACAACCATTTCGCGTTCAAAGTCTTTTAATCCCCGTAGTGCGGCCATAATCACGTCGGACACCTTTTCACGTGAATCGCCTGAGTAGGAATGACAGCTCCGCCAGTGCACTCCCCTTTCATCCTTCGTGTGCGCGGTACTACCGCCGTCTGTGTGTGAGCACATCGCTATCTCATTGGCTTTTGTCATCTCAGTGTAACGTTTAGTTGCGAGGGCTGGGAGGCAGCGGCGGCGCGGCCCGGCACCTGCCCCCGTGTGGCGGTGCTCTATCGCGAGCGCGCCGCGACTGTACCGACGCTCCGGCGCTGACTCACCCCACCCCACGGCACCGCAGCCCGGGCCCGGCGGCGGCCACTGGGGGCGGGTGGGGCCGCCAGCTGGGGCGGAGGGGGCGGGGTGGGGGCGGCCGGGGCAGTGGGATGGGGCGCGTACTGCGGCGCGCACCCGCGAGACCCGGGCTTCGACCCGCGCAGCGCCGCCGCCGCCGCCGCCGCTACTGCCACTAAATCATCGGCGCACCTGCCGCCAGCCGGTAGCCGGCAGCCACGCACGCCCACCTAGCGACCGCCCACGCACTTTGCTCCGCAAGGCGGCGCCGATCGAAATAACTCGTCCCCCGGCGCGTACCGACAATCGTCACAAAGGCAGGTGCCGTTTGTCCGAGATCGATCGGTCCCAACCTCGCTACTGTGCTCCAGTAACGCGAGTGTTTAAAGGACTCTTCATCAGCTGAGCGTAATTCGTCGGTTAGTGGAATACATTTGAGTGACACGAAATGAATGGGGGTAATCGGGATGCAATACGCGAAATGTTATTAGCGAAGTAAAACTCAATCGATCTATAGCAGTGGTCGTCAAGCTTTGTTGTTCAAGAGCCACTACAGACACTGTGGAGCGGCACTTAGAGCTGCATACGTGGCGACCTTACTATTAACTCATCAGATGAATTCCGAACTGCGAATAAGAACTACCATCAGCTGTAGAATGGAATGCCGGCCGGGGTGGCCGAGCGGTTCTAGGCGCTACAGTCTGGAATCGCGCGACAACTATGGTCGCAGATTTGAATCCTGCCTGGGGCATGGATGTGTGTGATGTCCTTAGGTTAGTTAGGTTTAAGTAGTTCTAAGTTCTAGGGGACTGATTACCTCATAAGTTAAGTCCTATAGCGCTCAGAGCCATTTAAACTATTTTTTTGTAGAATGGAATGACGACAATGAAAATTTGTGCAGGATCTGGACTCGAACTCGAATTTCCCGCTTATCGCGATCGGTTGCCTTACCACTTCCCTATCCGTGCACGTCTCACTCCCAGACCCCATCTTCTACAGGGTGGTCCATTGATAGCGACCGGGCCAAATATCTCACGAAATATGCGTCAAAAGAAAAAACTACAAAGAACGAAACTCGTCTAGCTTGAAGGGGGAAACCAGGTGTCGCTATGGTTGGCCCGCTACATGGCGGTGCCATAGGTCGAACGGATATCAACTGCGTTTTTTTTTTTAAGTAGGAACCCTCATTTTTATTACATATTCGTGTAGTACGTAAAGAAATTTGGATGTTTTAGTTGGACCACTTTTTTCGCTTTGTGATAGATGGCGCTGTAATAGTCACAAACGTATAAGTACGTGGTATCACGTAACATTCCGCCAGTGCAGACGGTATTTGCTTCGTGATACATTACCCGTGTTAAAATGGACCGTTTACCAATTGCGGAAAAGGTCGAGGTCGTGTTGATGTATGACTATTGTGATTAAAATGCCCAACGGGCGTGTGCTGCTCGGTATCGTGGACGACATCATTCAAGTGTCCACACCGTTCGCCGGATAGTTGCGTTATTTAAGGAAACAGGAAGTGCTCAGCCACATGTGAAACGTCAACCAAGACCTGCAACAAATGATGATGCCCAAGTTTTTAGCTGCTGTCGCAGCTAATGCGCACATCAGTAGCAGACAAATTGCGCGAGAATCGGGTATCTCAAAAACGTCGGTGTTGAGAATGCAACATCAACATCGATTTCACCCGTATCATACTTCTATGCGTCACGAATTGCATGGCGGCGACTTTGAACGTCGTGTACAGTTATTCCACTGGGCATAAGAGAAATTACGGGACGATGACAGATTTTTTGCAGGCGTTCTATTTAGCGATGAAGCGTCATTCACCAACTGCGGCAACGTAAAGCGGCATAATATGCACTACTGGGCAAAGGAAAATCCACGATGACTGCGACAAGTGGAACATCAGCGACCTTGGCGGGTTAATGTATGGTGCAGCATTATGGGAGGAAGGATAAAGGCCCCCATTTTATCGATGGCAATCTAAATGGTGCAATGTATGCTGATTTCCTACGTAATGTTCTTCCGATGTTACTACAAGATGTTTCACTGCATGACAGAATGGCGATGTACTTCCAACATGATGGATGTCCGGCACATAGCTCGCGTGCGGTTGAAGCGGTACTGAATAGCAACTGGTTCAACTGGCTCTGAGCACTATGGGACTTAACATCTATGGTCATCAGTCCCCTAGAACTTAGAACTACTTAAACCTAACTAACCTAAGGACAACACACAATACTGAATAGCATATTCCATGAGAAGTGAATTGGTCGTCGAAGCACCATACCATGGCCCGCACGTTCACCGGATCTGACGCCCCCGGATTTCTTTCTGTGTAGAAAGTTGAAGGATATTTGCTATCGTGATCCACCGACAACGCCTGACAACATGCGTCAGCACATTGTCAGTGCTTGTGCGAACATTACGGAAGGCGAACTACTCGCTGTTGAGAGGAATGTCGTTACACGTATTGCCAAATGCATTGAGGTTGACGGACATCATTTTGAGCATTTATTGCATTAATGTGGTATTTACAGGTAATCGCGCCGTAACAGCATGCGTTCTCAGAAATGATAAGTTCACATAGGTACATGTATCACTTTGGAACAACCGAAATAAAATGTTCAAACGTACTTACGTTCTGTATTTTAATTTAAAAAGCGTACCTGTTACCAACTGTTCGTCTAAAATTGTGAGCCTTATGTTTGTGACTATTACAGCGCCATATATCAAAAAGCAAAAAAAGTGGTCCAACTAAAACATTCATATTTCTTTACGTACTACACGAATATGTAATAAAAATGGGGGTTCTTATTTTAACAAACGCAGTTGATATCCGTTTGACCTATGGCAGCGCCATCTAGCGGACCAACCATAGCGCCATCTGGTTTCCCCCTTCAAGCTAGACGAGTTACGTTCTTCGTAGTTTTTTCGTTTGAGGCTTATTTCGTGAGATATTAGGCTCGGTCACGGTCAATGTAGCCAACCATGCGTCTACGACTTTTACTCGTACATCCATTATGTGTATTCCCGTACGGGTCAGCACGCATGTCCAAAGGAACTTTGTGTTGTAATCAGAATGACACAGGCACTGCAATATCGTGTTTATCTGCCGATACCGGGCAAGCGGCTTTCAAATGCAACGTCTGACCTGTACCAGAATACGCACGATGGACGTACGAGTACAGGTGTTAGACGCATGGTTCGCGACATATGGAAGTTTCGGTCTGGCCGTGACCCGTGCACGAATACCCGAATGGCAATTCCGCTTTCAGCACCGAGCGGGAATGTTCTTGTTTATTTTACTTTCCGCAGCGTCGCTTGTGTGGAGTTTTCCTCGTTAGTGTTGTTCTGTCTGCCGATTGAGTCGTAGCGCCTCCGCTCCGCCTTTACTGCCTGTTTGTGTTCGTTTACTTGCAGCGGCGTCGGCCGTTTCGCTATGGCTACCATCGTTTCCACTTGTGTTCCACGAAAAGGTACGCTGAGCTTTCCTCTCGATAAAACAACGCGAAACGTACAGCCCGGGTCTCTAGAAATCGACGACTGGCTTGGCGATACAATTCATGTGAACTCTGATCAGGTCCACACCGCTTATTTTGATGCAGACGAGTTCGTGTTTTACGTGGAGTTTGTGGATCCCTTTCACGTTGAATGATTACCATCGTGACGTGGTTCTCAAGTACCTTCAAAGCATCGCGATAATTCCATTAGTATGGTGTCCCTCGCAGATGCTGAAATCGAATATACCAATGTTCGAGTGTTCATCCTCCCACCGGAAGTTGATGACAACTTTCTGACCGACATATTGACTCCATATGGTAACGTGAAAAACGTCCGTCGTGAGCGCTGCTCTACTCAACACTGATTACAGTGTTATAGTGGAATTCGTTCCGTGGAAATGCATGTTAGCCGGCCGGAGTGGCCGAGCGGTTAAAGGCGCTACAGTCTGGAACCGCACGACCGCTACGGTCGCAGGTTCGAATCCTGCCTTGGGCATGGATGTGTGTGATGTCCTTAGGTTAGTTAGGTTTAAGTAGTTCTAAGTTCTGGGGGACTTATGACCACAGCAGTTGAGTCCCATAGTGCTCAGAGCCATTTGAAATGCATGTTAAACGCTATCTTCCATCGCATTTACAAGTGTGTGGATACCGCGTCCGTGTCATGTATACTGGTCAAGAGGGAACCTGCTTCCTATGTAATGAAAGTAGACACTTTCAGTCTAATTGTCCACGGAGGGTTTTTGTATTAAAGCAGTCATTATTGCAGCGTCGCAAATTGACGGTTGGTGATCTTGTTCCTTCCACTCCCGCCGTCGGGCCTACTTCTGCTTCGGATTATAATGAACAGTCAGTTCTGATAATCGCGTCAATGAATTTCCGCCTTTGCCTCCGTGACAGGTTCGGAATCCTATTGGCCCCAGGCTAGAACCCATAACGGCGACAAATAAAGGACGTCGCACTCAGGATGGTGATGGTGAGGATTTGGCTGTGCCTTCTGCGCCAGCCCCCTCCGCATCGACTGTGTCCCCTGCTGCTCTCGATGTTACGATACCTTCCGTGCGTGGTTCGGTGAGAGGCGAAGAAGTTATCTCCAGCATCCCTCGTGCTCGCGGGTGACCCCTTCTGAGCTGCTTGTGTGTGGAGAGGGAGCGGAGTCTCCCCCCCCCCCCCCCTCTTCGTCTTTGTGTCCTCTGTTACAGTCTGAGACGATGCAATGTCCTCCTGCTCCTTCGTCTTCAGCCGCCGACGGATTCCTGCATTTGCCGACTACAGCAACTCCCAAGGAGAATAAAATTAGCGACCAAGTATCACCTGTTGCATTGACAGTTGCACAGCATGCTTCCGCCTTAGTGACTGGAACTGCATTAGTTCTGAAGGGCAGGAAGCTTTGCCTGTGGTCCCTCCCACACCTCCGTCTGCAGAGGCTGCCATCCCACGTAACCGATAGAAACAGCGTATACAACCTGACCGTGCGCTGGCACGTAAGAAACCTAAGAAAAAACGATTGCGATGACGGGGGTTCTGGTCCCCCGATATCTGATTCCTCTGTGGATTCCGCAATGGACTTTGACTCTCAGCTGTCTAGTTAATTCTACTCGGCGTTTCTGTACATCCCTGTCCAGCTGCGATCAATGACCCAAGCCTACACGTTCCTTTACTTAAACGTTAATCATGTGGAATCAGAATTGCGATTGGCTTCGCTGTGTCAGTTATTTATGATTCATGTGCAGACAGAGTCTTCTTACAGGAGGTGTTATTTAGTAATTTCTCCTTACCTGGTTTTCGTATGATCTGTAATGTAGCACCCGAATGTTCTACGGGGACCGCCTTTTTCTTTCGCGAAGGCATTCCTATTGCTGAGGTGGAAATGTTGGATTCTGGCAGGGGCATAGGTTGTCAACTTTTTAATCTTACCTTGGTTCTTCTATATGCCCCTTTTGGCACTAACCGCGCGGTGGATCGTTCGCGTTTTTATAAAGAGGAATTGTTTATATGTTGCGTAAGAGACTTCCGACTATTCTGTTGGGTGGTGATTTTTAACTGTGTGTTGCGTCCTGCAGATCAGTCCCCAAATTTTAATTTCTCTCGTGAATTACATGAATTGGTCCGCTCTTTACGCCTAAACGACGTCTGGATATGTGAATACCCGACGTTAAATTTACCCACTTTACTGCCGGCCGAAGTGGCCGTGCGGTTCTAGGCGCTAAAGTCTGGAGCCGCGAGACCGCTACGGTCGCAGGTTCGAATCCTGCCTCGGGCATGGATGTGTGTGATGTCCTTAGGTTAGTTAGGTTTAAGTAGTTCTAAGTTCTAGGGGACTAATGACCTCAGAAGTTGAGCCCCATATTGCTCAGAGCCATTTGAACCCGCTTTACTGCGACTTCTAGTTGCAGGTTAGATAGGTTTTACTTATCAGACTGCCTCAACGATGGTATTTTTAATGTTGAAGTCATCCCAGCTTCCTTTGCGGATCGCTGTGCTGTGGCCACAACTCTCAATCTTGAAGGGCAACCAGTCAAATTGGTTCGAACTCCGCGGATGTTAAACGTCGCCCACCTAGCTGACCCCTCTCTCGATGACGTGATGCGAGTCGTGTGGGAGCGTACTCTACGGTCCACTGGGAAATACCCTTCCACCCTTGACTGGTGGACACAGTTAGCAAAACAGAGACTCAGGCAAACTTTGATACTTTTTTGTGTATCCAAAGCGCGAGACGCTCGGAGAACTTATGAATATTACTACTCCATCCTGCGTTAACTTTATGTTGCTTCGGATCACGCCCCTCTGCGAGTTGCGGATGTTAGGCGTGTAAAAGTAAAATTGTTGAACTTGAAGAGAATATAAATGGAAGGTTTGAAAATCCGATCGAAGCCGCGTTCATTGGTGACGGAAGAACTGACTTCCTTGTATCATTTGCTTCGGCATCAGACCCGTCGACGACAGGCTTGTATTCATTCTCTCACGACAAATCATGGACGTCCGCAATGGCGCAAGCTGATATAGTGCGTATCTTACACCAGTAGTACGTAGACATCTGTGAAATCGATGAGTCCAATGAACCCTTTTCCGACCCACTTGTCAACATCTTGGATACGACAATTACACGTAAACATAATGCAACGCTCTTAACTGCCTTTCAGCCTGAGGAAGTTTACAAACTTAGGGTGGGATCGCCTTCTCAAAAGTCCACGGGTCTGGATGGACTTCCCAAAGAATTTTACGCGCGCTTTTGGCCGTTGTTGGGTGCTACCTTTACCTTCCTTTTAAATGAAGTGTTACAGGGTAGAGTCGCGCCGACCTCGTTCAAAGTGGGAAAAATTGTTTTAATCCAGAAACGCACTGGACCAGCTGCCCCTGACAGCTTTTGCCCACTTACTTTGTTAAACTTTGATTATAAGACTATGGCGAGGGCAGTTAATAGCAGGATGTCGGCTCTGATGGAGAACATCAGAGCTGCGTACCTGGTGGTACCATTCTTACTCCTATAGTCGAGTGTCGTGATGTGGTTTCGGTTGCTTCTGTAACGTCCGTTCCTTGTGCCCTTGCTTTTCTAGATTTCGATAAGGCATTTCATGGTGTTAATGACGACTTTCTGCTTCGGATTCTGGAGGCAGTTGGTTTGACTGTTGACACACGGCGGATACTCTCAAATCTGTTTGGGGGTATTTCGGCTTCGGTGGTTGTTAATGGCCAACTGAAGCCCCCAATAAATAACCGTAGGGGAGTGCCTTAAGGAAGCCCGCTTTCAATTACTTTGTTTGTGTTGTCTCTGGAGCCCCTCCTTCGGATATTAGCATCCCAGCTGACAGGTTGGACGCTTTCCGGCCGAACTGTAGCAGTTCGTGCATACGCGGATGACGTGATGGTTCTACTTCGCAATCTTGCTGAGATACCCCGGCTGAAGGCTGTAATCGACGATTTTTGTCGTAGTTCAGGTGCAAAACTTAATGAAGGTAAATGCAAGCTTCTTCCCTTGCGAGGTTTTGATGACGCGGTTGAACCATGGGCTACTGCGGTGCATCGGCATACTTCTCTCGGTATCACCGTTGATCGTTGTCCACTCAAAATGGCGACGCTCAACTGGAAGTCCGTTATGGACAAAATTCGGGGAGCGATACTAAGCAAGAAAGGCGTTCTCTTACTCTTCTCCAGGAAGTACGAATACTGGATATATATGCCTTATGCAAGGCTTATTACTTAGCCCAAGTTTATCCGCTTCCCTCGATGATGGCGAAGAAACTACAATTGTCTGGTTGTTTCTTATGAAAGAGACGTATATTTCGCTTACGGTATGAGGTGATCACGAAGTCTCGCTCCTTTTGGGGGGTTAGGCCTGACTGATATACGGAGGAAGACGCAGACGCTATATGTGCGGCGTACTGTTTTGACGATGACTCAAGAAACTCACACATTCACGTCTCATTTATTTCTCTGCGTCGGTCCTGCTAGTCTTGACCCCCCTATTGATGTTGGTCCAATACATTATAAGTTAAAACACATACGTGACTTCTATCTTGCGGTGAGCTATTTAGGGGCTGACATCTTATGGAGACCTGTCCTCACCATGAAATTCCTGAAGACTCGATGGGAAGCAGTCCCTTGCCCGAACCTCGTTGCAAGAGAATCGCCGCATACCATCTGGACGACAGTTTGGTTCAATATCAGTCTTCAGATTTTGCCGATCTGCGTACCTTCCTCGTGGTATAAGGTAGTAAATAACTTGATTCCAACGAACGAGCGACTGTTCCGTATTGGGGTTAGTGACGCGGATTTATGTAGTCGTTGTAAGTCTCCAGATGCGATACGACATCGCTTTACTTGTGGAGGTCATACGGCAAACTTGCCTTGGATCAGGACACAATTGGCCTTCCTCACTGCATACACTACCGCCATCTTTCTTTCCACGGTTGAAAACCCATACCGTTATGTGGTTGCTGGGACATTTCGTTCATTATGTTGTAGAAGGCAAGAGGGAAGATCACATTAACTTCATGCAGTACATAATCACTGCCTATTGGATATGCTAGCGAATGACTCGATATCGAGCCCTCTTCGCCAGCATGTTGAATCTTGTTTTCTGTCGGCAAGGTGTTGATTAATTTAATTTTTCTGGTAAGTTGGGTTGGGTTGTTTTGGGGAAGGAGACCAGACAGTGAGGTCATCAGTCTCATCGGATTAGGGAAGGATGGGGAAAGAAGTCGGCCGTGCCCTTTCAAAGGAACCATCCCGGCATTTGCCTGGAGCGATTTAGGGAAATTACGGAAAACCTAAATCAGGATGGCCGGACGCGGGATTGAACCGTCGTCCTCCCGAATGCGAGTCCAGTGTCTAACCACTGCGCCACCTCGCTCGGTTCTGGTATGTTCCCATCTGAATTGCTTCGGCTTGTCCTCTCCTGGTTTCTCTGTTCGTTTTGTTTTGTGTATTGACCCAGCATCGCTCCTGTTCTACTGTAAAATGTGTATAGATGAAGTATGGATACACATGAGCGTCGACAATTTTTGCAAACAAATTTGGATTTTCTTTTGCTGTTTCGAATGTAATCTGGTTTCGTTTTCCTTCTACTTGTAGATTCTATTACAAACTATAAAAATAAATAAAAAACACAAAATAAAAAAATTAACAAATTATTAAAAAACCATATAAGAATAATAGTTCATACATATCATGTGAGCTTGGTGGTGGTTTGTCGGCTATGTTCTGTTTTTTTTTCTTTAATTCTTTTCTTTTTTCTTATTCTGTTATCATAAATAATTTTTTCTCCCATTTGCAGCTTATATTACATGATGATTTGACTGTGGTCTACTGAAGTGTCATGATAGTACCATATCATTCTGATTAAAAAAGGTAAGATAACCGCTCCCGATAAGCGAGAAATGCGTGTTCGAGTCCTGGTCCGGTACAAATTTTCATTGTCGTCATCCCATTCTACAGCCGACGGTAGTTCTTATTCGCAATTGCGAATTCGTTTGATGCATGCATGTCCAAAGGAATTTTGAATGGTAATCAGAATAACACAGGCACCGCAACATCGCATTGTTATTAACTGGTTACCTACAAAAATGAGAGATGGGAAAAACCGACCGGTTAAATGCGATACCAGTATTTTAGCTTTGAATAACGGGTATTTTTCAGTAAATGTTTGGTCTCCGTAATGAGAGACGTTTCAATTTTTTACTAAGAACTGACTAAAAAACCGAAATATCAGTTTGCCATAGTAGCAGTGCTAAACTTTTTCGTTTCTAAATCAACTCTTTCTTATCTCACTTGCAGAGAAAACGATTACACTGAGAAAGAAAGACGCGATTCGCAAAAGGATGAGAGATGCTGGAAGCTCAAGTACTGCGTACAGATCTGTTGAGGACCGCCCACCATCTGAAGGTGGAACAAGAAGAAGGTGCACTGGACGTGCTAAGAGAAAGAAGGAAACTAGAACAATGACTTCATGTGTGACTTGTCACATTGTTTTGTGCGAAAACTGTTCCACACCGTATCAGAAATAGGAGAAGCGATATGACACTCGAATTTGCATGTAATGTTAAAAAGCTTGCCATCTGGAATGATCTATCTAATGTCAAATATTTGTAATCATTAATACAAACGCAGTGCTTTCCTGAAAGTACGTATCATAAATGAAAAATAAAGGATGATAATTCGTTTCATTACCTTTGGGACACGTGCAGGGGGTTGCAAGAACCTTCCCCTCCCCCTTTCGTACTAAACCTCCAGAAATGTCTCAGTGAATCTCGGTGAGTCCGTAGAAGGTGGTATAAGGGGGCTTAGCTCTGAGCACTATGGGAGTTAACATCTGAGATCATCAGTCCCCTAGAATTTAGAACTACTTAAACCTAACTAACCTAAGGACATCACACGCATCCATGCCCGAGGCAGGATTCGAACCTGCGACCGTAGCAGTCGCGCGGTTCCGGACTGACGCGCCTAGAAACACTCGGCCACTGCGGCCGGCGACCAGACTTTGCCACCCGAGTTTAGCGATAATTAAACCAGTCCATTCTTGAACTGAGTTAGTGAGCTTCGTCGTAGGGACTCTTTCTGCCTGTTAAGTGAAGATGCTCTCGTAGTATTATGTCCACTTGCCGAGCTGTAGCTGCACCGTCGGATTCTGAAAGTACAGTACTCATCGACATCTAATTGATTACTCTGCTATTCACAATAAAGTGCCTGCAGAGGGTTCAATGAACCATCTTCAAGCTGTCTCTCTCTACCATTCCACTCTCAAACGGCGCGCGGGAAAAACGAGCACTTAAATTTTTCTGTGCGAGCCCTGATTTCTCTTACTGTATAGTGATGATCATTTCTCCCCATGTAGGTGGGTTCCAATACAATGTTTTCGCAATCGGAGGAGAAAACTGGTGATTGAACTTTCATGAGAAGATCCCGTCGCAACCTAAAACGCCTTCGTTTTAATGATTGCCACTCCAATTCACGTATCACGTCTGTGGCACTATCTCCCCTATTTCGCGATAATACAAAACGAGCCAAACTTCATTGAACTTTTTCGATGACATCTGTCAGTCCCACCTGATGCGGATCCCATACTGCACAGCAGTACTCGAGAATAGGGCGGACAAGCGAGGTGTAAGCAGTCATTTTAGTAGACCTGTTGCACCTACTAAGTGTTCTGCCAATGAATCACAGTCTTTGGTTTGCTCTACCCACAATATTATCTATGTGATCTGTGGTGTCACCGCCAGACACCACACTTGCTAGGTGGTAGCCTTTAAATCGGCCGCGGTCCGCTAGTATACGTCGGACCCGCGTGTCGCCACTGTCAGTGATTGCAGACCGAGCGCCGCCACACGGCAGGTCTAGAGAGACGTCCTAGCACTCGCCCCAGTTATACAGCCGACTTTGCTAGGAAAGGTTCACTGACAAATACGCTCTCATTTGCCGAGACGATAGTTAGCATAGCCTTCAGCTACGTCATTTGCTACGACCTAGCAAGGCGCCATTACCAGTTTATATTGAGATTATTATTGATGTAGCAACAACAGCGATGTTCTCCAATTATGGATTAAAGTTAAGTATTACATCAACTACGTACTTTATTTGCTACTATTATTTCCCTTAACTGTTCCAGACCTCACGCTAGTCTGCGTGAGCTAAACGCGTGCCTTTCGGCTACCAGTCATAGTGGATGGGCTGTCGGGCCAGTCCACTACATGATCATTTCAATTTAGGTTATTTGTAATTGTAATCCCTAAGTATTTAGTTGAATTTACAGCCTTCAGTTTTGTGTGACTTATCGCGTCATCGAAATTTAGCGGATTTCTTTTAGTACTCATGTGAATAACTTCACACTTTCCTTTATTCAGTGTCAATTGTCACTTTTCGCACCCTACAGATATCTTATCTAAATCATTTTGCAATTCGTTTTGGTCGCCTGATCGCTTTAAAAGACGGTAAATGACAGCATCATCTGCAAACAATCTGAGACGGCTACTTAGATTGTCTCCTACGTCGTTAATATAGATCAGGAGCAACATAGGGTCTAACATTTCCTTGGGGAACTCGATGATTTTTCGTTTACTACTACGAACTGTGACCTTTCTGGCAGGATATAACGAATCCAGTCGCACAACTGAGACGCTATTGCATAAGCACGCAGTATGGTTAGAAGACGCTTGTGAGAAACGGCGTCGAAGGCCTTCTGGAAATCTAAAAACCTGGAATAAATTTTACACCCCCTGTCGATAGCACTCACTATTTCATGAGTAAAAAGAGCAAGTTGTGTTTCACAAGATCAATGTTTTTTGAATCTGTGCTGAACATGTGTCTATAAATCGTGTTCTTCGAGGTAATTTATAGTGTTCTAACACAGTATTTTTCCAAAACCCCACTGCAAATCGACTTTATCGATATGGGCCTGTAATTCAGCGGATTACTCCTGCATACTCTGAAAGTAACATGGCTGGTATACAATCTGAGCCGGAGGCCTTGCCTTTATTATGTGATTTACGCTGCTTTCCTACATCGAGGATGTCTACTTCTATGCTTCTTATCTTGGCAGTTGTTCTTGATGGATTTCAGGAATGTTAACTTCTTCTTCTTTGGTGAAGGACATTCGGAAAACCGTGTTTAATAACTCTGCTCTAGTGGCAGATTTCACCGTTGTTACCGTCTTGCCACTGATGTGCTGATCAGAATCTCTTTGGGTTTTCTGCTAGATTCCGAGAGAGAGTTTCGTTGTGGAAGTTATTAAAAGCATCTCGCATTGAAGTACGCGCTATATTTCGAACTTCTGCAAAACATTACCAGTCTTGGAGATTTTGCGTTCTTTTAAATTTGGCATGCTTTTTTCGTTGCTTCCACGACAGCGATCAGACCCGTTTTGTGTACCATAGGGGATCAGTACCCTCACTTATTAATTTATGTGGTATATGTCTCTCAGGTGCCGTCAATACTATCTCTTTGAAATCATTCCACGTCTTTTCTACGCTTACATGATCAAATAGGCCGGCCGGAGTGGCCGAGCGGTTCTAGGCGCTACAGTCTGGAACCGCACGACCGCTACGGTCGCAGGTTCGAATCCTGCCTCGGGCATGGACATGTGTGATGTCCTTCGGTTAGTTAGGTTTAAGTAGTCCTAAGTTCTAGGGGACTGAGGACCTCAGATGTTAAGTCTCAAAGTGCTCAGAGCCATTTTTTGATCAGATAGGAAGGAGTGGAGACTGTCTGTTAAAAAGGCGTTATGAGCATTATCAGCTTTTTTAAACAGATGTACTTGGCGTTTCTTTTTGATGGTTGTGGGTTTTACGGTATTCAGCCTAGCAGCAACTGCCTTGTGGTCGTTAATCCATGTTTACGTCATGATACTCCCTATTTGTCCAGGATTATTTGTTGCTAAGGTAGAAAGCTATGCTTTCGAAACCCTTTTACGCTTCGAGTGGCTCATGAACTAATTGTTCAAAATAATTTTCTGAGAAAGCATTCAGTACAATTTCGGATGGCGTTTTATGCCTGCCGCCGACTTTAAACGTATAATTTTTCCAGCATATCAGGGGTAGATTAAAGTCACCACCGACTGTAACTTATGAGTGGGGTACCTGTTTGAAATGAGACCCAAGTTTTCTTTGAACTTTGCCTTTCGCTGGCAAGTGCTCAAGTGGTAGAGCCCTTGTCCGCGAAAGGCAAAGGTCCCGAGTTTGAGTCTCGGTCCGGCACACAGTTTTAATCTGCCAAGAAGTTTCATATCAGCGCACACTCCGCTACAGAGTGAAAATCTCATTCTCAAAATATGCTCTTGTCGGCCTATGTCAAGCAAAAAAATGCCCCGCATAGATGTAATTCAGGGAAGTGCTGGGCCCTGTAGTGACAAAATACCGACACGTTCATGTATATTTGCGACCAACATAGCAGCTGACAATATAATCTGTGAGCATCCCGTGTGCTGTGGCAGGCGTCCGGGTACTGTGACCGTGACAGAAAAATAAAATTACCTGTACTGATTGACGTCTCCCCCCCCCCCCCCCCCTCGCCCCGCCCCGTCCCCCCGCACCACACTGGGTACTGCGACTGCACCACTCATTCAGAAAGCCATCAAACCGAAGTAACAGCGGACATGTTGCAGCTGTTTGAGGCCAAAGCTGTTGACTTCTTTAGCCGCCTGATCATCATGGACGACTGTTGTAGGAGATGTATCACGATGATCCCAAGGCAACGGAGGAAAGGAAGCATTGGAAACGCCTGGATTCACCACCACCGAAGAAGATGTAGATCCATTCATTATGCTTACTGTTTACGGCACTGTTATGGTATGGTACTTGACAGATTACACTCGTAACAGTCAAACCGTCGCAGGAGCAAACTACGGACTCTCTTCCCGAGGATACGGGAGGTTGTGTCATGGGAAGCTGTCCAAGGGCTTCACGACAACGCCCTAGCTCATTCTGCACAGTACACGGAAACGCATACTCATATTGCTTCTTTCCGCTATCAGATTTTTCCTCACTGCCATACTCTACTTACATGACACCCAGTACCTTCTTTATCTTTCCCAAGATAAAGGAACCATTGCGTGGCAGCCATTCCCAGAATGACGACGAGGTACTTTTCCACGTGAAACATTTCCCGAATAGCCTAAAGGCAATCTTGTACAATTAAGGTCTCCGCCAAGTCATGGATCGTTGGAAAAAAAACCGTCTCCCATTGAAGGATGAATATCTAAAGAAGGCGTAACATCATCACCAAATTAAATGGTCGCAGCTGACTTTTTCGAGGTGATAATTACTTTCATGTTTCTTGTATAACATTGCTTACTAACCTCATGCATAGTTGGTTGCACAGATCGTATTCCGTCCGTTGTAGTCTCTTTGTAGGAGAACACGCAAGGTGCGAAAATACTTATTATGCTTAAAAACAAGCATCCTTTTCTCGTCCATTTCATATCCAAAAATAATCTCTGCAACTGTGAATGTGTGGATATATGTATTCAAATCTGGCAGTGAGGAAAACAGAGACCTTCTTGTGCTCTGGGGTAGAGTAGTGCCAACACTGGTGTTCTCTTCTTAAGGAAACGGGACCTCACGGCAACGGCCATTAGCTGGTGGTTTTGAAAGACATTCTGGGTTTAGCCACCGGGCTGGTAAGCATGAATGTTCCTTGCAGCATACTGTGGCGCAATTTCTGTTTCGATTATTGAGGACAGATACTTGACTTTTGTTAGAAAATCACTTCATATTCGAGACTGTTTCTTACTTCGAATCTTGGATGTTTGAATTTGACTTCTTCCATTGTTCACACCACTACCGACCATGAGCCATGCCGGCCGGGTTGGCCGAGCGGTTCTAGGCGCTACAGTCTGGAACCGCGCGACCGCTACGGTCGCAGGTGCGAATCCTGCCTCGGGGAAGGATGTGTGTGATGTCAGGTTAGTTAGCTTTAAGTAGTTCTAAGTTCTAGGGGACCGATGACCTCAGAAGTTAAGTCCCATAGTGCTCAGAGCCATTTGAACCAACCATGTGCCACAGGCATTGGTGTTTATTTACTCGAGGTTCTTTCGCATTAATTTAAAAGAAGTGTTTCCTTCAGTTTGCGAGCATAACGGTGCTGATGTCAATCCATTTTTACAACATAAGCAGATTGATGATTTCACGTGTTGAGCCTGGTGTAGAAGAAAGACAGTTTGCAACTAGTCAAAGTTATTGTCTTCATTGGTCAATTCGTAGTCGCAAGGAGTATGATGTGAATGTTATGGTCAAATTTGAAGTAGCTGTAGTGTCTCTGGCGTAGGAACGTACGTGTGACCTTGTCACCATATGTGAACAAAGGAAATACACTCCTGGAAATTGAAATAAGAACACCTTGAATTCATTGTCCCAGGAAGGGGAAACTTTATTGACGCATTCCTGGGGTCAGATACATCACATGATCACACTGACAGAACCACAGGCACATAGACACAGGCAACAGAGCATGCACAATGTCGGCACTACTACAATGTATATCCACCTTTCGCAGCAATGCAGGCTGCTATTCTCCCATGGAGACGATCGTAGAGATGCTGGATGTAGTCCTGTGGAACAGCTTGCCATGCCATTTCCACCTGGCGCCTCAGTTGGACCAGCGTTCGTGCTGGACGTGCAGACCGCGTGAGACGACGCTTCATCCAGTCCCAAACATGCTCAATGGGGGACAGATCCGGAGATCTTGCTGGCCAGGGTAGTTGACTTACACCTTCTAGAGCACGTTGGGTGGCACGGGATACATGCGGACGTGCATTGTCCTGTTGGAACAGCAAGTTCCCTTGCCGGTCTAGGAATGGTAGAACGATGGGTTCGATGACGGTTTGGATGTACCGTGCACTATTCAGTGTCCCCTCGACCATCACCAGTGGTGTACGGCCAGTGTAGGAGATCGCTCCCCACACCATGATGCCGGGTGTTGGCCCTGTGTGCCTCAGTCGTATGCAGTCCTGATTGTGGCGCTCACCTGCACGGCGCCAAACACGCATACGACCATCATTGGCACCAAGGCAGAAGCGACTCTCATCGCTGAAGACGACACGTCTCCATTCGTCCCTCCATTCACGCCTGTCGCGACACCACTGGAGGCGGGCTGCACCATGTTGGGGCGTGAGCGGAAGACGGCCTAACGGTGTGCGGGACCGTAGCCCAGCTTCATGGAGACGGTTGCGAATGGTCCTCGCCGATACCCCAGGAGCAACAGTGTCCCTAATTTGCTGGGAAGTGGCGGTGCGGTCCCCTACGGCACTGCGTAGGATCCTACGGTCTTGGCGTGCATCCGTGCGTCGCTGCGGTCCGGTCCCAAGTCGACGGGCACGCGCACCTTCCGCCGACCACTGGCGACAACATCGATGTACTGTGGAGACCTCACGCCCCACGTGTTGAGCAATTCGGCGGTACGTCCACCCGGCCTCCCGCATGCCCACTATACGCCCTCGCTCAAAGTCCGTCAACTGCACATACGGTTCACGTCCACGCTGTCGCGGCATGCTACCAGTGTTAAAAACTGCGATGGAGCTCCGTATGCCACGGCAAACTGGCTGACACTGACGGCGGCGGTGCACAAATGCTGCGCAGCTAGCGCCATTCGACGGCCAACACCGCGGTTCCTGGTGTGTCCGCTGTGCCGTGCGTGTGATCATTGCTTGTACAGCCCTCTCGCAGTGTCCGGAGCAAGTATGGTGGGTCTGACACACCGGTGTCAATGTGTTCTTTTTTCCATTTCCAGGAGTGTATATTGTGAACACAGGTTTTGTACTGAGTACAGTAAGCGGTTTTACGTACAGTGAACTCCAATTTTCTTAATTTTATTTAAAAATATGATGGTAGTTAGGGAATGTATCAGTTTTAGTCGAAAGGCTCTGACATCGAATTCAGCTACGTCGTAGCTCAGTCTCCTTCACTTGCGTGCTTCATTCGTGGTGGAGGAGGTGGATAGGGAACTGTCTCTTTTGGCCACTATGTTGTGTGTGACTATTCTGTTATCAGTGCAAAATTATTCTCCTTTTTGAGTGCATTCCCAGTTTCCAAGTCTTTGCCTTCGAAATAATCGCGCTGGATTTCCCCTGTAGTCTTCTTTAAGTGTGATTTGCATGCAAATAAGGGACTGTACAATTTAGAATTGGTATGGTATCAGCTCATGTTTCTTTCATATGGGTTGTTGATTACTGTAATAAATCACAAGTTTTAACCAAGGTTGCTTTCCCAATTTTTGCCCTCTCCATGCACTGCTGCACCTTATGATTGTTCACCCCAAGGGTAGAGGAATCAAGAATTATCTGACTCAAAATAGCGTTTAATAAGATTTTCACGTGTAATCATATCACAGGGACATAACTGTTGCGCAATAAAATATTAGGGTTTGGTGACGATAATACATCGTCCTGAACAAGTCGATATTGCACACATGGCGGGAAAAAGTGGGACAAAATGTACGTAAATTGCTTGCTTTCTACTTTTAGTACTCCAGGGCAAGTATCAAAGTCCGTTGTCGTATGGTAGCTAGTGAGCTAGTGTTATTACTGAAGGATGTTCGTTGACAGGTCTCAGGGATTAATTACTTCTTAGAGCAACAGCAGAGTTTTTAGTCACATCTCAGGTGGATGGAATGTACTCAAAGGTAGTGGTAACAACTGTCAGGATAAATAGTACGCTTTCAAACTCTACCAGTACTTGTAGCGAACAATAAGCTTAGGGAATACAGATAGATCAAGGTATGGATGCTACATGGTCGTAGATATTCAAAGGGATAGTGCCGACGGTTGCTATCATCTTCGCCTGAAGATGATGGAGACGCATTACATCGAAACGTTGCTACGAGACGACGACGCCACTCGGCTGACAACCCGTGAAGACTTCATATATACAATATCACTATGTCACAACTGGTGTCACTCACCTCATACACGTACGTGAGTCTCATTGTTTGTAGAGATATGAAATAGAATGATCACAGAGTCTCATCTGTAGGTAAAACAGGTGGAGACTACAATCAGTTGGTAGGAAACCGGGAAAGCGCAGTCTATAAGGGAGATTACCTACAAAACATTAGTGCAGCCCAATCCTTACGTGTGTCAGATCTGTACCAAATAGGAGCACCTGGGGATATGCAACGTTTCAAAAAAGGCAACACGTGTGGTTTATTTAACCCATGGGAGAGCATCATTGGAGGTGTTCAAAAACATGAACTGGCCGGTGTCTGAAGATAGACGCCAACTATATCACGAACATTTGACATGACATTCCAATATTAAGTGAGGAATCTAGAAAAGTACAGCAACCCCGTCGTTGGCTATTGAGAGTGGCAGTATGAGGACGGATCCAGCAGCGGAAACAACCATAAACAAGTTAAATGCACCAAAAGAAATAAACAAACAGAGAACAGATTCTGTGGGGCTTATAGCAGTATTAGTAGATCGGTAACTGGTTAAGGGTTTTATTTTAGTTTTGTACTAATAGAAGTAGTTGTAGTATTTAAAAGGTATCAGAAATAAATAGTTAATATATAAATTTATTACTACCCAAGGAAATGTGATTGTATGGCCTGTTTTAGTTTTTCAGATGATAGGATGTAATCATGACGTATAAATAAATAAATACAAATGACAGTCTACGTATTGCTCTTTCAGGGATAGCGATGACAAGATTGGATTAGTATTTTATCCATCGTCAGCAACTGTGTTCCTATTTGTTGAACTAATTAGCAATAAGTTGCACGAAAGAAATTTTATTCCTTTACCAGTTTCAGGGACGTAGTGCCCTTCTTCAGAAGTCTTGTTGGCGACACTTTTCTTATTAAAATTAATTTGCTTGGAGATCTTGAGAGTCTTTCGGTTGTTTCTTCTGTACAAGTAGTCAAGACAGACGCAAAGAACGGTCTACTCCTACAGGAAAAACAAACTGAAAATACTCAAAACCCCGACCACATTAAGATTAATAAGGAATGTATCGCCAATAATCCTTCTGAAGGAGGCCATTAGGTGCATGAAACCGATAAAGGAATAACATTTCTTTTGCGCAACTGGTTGCTGATTACTTCAACAAAAAGTCTGGATTAGTTACAGCACGCACAGAGGTATTAAAACAGTCGTGCTTCTTCTCGCTCGACACGCGATTGGAACTTTTTTTTTTTTTTTTTCCACTTGCCGCCCTGATTTTACGACCCACCACCTAAGTGCTTAAGGTGGGTCTATTTTGACCACTTGGCCGCTACGACCGGTGTGCGGACACTGATGTAGTTGATGAAACTCACACCAGTTCCCGCATCCGGTCGCACCGTTGCCCGTGTCCCGCCACGTGGAGGCGGGTCTGTGCTTTTTTTTTTTTTTTTTTCTTTACTTTGGCAGCTTTCCCAAAACCGATTTAACAAAAATTTTACAAAAATTAATTTTGAATTGGAAGAAGGAAATACAAGGAATAGTTTAGTCTGAAGAGGAGAAAAGACGATAGGAAAGGAAGAGAGTCCCACCACCGTAGGGGACTGAGGATGAGCGCCTTGGCATTTATGGAACTGCAAGAAATGGCGTAATGAGAATTACTTTCTGCCATGCACTTCACACGATTTGCAGATTATAGGTGTGTATGTAGATGGACATATGCCGTGAGGCACTGAGCGTATATTCCCAGCTTACGGGCGGGTGGTTGTCTCGGCAGCTGGCACGGCGAAGACGGACGCGCAGACGCGGCAGCCGCGGCGCCTCCAGTGCGGGGGTGGAGGAGAAGGAAGAGGAGGAGGAGGAGGAGGAGGCGGCGGCAGCTATCAGCCGCTCAACAGGTGGGGCGGCGCGCTTATCAAGACGTATTAGCCTGGCCCGCAATCACAGGCGGTCACGGCGCGCGGGTCAGTGATCCGGCGGCGGTGCCACTGCAGCGGTCAAGGCGGCGGGCCCGGAGTTGCCCACCTCTGCCCTCCAAGCGGCTCTGAAGCACGCCTTCTGTACCTCACTACGATATGTTGTGTGCTTGACGGCTAGTCTTGCTGCTATTCCAGAATGAATTTTTCTTTGAAACTTCCTGAAAGTTAAAACTGTGTCGGTCCGAGAGTCGATCGTGGAGCGTCACCTTTCGCGGACGGTGTTCTTACCGAACCAACTGTCCGGGACCCACGATGCACCCACCCAGTTTCCTTACCGCCAGTCTCCATCTTACTTTCCAAATTTCACCGAAACTTTCCCGCTCGCCTTGCAAAACTGGCACTCTGGGGAGAAAGGAAACTGCGGAGAAATAGCCACACTGTAGGTGAATCTTTCACTTTGGAGAGGAATATGTGTTGGTTTTAAGCTGTATTCATTGCATCTGCGAATCTTGTTACAAAAAGAAGAATGCATAGGATTGAAACAACCTTTATACCACAGGTCAAGCACACAGTACACAAAGAATTACGGACCCAAAAGGGTTCATGATGTCTTGCTTTAAATCGATGTAATGTGAATCTCTTGTGTGGAATCTGAGAGCCGTGCCATGGAATCAGAAGGGGGTCGGGGGCGATATGTTCTCAAAGTTTCTGTGTCCACTTTAGATCTTACAAGGAGCTGCCAAGTGAAACCGAACAACCACCACAATGGGACTATGGAATGATTCCATTGAAAAGGAATCTCCAAACGCATTAAGACGTTTATCCTTCTGTTTCGCAGAAGGCGACCGACCACTGACAACTCCACAGCCGCACCACTCTCGCACTTCTGCATCCGATTGTAACCGACGTCCACAAATGTCTTTCTACAGGTCGCCAAAGATGTGAAAACCACACGGTGAACGTTCTGGGCTGTACGGAGGATGTTGCAGCGTTCCCCAATCAAATCGCTGGCACTTAGCCTTTGTCCAGTTGGCAGTCAATGTGCGGACGGACATTGTCATGGAACTGGATGATTCCGTCTGACAGCATTCCTGGGTGTTATTACTTTACAGCGCATCACCGTTTGTGCAAAGTCTTCAGAGTGCTACACATTGCTTGTGGCTCCGTGCTCGAGGCCTCTGTAGCCAAAGAAGGAGGTCATCATGACCTAACTGGAACTTGTGCTTTGGGTTTATTTGGCGGGGAAGGTGTGGGATGTTCCCACTGTTTGCTTTGTCATTTGCTCTCGGGCTGTCAGAATGCTGTCGGATAGAGTCATTCTGTTGCACGATAATACGTCCCACACCCTATCAATTGAACGAAGGCTAAACCTCAGCGATTTGGTTGAGAAGTGCTGGTCAGATAGTTCACCATGTGGTTTTCGCATCATTGGCGACCTGAAGAAAGACAAGCATGGACTTTAGTTTCAGTTGAACGAGGGTGGCCGTGCGGTTAAAGGCGCTGCAGTCTGGAACCGCAAGACCGCTACGGTCGCAGGTTCGAATCCTGCCTCGGGCATGGATGTTTGTGATGTCCTTAGGTTCGTTAGGTTTAACTAGTTCTAAGTTCTAGGGGACTAATGACCTCAGCAGTTGCGTCCCATAGTGCTCAGAGCCATTTGAACCAGTTGAACGAGGAAGTGCAAGCGTGGGCGATGTTGTGGGTCTATGAGCGACCGATTGCATTCGACAGAACAGCAGTCGATCGTCTCGTCTCCTGTGGGATAAATGTCTCAATGAGTGTGGTGATTACTTTTGAATGGAACCATTTCTCGGCCCCATTGTGTGGGGTGTTGGTTTTAATTTGACAGCATCTTACTTACTGAACTCATCAACAGTTTTGTTATGACGACTGTAGCTGAGTAAGTAAGCTACTGTATGTGCAATAACGTCAGCTACCATCCAGTGTCTGCCAGTTCGGATAAGCACAGCTTGTGATGTGCGCCCTCCCAAGTGCCCCAGCGCACAATGTAGTGTGTGCAGAGGGGCAAGGGCGGGAGCGACTACCAATGCATCTTGCTGCTGCAGTATCTGTGCATTCTACAACTTGTACGTTATGCAGCGAATTAACTAAGTTTTTAACATGGTTTACGATCACTGACTTAAAAGGCGTTGGTTCCCTACTTCACCCTCTTAGAGGCGTTTTATCTCCTGAACTAACTTAAGTTCCTCCTCAGGATTAAGCTATCTCTGTACCAAATTTCGTCGATCTGAGTTCAACGATGTAATCGTAAAAACATAACAGACAGGGTTACTTTTGCATTTAATGATATTAGTATGGACGTGTGGATTAGACACGTTGAGGATTGTATAAGCATTGTATTCATTACATTGAATCGTATTATGTAGAACATATCAACCAATAATAGCGCTTTCACAAATATGATAACATTCAAAAGTCAAAGAGTAAGTACCTTTTTCACAGAGCAAATACTTCTCTCTAATTGGCTTAATATTCTTCAAATCAACAAGTATCCTGTAGACAATGGAGAAAAGAACAGCAATCGGTCACGAAATCTGTCGTTCTATTACAGCAGACTCTATTACATATTCATCCTCAGCGCTAAAAAATACAGAACAGGAGAATCAGGAAGCAATATAAGGTGTTTAACAAGTATTATACGTGCAGAAATAAGCATCACACAAGTGACTTTAGTCCAGAGTGTCACGTGGTAAATAATATTGGTTGATGTAGAGCGTACAAGAGACTAACATGAACTGAAGCCATTGCTTACATGGTTGAATATGAAGAAAACGTGACGTCAGAGACGTGTGGTGTCCTCTATTGAGGCACCGACGAACAGCAAAATAATAGCAAGCTATATAATTTTTAAAGAATTTTATTTAAAAAAAATACTGAACAGTAAACCACAGCTGGCCGGAGTGGTCGAGCGGTTCTAGGCGCTACAGTCTGGAACCGCGCGACCACTACGGTCG
Source organism: Schistocerca serialis cubense (assembly GCF_023864345.2). Lineage (NCBI taxonomy): Eukaryota > Metazoa > Arthropoda > Insecta > Orthoptera > Acrididae > Schistocerca > Schistocerca serialis. The sequence goes on along the minus strand of NC_064645.1, from coordinate 582,721,240 downwards.
CAGGTTCGAATCCTGCCTCGGGCATGGATGTGTGTGATGTCCTTAGTGTTAGTTAGGTTTAAGTAGTTCTAAGTTCTAGGGGACTTATGACCTCAGCAGTTGAGTCCCATAGTGCTCAGAGCCATTTGAACTATTTTTTAGTAAACCACAAGATTGCATTTCTTTCCTCCATTGTTTATATTCAACGATCGCTGCCCAGAGTGGGGTCATATGCATTCCAAACTAATTAAAATATCTTGCGCTACACAGTTTCTAAAGTAGCCTGTTTTCTTCCTCAGGGTTCAAGCTAACTCCATATCAAATTTTATCGAAACAGGTTCAGCGGTTTAGTCGTGAAAACTTAACAGGCAGACTTACTTTCGCATCCATGATATTAGTACGTATATGCGGAGGAATTGTCTGCCCTTCTGGCAACAGGTAACCATACGTTGCTGGAACAAATGCGCCTACCAAGTTGAAAGTTGTCTGTCACAATCTCAACTTTCAGTAGTGATTTATCTTTCACGTTCTCTAAATCGCAGACACTCCTCAACGGTAATTCTGTACCTAGCAATCGATCTCTGAAAACATAAACGTCTTTGATTCACTTTGTAGGAGTATATGACTAAACACTTTGATCAGCAGTTTAGGCGGACGAATCAGGGGCGAACGCGACGCGTGGCTCGCTGGAAACATTTAGTTTAAAGGCACAAAGTGCGTTCTGTTCGACGCTCCCCTCTACTGCTTTTCCTACTCCTTCTCGCGTTCGCCCAGCCCCCATTTTCCTATGTCACCTCCCTCTATCGGCTCCCCCTTTTTTCTTTTCCTCTCCTCTCCCTTTTCCCCCTTATAGATCCGGGTCCTTCCCCCCCCCCCCCCCTCCATCTGCCGCCATGTCACCTGTATAGTGCTTTTATAACTGAGTAGTCAGTGTTGTGCGTCCACTGTGTCAGTGTTGCGAACAGCCGCCATACTGTCACTAGTTGTGTGTGTGTGTGTTTTTTTTTTTATCTCGTGCGAAGAGAAATCAGACTGTCGCCGTGTTTTTTAATTGTGCCCGTCTACTTCTTGTGTGCCTTCATCCGCATCGTCACCGCACTGTTTTCATATTTTAAAGTCCACAACTTACTGCCATTTTACAGTTTTTTTACAATATCACCGTTTTATCACCTGTTTTTCTCGTTTGTTTCTATTCTCATTATGTTTTTTATCTTTTCTGTAGGCTGTAGAGCAGCAAATTACGTTGCTGCCAGCCCGCCCCCCCTTGGGGGGGGGGGAGATTGAAATCCAATAAAGAAAAATAAAATCTGTTCGACGCTGTCGCTCCGCATGGATTAGTGCGTGAAGACGTTCCTGTGGTTGAGCAAGATATTAAGTAAAACTGAAGTCATTTTCTATTGTTCATTCTCAGATGTCATGCTATAAATGTTAGGTGCCTAGGTTCTGCTACGTATTGCAAGGGTTGGCGTAATATTTACAACAGTTTCAGGTATTTAGTTTGGTGAGATGGGCAGTTTCCGAAGCGTGGTACAGAATCGGGCTTGCATTAGTTCATCCCTATACTAAGGCAGTTAAATTCATCATATCTGCGTTTAGTGAGCCTTTCCCAATATTTTGTAATGCAAATGGAATTCTCTTTGTTTAGAAACAAAGATGAGCGTACGAGGTGTGGCTAGAAAAAAACCGGACTAGTACTGGTGAAACAATAAAACGAATGCAATAAGGCTGAAAGTCGCGTGGCCTGTCACGTGACTCTCGCTCCGCCTACTGCTCGAGTTTCATCTGTCTCCTGCACTCAGTCTGCCCGTGGCGTCTGTTTTAAGTAGTTGACGTTTTGTCTGTGCGTCGGAAAATGTTGAGTGTACAGAAAGAACAGCGTGTTAACATCAAATTTTGTTTCAAACTAGGAAAATCTGCAAGTGAAACGTTTGTAATGTTACAACAAGTGTACGGCGATGATTGTTTATCGCGAACACAAGTGTTTGAGTGGTTTAAACGATTTAAAGATGGCCGCGAAGACACCAGTGATGACACTCGCACTGGCAGACCATTTTCAGCAAAAACTGATGCAAACATTGAAAAAATCGGTAAACTTGTTCGATAAGATCGCCGTTTAACAATCAGAGCAGTGTCTGAGTTAACAGAAGTTGACAAGGAAAGTGTTAGGCAGATTCTTCATGAAAGTTTCAACATGAACAAAGTGTGTTCAAAAATGGTTCCAAAGTGTCTCACAATTGAACAGAAGGAACGCCGAAGAATGATTTGTTCTGACATCCTGGAAAACATTGAAAGTGATCCCACCTTCTTACAAAATGTTATTACTTGCGATGAATCGTGGTTTTTTACTTACGATCCCGAAACTAAACGCCAATCGATGCATTGGAAAACTCCTGGTTCTCCACGACAAAAAAAAGCACGAATGTCAAAATCGAAATTCAAGGCAATGATGATTGTTTTTTTTTGACATCAAAGGGATTGTGCACATTGATTGGGTACCAGAGGGACAAACAGTGAATCAGCATTACTACATTAGCGTCCTGGCTACCCTACGTGAGCGAGTACGGAGAAAACGGAACGATTTGTGGAGAAAAAAGTCATGGATCCTTCACCAAGACAATGCCCCAGCTCACAGTGCGTTGTCAGTGAAGACGTTTTTGGCAAAACCCAACATTCCCATCTTAGATCATCCACCCTACTCACCTGATTTGGCCCCCTGTGACTTTTTTCTTTTCCCTAAAGTCAAGTCAGCTTTGAAAGGAACTAGATTTGAGACTGTTGAAGCAGTAAAAGAAAAAGCGACGGAAGTAATGTATGGACTTACCGAAAATGATCTGCAGCATTGCTATGAACACTGGAAAATTCGTATGGAGCGGTGTAGAGACCGAGGAGATGTGGTGGTGGTGGTTAGTGTTTAACGTCCCGTCGACAACGAGGTCATTAGAGACGGAGCGCAAGCTCGGGTTAGAGAAGGATTGGGAAGGAAATCGGCCGAGCCCTTTCAAAGGAACCATCCCGGCATTTGCCTGAAACGATTTAGGGAAATCACGGAAAACCTAAATCAGGATAGCCGGAGACGGGATTGAACCGTCGTCGTCCCGAATGCGAGTCCAGTGTGCTAACCACTGCGCCACCTCGCTCGGTAGAGACCGAGGAGAGTTCATTGAAGGAAATAACATGAAATTGTAAATAATTGTAAAAATATGTTTTTTCCAGCATCAGTCCGGTTTTTTTCTAGCCGCACCTCGTATGCCGTCCCGTCGACATCGAGGTCATTACAGATGGCTCTCTTGTTTCAATCTTCCGTTTTTGGTGGTTTATTGTACCACGTGTTCCATCAGCGGATATTCTGCGCGTCATGCTGGGCATAATTACGCTTTAAAACCAATTATATTTTCTTGATCAGAGATTCTAATGTTTACTCGTGATCCCTAGCCACTGCTGTAAATTTCTAATGTCTCGACAAATTAGTATGCATTTCGCTATCGGCGTCGAGTTATTTCAGGTGATGTAAATTTCCTGGCCTCATAAGAGATACCAATTTTTATGATGCCTTATTGCGGACACTAGTGCACTATCTATTTCTTTGCATGTTTTACAGATCACAATCTAAGTCACCATTTGGGATCACGGAGGCAGCCGGCGGTTCATCATTTTATAAACGACATGTTTGCTCGTGTCTTTGAATTTTATATTTGTTTAAAGAAAAGCTAGGCTAATAGACCATCAAGCATGCTTACTGCAATAACTTGGCAGCGACTGGGTTACTTACAGGTTGCCGGCCGAAGTGGCCGAGCGGTTATAGGCGCTACAGTCTGGAACCGCGCGACCGCTATGGTCGCACGTTCGAATCCTGCCTCGGGCATGGATGTGTGTGTGATGTCCTTAGGTTAGTTAGGTTTAAATTCGACGCCTTTATCATGACATGCTGCACCGCCGCCCCCTAAATGTGGTCGAACTAAAATATCCTGAAGTACGGTGGCGCGTGGTGTGGAAGACTGTACACGATGCCGTGTTTGATTCCGATGTCGTTTCCCAATGGTACGTAGTCGTTAATGGGAAGCTGGTGATGCAAGAACGTCTCTACAATATTCACATGGTAGAATCTCCCAATTGTGTGGGTTGTAATAAAGTAGATTCTGACGAGCACCGCCCCAGCTGTGGAGAGGCGGAACCGGTTTGGCACCTAGTGCGGCAGATGCTGGCTTATCTCTTGCGAGTTAGGCCGGAGCATATATCTGCACGCACGTTATTGTTTCCGGATGAGACGTTTTACCCCACGACGCGAACCAACTCTGTCACCTGGATACGTGGACATGGGGTCCATTACCTCTGTAGTGACGGACACAAGAATTTACTTGACTTCTGGCTCTATTTGCAAGAAAGACATCGTGCTATTTCCGGACATACCAGATATCCACAATGCTTCGCAAACTACCTCTGGAGTGCTTTTCACAGCCCGCCGTGTAGCTGGAATGTTCCAGGCAGTGGTAGATGAGGTCAGAACGAACTGCAAACGATCATATATTGAACAATCTTTATCAGTGGGCGCAGTCGCTGGGAAGCCTAACTACGAAGTGGTGGCTTTATTTTCATGTTATTTATGTTTACTATCTTCGATAGTGTCTTCATTCTGTTTTAGTTTTCCAGGCTTGATTAACTATAACTGTTCGCACATTGATATCTACATCAATAAAAAAAATTTAAAAGAAAATGAAAAACAAAAATAAAAATTAAAAAAAATATAAAAAAAATCTTCCGCACCCTACTAGAAATACCCTTCCCCCATTCCTTTCATAGTGTTTTTGTGGGTTGATGCATACACGTTAGTCCCGTATAGTGTAGTTTCTACACATTTTCGATGGGGGGTGGTTACGTACAGTTAGGAAGGTAACGCCTGAAGAGGTAAGAGTTCATTCTTGTTTTGCAGGGACACAAGTGGCGGTGCCCCGTAGGGATGGCTATGATTTTGTTTTATTTCTTTTGTAAGGAAAACAAAAAAAGGGTGAAGAGGTAGGAAAAAAAACAAATAAAAAAAGTACATTCTAAAAATTAAAAAAAAGTAGTTCTAAGTTCTAGGGGACTGATGACCTCAGAAGTTAAGTCCCATAGTGCTCAGAGCCATTTGAACCATTTGAACGTACAGGTTATTGATATTGCTGTTGACGCTCTTCACAGAATTAGTGCGTTCGTAGAATCCATTCAAGTGTTCATTTATGTCCACCTTTATTATGCTGCACGAAGTATTCCTAGCCTTCTCTTATTCTGTTACTTTAAGAAATTTTAGTTAAACAACATTATCTCGTCATTTCAAAGGTCTAAACTACATATACAAGAGGGCATGTTTGCATGTAATCAGAAATTAAACGAGAAGCAGAAGGGTTATAAAGTGAATGGCAAAAAGGCGCAGTTCTTTCCATCAGACGATTAGAAGACGTGTAGAACTAAAAACATCGCTATATGATGAACAACGGCGGCCTTTTCACCCTACTTTGAGGTTCGCAGGACGCTCCCATGGCTTCTGATAGTGTCAAAATTAACACAGACGAACTCTATTCCGTCTACTAGGAAGCCTTCACTACAACAGAGTACCTCTTCGTATATAAAGTATACACATTTTTTGATTAGGAGGTGACGTTATCGAAGCTACGTTCAAGTCAAGAAACACAGCGTAAACGTGACTTCCAGAATCTACTGCCTCTTTGAAATCTACATCTGAATACGAAGACGTACTGAAAAGTAATGCCTCAGAATTTTTGTGCGAAAACTCTTTAAGCTTTTTAAATAAAACGAACATTATTGACATTCGACATACAAATTATTCATTCTGCATATTTACAACTCTCTGTCGGTAGAGAACTCCAAATTGTATCCAATCCCCAATCCCGTCTCCGGCCATCCTGATTTAGGTTTTCCGTGATTTCCCTAAATCCCTTCAGGCAAATGCCGGGATGGTTCCTTTGAAAGGGCACGGCCGATTTCCTTCCCCATCCTTCCCTCACCCGAGCTTGCGCTCCGTCTCTAATGACCTCGTTGTCTACGGGACGTTAAACACTAATCTCCTCCTCCAAACTGTATCGCGTAACACGACGGTGTGTAACGTAACTATGTCGATGCGTGAGAAACAGCGTGATGTAATCGAGCTTCGAATTCTAAGAGTTCGTCCACACGTGGAGCACCCTGTCCTTCAGCATGACAGTGCAAGACCACACACGAGAACTGCAACATCTGCAGTAACTTCATCCGACCCTCTTTTTTTTTTGGGGGGGGGGGGGGGGGTGGGAGGGAAACACCGTCATTTGATTGTATATTTCTGTATATCTCCTGGGTACAATCTGGATTTCAGCTTCCACGCTACTATCAAGTAGAGTATTTTGTTGTGTACTGTGCAGGAACACATTTGCTTAACAAGAGATAAATGGCACAAAATTAATGTGTTGTAGGAATGCGGCACATTATTATTTCCCCAGATACGACGAGCTTGTATGATAATGCGCTGCGTTCCTACACAAGTGTGACACATTATGTGAAAACTACTTTCGTCCGCAAGTTTTGCGCGCGAGGGTAGTTACAAAACAAATGCGGCTAAAAAATAACATATCGTTTTAGACATAAATGAGGCAGTACAGCAAAGCTAACATGACCAAGCCTATACCTGCACAAAATACATGTTGCTTAAAATATTATGCTAGGAAGGCCATCACACAAACAAATAGACAGTCTTAATTACTTTCAGCTGCTTTTAGAATGTAATTACGAGGGCAGTTCAATAAGTAACGCAACACATTTTTGTTCTGAAACAGGGGTTGTTTTATTCAGCATTGAAATACACCAGGTTATTCCCCGATCTTTTACCTACACAACACTATTTTTCAACGTAATCTCCATTCAATGCTACGGCCTTACGCCACCTTGAAATGAGGGCCTGTATGCCTGCACGGTACCATTCCACTGGTCGATGTCGGAGCCAACGTCGTACTGCATCAATAACTTCTTCATCATCCGCGTAGTGCCTCCCACGGATTGCGTCCTTCATTGGGCCAAACATATGGAAATCCGACGGTGCGAGATCGGGGCTGTAGGGTGCATGAGGAAGAACAGTCCACTGAAGTTTTGTGAGCTCATCTCGGGTGCGAAGACTTGTGTGAGGTCTTGCGTTGTCATGAAGAAGGAGAAGTTCGTTCAGATTTTTGTGCCTACGAACACGCTGAAGTCGTTTCTTCAACTTCTGAAGAGTAGCACAATACACTTCAGAGTTGATCGTTTGACCATGGGGAAGGACATCGAACAGAATAACCCCTTCAGCGTCCCAGAAGACTGTAACCATGACTTTACCGGCTGAGGGTATGGCTTTAAACTTTTTCTTGGTAGGGGAGTGGGTGTGGCGCCACTCCATTGATTGCCGTTTTGTTTCAGGTTCGAAGTGATGAACCCATGTTTCATCGCCTGTAACAATCTTTGACAAGAAATTGTCACCCTCAGCCACATGACGAGCAAGCAATTCCGCACAGGTGGTTCTCCTTTGCTCTTTATGGTGTTCGGTTAGACAACGAGGGACCCAGCGGGAACAAACCTTTGAATATCCCAACCGGTGAACAATTGTGACAGCACTACCAACAGAGATGTCAAGTTGAGCACTGAGTTGTTTGATGGTGATCCGTCGATCATCTCGAACGAGTGTGTTCGCACGCTCCGCCATTGCAGGAGTCACAGCTCCTTGCGGCTCAGATGACACACGCTTTGCCCAACGACTCACCGTGCTTTTGTCCACTGCCAGATCACCGTAGACATTCTGCAAGCGCCTATGAATATCTGAGATGCCCTGGTTTTCCGCCAAAAGAAACTCGATCACTGCCCGTTGTTTGCAACGCACATTCGTTACAGACGACATTTTAACAGCTCCGTACAGCGCTGCCACCTGTCGGAAGTCAATGAAACTATACGAGACGAAGCGGGAATGTTTGAAAATATTCCACAAGAAATTTCCGGTTTTTTCAACCAAAATTGGCCGAGAAAAAAAATGTGTTGCATTACTTATTGAACTGCCCTCGTAATTTCAGTTTTAGGCTTGCACTTGATGTTAGACACAAAGAACCTTCAGATAAGTATATCTCCATCTAAATTGTCCAGGATGCTTATCAAGTGTCACTGTGGTCTCTCCTCGTCTGAAATGCGTAAAAGGTGTTGGCGTTTCAATCTGAGGCTATGTTATTGGTGATTCAAAGAACGAACTCTCACCAACGGATGTTTTTACAAGTTTTTCAGTGGTATTTCACCGTCGCAAGCACCATTTTAGGACGGAAAAAGGCACTGCATCATGTTCTACACAACAAAAATGTGTTAAAAGATACTGACCGGCAATTATTGCTTATTATTACAAATGACACAGGTGTACTCGAAGTTAAGTACAAAAACAACTTTTGACAGTGGCTGTAATGTTTAATAATTGAAACTATCGTTTCACAGTTCTCTAAAACATTTACAAACTATATTTTCACACTCAAGTACTAGATAGTACCAAAGAAATGATGGTTTCTGTGCTTTCACCTACACATTTTCAGCCACCCACACAATATCGCGACCCACGCTAGGGTATTAATATTATCTTGGAGTACGAAACGTTTGTCATATTCTGCTGGTAATGCTACGCAGGTATGGTACTGACAGTTGACGCAAAGTCATTTAGAAATGAAACCATATTCTATAACTAGAAGTCGACAGTGTATGTGGCATCATTTGCCTGTAGATGTACAACAACCGGGCAGCAAGTGTCAGATACTCGGATGCTCGAACTATTATGTCACTACAGTAGCCGACAATATGTATGTCCACTGGTTGTCAGTTCTTGCGGTGTTGGCTGGAAGGGGGAGGGGGGAGGGGGGAGGGGCTGTGAATTACTGGGATTGCCCTCTGTGCTACAGCACAACATTAACAAGTTGCCCACCATATTACAGTATTACGGCAGCAATTTGCCATGTTACAGCACATTTTACAATATAATGTTACAGGATTTTCCAGTGTAACTGCTTTCCAGCTGTTTTTCGGGGTAGCTGTTTTTCAAGAACAACCCTTTTCCAGTTTAACCATTTTCCAGTGTGTTTTCCAGTGTAGTAGTTTTCCAGTCTGGCCATTTTTAGTATAGCCATTTTCCAGTATAACTGTTTCCTGGTGTAGTTGTTTTCCAGGTGCAACCATTTTCCAGTGCACTCACTTTTCATTATAGCCATTTTCCAGTGTACCTGTTTTCCAGTGTAACCATTTTAAATGTTACTTAGTTGGGCAATAAAGGTGAGTTGCCATAAGGACTGCCATTATCGGTCACTTGCAATATGTTGACGGCCATTACACCCGGATACTACTGGGTGTGGTAGTGATGGTAGGCTGACGTGGTGACTGCCCACATGTTTCCAAATTTGTTTCGAATACACTGCAGAAATTTCGCTGGGAAGTCCTTACACATCCTCTATACAGTCTACATATATCCCCATACGATTTATGTATTTTTGGAGTCCTGAGAAAACATTCGTAGTCGTTGATTTTCTTTGGACGAAGCGTGGCATGCTTGGGCACAATCATGGTTCGGTTGGCAAATGCAAACGTTTTTCTATGAAGGGATTGATCGTCTTGTCTCACAGTGGGGTAAATGTATTAAAAGCTATGGCAATTACCTTTGAAGTAATACACAATTTACTTACTTTTTTCATCTGTCTTGTTGACCTCACCTTACGTTACTCACGTTTTTTTTTCTTTCCTACTTCATTTCTAATTTTCTTCTACACAAGAGTGTACCATTTTAGTACATTGCTCTTTACGACTCGGAATATATTTTAGTTTCCATGTTGTGTAGATCCACTTACACCTTTTCTGCTTTGTTTTTATGTTGTAAGACGTGATAGTTTTTTTAAATTTTTTTTTACTTATGGAAGCATCTTCTATTTCCCTGTCTGTATGTATTTTTTGACTCTCTCTCTCAAACAAACACACACACACACACACACACACACACACACATATATATATATATATATATATGAGAGACAATGTATTTGCCGGCCGCGGTGGTCTAGCGGTTCTAGGCGCTCAGTCCGGAACCGCGCGACTGCTACGGTCGCAGGTTCGAATCCTGCCTCGGGCATGGATGTGTGTGATGTCCTTAGGTTAGTTAGGTTTAAGTAGTTCCAAGTTCTAGGGCACTGATGACCACAGATGTTAAGTCCCATAGTGCTCAGAGCCATTTGAACAATTTCTGACAATGTATTTGTGTGTGTGTGAGGTGGAGGGATAGGGGAGGGGGGGGGGGGGGCTGGAGATTGTATGTCCTAGCTTATAAGTGCACATATTGTCACATCGTTAAATCTCCTTTATTATGGTATTGTGGTGGGTGATCTTAAGTGGGTATGTTGTCTTTGTGTGATACTGTTTGTTTAGGGCTAAGATGGTTGTTATTTATCTACTATATTTTTTATTAGTTTAAATAACATTTGGTTGTTGATGTTTATTCGACCATTTATTGTGTTTCTTTTCTGTTATTGTCTTTTGCATTTGGAAGTTTTCTGGTAGTGCCAGAAGACGTTTTCTGTTACTGAATCTGATTATTTTTCATGTCAGATTTCATTGTGGTTGGATGGCGTTTTTCTTGTTGGAGATGTTCTGCAAATGTTGAATGGCTGGTGCCATATTTCTAGCCCTTTTATGCTCTTTATATCTTATTTCAAATGTTTTGCTACTCTGTCCTTGCCGGCCGCGGTGGTCTCGCGGTTCTAGGCGCGCAGTCCGGAACCGCGCGACTGCTACGGTCGCAGGTTCGAATCCTGCCTCGGGCATGGATGTGTGTGATGTCCTTAGGTTAGTTAGGTTTAAGTAGTTCTACGTTCTAGGGGACTGATGACCACAGCTGTTAAGTCCCATAGTGCTCAGAGCCATTTTTTACTCTGTCCTTAAGGACAGAGCATGACAGCTGTTACACTGAAGTTCGTAAATGACGTTTTTTTGATACACACCAGTTTCACCTTCCTTCAAGAAACATTTCTATACTATCTTGGTAGACTAGTTTCATTTCTTGTTTCTTAACGATGTGATCAGTTTGGTGCGTCGGTTTGTTTGCGTATGTGAGTGGGTATCAGCTTGTCTGCTGATCTTCAGTGTTGCATTTTTGTTGTGTAGTAATGGTGTTGTAGGTGTGTGTATGTATGTGTGTGTGTGTGTGTGTGTGTGTGTATGTGTGTGTGTGTGCGTGCGGGTGTGGTGAGTGTTGGAAGATCCCTGGATTTGTGTGGCGTTTTGCTTTCTGCTTTATATGCCTTTCTCGCATTTTTTATTCCATTTTTAACTAGTGATTCTTGGTATCCATTGTTTTTAGCTATTTGATTTATTATGTCTAGTTCCATAGTGTAATTATGTTTGTCTAACGGTATGATGTTTAATCTGTGGAGCATGTATCTGAGGGTGCATGTTTTTGTGACTGTGGGTAATATTATTATTGATTTAGTATTCTGTTTGTCCTTGTTGTTTTCCTGTAAGTACTGAATGGGTGTCGGTTATTTTTTCGTGAAGGATGTATTAAGGTCGTATATTTGTCTTGCTCGTTCTTGAAGTTAAGTGTTGTTTTAGTGTGGGGTGTTTACCTCTGTGTGTAGGTGTTCTGTCTTCATTTTCGGTTTGTCTACAAAGCAGACGACGTCATCCATATATCAGTATAGTAGATTATATTTCCATGGCACTATTTTCTGAAATATTGTTTCCTATATTTTGTGCATGAAAATATTTGCCAACTTTCATGAAATGGGAGGTATCATAGGCAATGGAAAGTGTGTACAACCTTGGCAAACATATTTGTAAGAAAAACCACTTTTTTACGGGTATAACATATAAGTATGTAAAGTTTGTTTTTCTGTCTTCATAAAGAGTGATTGTAAATGGTGTAGCTATTTTGCTTATTGTAACTATAGACTTGTCCCAAGAAATCTGTTTACATTCATCTTGTTGCATGTCTTGTGTACGGATCATTTTTGTTACTTCTCAGTATACCAGAATTTGACTCGTTGCTATAATATCATGAAGGACTTAAGTGAATGGATGGCGGCTGATATTGGACTTCGTGACTCGAGTCTTACTGTGTCTCACAAAACAGTGGTGTTCCATCAAGACAGCAAAGTAAAAAAAAAATAAATAAATAAATAAAATAAAAGCAGTGTCCCAAACGATAAACTCGAGGTTTTCGGGGCCGACGCGTAATGAAATAGTGGTAAAGAGTAGTCTGAGTATTCGATAAGTCTCCTCTAGACTTCTCCATGGGTTTGTATGCAGTTGCTCTGACATACTGTGTATCATCTGGGTATCTTTCCATTTTTTTCGCCGTCCCCGTTTTTCTTAGCTCCTAGATTCCGACACAGAATTGCTTCGTACATCTACCTACAATTCTAATGGCTGTGTATCCTGCCCGCCTTATTTCATTTCGATTACATTTACAGTTACGTACGATATTTCTGTCCTGTCAGTTGCCTTAACCACTTATTTATTTTCTTATAATTTTGATTAATTAACAAATGTTGCTCTCCATTTCTCGCGCTGGAAATGTCAGTTTTTAAATGATTTTCACATAAGAAGTTTAAATACCATTGTCGTATGTCAAAACTGCTAATAGACGCTGATACTAAACTTTCATTTTAAAAAACACAGGGAAGTCGGTTTTCATAAAACTGTTTAGTTTATCTTAAACTCTTTGCCATTTTTAGCCTTCGATTCATTTATTTTGCTGTCCGCCCCACATTCTTTACAATTACGCCAAGCACAGCTGATTTTGTTAATTTTTATCATGCTCTTTGCGACGATTTAAAATTACTTCTTTTAATCTTATTGATTTTGATGCTTTTTTTTAAAACTTACTGTTTTAAGTTATTCCATTATTTGCTGAAGCTTATGTGTACTAGAGGCAAAGAGTACACTGTCGTTAGCAGAGTGAAGAGGCGTGAACTGTACTCGACGTTAGCCGGCCGTAGTGGCCGAGCGGTTCTAGACGCTACAGTCTGGAACCGCGCGACCGCTACGGTCGCAGGTTCGAATCCTGCCTCGGGCATGGATGTGTGTGATGTCCTTAGGTTAGTTAGATTTAAGTAGTTCTAAGTTCTAGGGGACCTCAGTAGTTGAGTCCCATAGTGCTCAGAGCCATTTTTTTTACTCGAGGTTAAGGACACATAAATATTTTGGTGGTAAAGAGTTTCTTTGCTTGACTCTTCTTTGAATTAGCAAGGGGAAGTTCCTGGTCGGTATTACAATCTAGTGACATATTTTAGAATCGCCTGAAGGAATAGCTCGAGAGACCATCATAACAACTTCTACCGTTTTCTACAGTGTTTGTTGTTGACACTCATGTGGTCGTGTTTTGTGCAACATTTTTAAATATTTCGAGATCTACATATTTAAGTGCAGTATAAAATATTAAAGGTGTTTGGAATGTATTTTTAATTCTTCTGTAACAGAATGTTACGGCAATTAAAATTCTATACATTTTTAAAACTAGTTATATAACGAGTGGATGGTTACGCCGTACTTCGTCGGTCGTGAACCAACTTGTACCTTGAAAAAGAAGGAGATCTCTTACCATGGAACATATGATATTTGCAAATTAACTCAGTTTCGTTGACATCTTAAAAGTTTTGTTGGAGATGAAATTTTGTGTTGGTTCCAATAACTTCAGTTTCAAAAAGTACTTGATTCGTAACTGGTTTTTGACTGCACTTCTGCTTAATTTGGTTTCAGTTGCTGATTAATGGTGTGTTGTAGAGAAATAATGTAACGAATAGACCATTAAATACATTACTGCCGATGTTTTCTCCACTGCCACACTTCTAAATTTGAATAGAATGTTTGTTAGTAACTATAAGACCAAGAGGTACCTTGGAACTGTTTTTCACAACTGGCAAAACCTTACTTTCCCGGAGTAATTTTTGTAATTTCAGATGCAGACGGCAGCACACACTAAGTGAATGCCATTAACTAAAAAATGGAATAAGGGACTATATTAAACTCTTATTACGTGGCTGGCTAGAGGTGGAAGTCTGACATTTGTTCCAAAGTAGAACACCCTCCCCTACTCACTGCTCGGTTCTGTAATGTCATTCACAACTTGCAAACCGCCCGTTGCCCTGTTTACACCTCTGAAGCTTTTGATAAACTGAAGGCAGTTTTCAAAACTACGATTGTAATGTGTCTGAAACCGAAAAGTTACAATTCGCGTGTCTAATCAATTTTGGTATCCATCAGTGAGATTGACTTGTAATGTTTCAGATGCCATAACATAAAAATAGAGATAAAATACAAATCTCACTATAGACAACAAGACAGCAACTGATGTAGTTTGATAACATCAAGAGATCTGAAACCACTTTTCTGCTCTAGTGTTCGTAATTTGAAATATATTATGATACTGGCAATGGGTAATATTCAATCGTACATATATCTCTGAGTTAACAATGCAAACACGTTTTAGCAGCACATATCACAGAATAGCACTGTTTTTTCCACTCATCTCTATTCCTTCATAACTCTTAAGGAATATTGTTCTCCCTCATTAATGACTGGATCTCCTCACTCGAAATATTAGGTGGTCGCCTCTTTCTACTTTCATTTGATGTGAAACAGTTCGCAAGATTTTTTTTCTTGCAAACATTTGACAAGCTAATTACGCTGTAGTTTTTTCTGATGAATAAAATCAATAACTGAATTCTGAACATCAATTCTACCTCCGATTACATTCCTTACATTTTCATTTCTTTGTATCACTGCTGAAACTCTGCAAAAATTAATCTCTAGAGACAGCAATTTTGAATTTAGTTGTCAAATTCTTGTCCAAACTTCCGAACCATATTTAATAATGTTCCTAATCACTGTTCTGAAAAGTCTTGTTTTATTGTCGAACTTCACGTGCTATCCCCATTTCTTTCTACTTAATAAAGTAATGTTTTCCAAATTTACATTTCTCGACACTTGCTACTGCTCCCATCCCATCTTCCAATACCAAATCTTCATTTAGACCACCAGATAGCATATATTCTGTCTCACAGATGTTTACATGTGGACCCGACTTTGGGTATTCGTGTATGAATTTTCTTGTCGTACTATCTGCAACCTAAAGTCTTACTGTGAAATCAGTTGGTTTTCTGCAAACTGTAATTTATTCACAGCATTATCAGTTACTGGGATCCCCGGTTTTTTCAATTTTTTTCTTCCAGTGCTGTAGAGTTACTTTTGTGTTATATTTGTAGCGCTGTAGAGTTACTTTTGTGTTATATTTGTAGGTAATACATAAGATCACTGGTGTCATCCTTTTCAGTCTGGATGCAGGCGATACATACGCTGCCGGAAAAAAATTGCAACACACCCAAGGGCATATTGTGAAAGGTAGTTCATTATTGCAGAAACATATGATAACAAATTCAGACCAAATGAAACACACGTCACAGAAAAGGACACCCAAACAGTGGCATCAGAACACGATATACCCCATCGTGTGGCAACACGAGTGTCTATTTTCGCATGCAGGCGATCATAAAGGTGCCGAATGACATTCCGCAGTAGGTTGTCCCAAGCATTTTGGACCCTTCGTTGCAGTCCGTACTTTCTTACTTACTCTTGGCACTACAGCCCGTTTCGGTGGCGGCTTTTGCGGGCTCTGGAGGATGAGTAAGTTCCCACTTTACAATGTCCCGTACGTGTTCAATTGGCGAGAGATCTGGTGCTCTCTCTCGCCAGAGCATTGTACACCTTGCTTCGCAGCAACTGTATGTGGATGTAGATTGTCCTGCTGAAAAAGCCCATCACCTTCCTGTCAGAAATGGCAGTAGCACGGGGATGAGAGCACGTGCACGGTAGCGCGAACGGGTAACTTTACCCTGCAGAAACACCAAATATGACCGTGAGTTGTAACTGATGGCTCAACGTCCCATGATGCCTGGCGTGGAATCTCTGCTTCGTGGGTGCGTGCATTCCGGAATACACCACTCACCAGGTCTACGCCGTACACTTGTACGCCCATTTCTAACATACACACAGAACCTGCTCTCGGCGTAGAAGACAATAGACGCTCTCCCCTCGACTCTTCCACAACACCTGAGTAGCCGTGCTTGGCAGTGTCGTTGTGTTGGTGGCTACCTGTCCTGAGGCACTCGTGATCTTAGTCCTGCTACAAGCAGGCGGTTCCCAAAGATTGGCGACACAGCAGATGCAACATTTATTTGAGTTTGGTTCCCTGCATGATGTTTAACATGGTCTACAAGTGTGGGAATGTTCTACAGACCACTGCTGAAAGCAGCGACACACCAGCGATACACTGTGCCCAGCATGTGCAGCAATCCGTCCAACTTCCCACAGACCACAATGCGACCCCTTTCAAACTGCTGCAGCTGTCCAACAAGAGTACGTATTCGACGGTGGAGCGTGGTTAGACTCCAGAGGTAATGTTGCAAACGCTGTGCACCTCTGAACTCAGCACAGTCAATGTTCGCTGAGAAAAAACAGAGGGCACACAGATCAGCCTGCTCAGTGCCATGTGATCGCCGATGACCGTGCCAGATGAATCACTAACGCTACAACCATTCAGTATGCACATATTATATCCTGGTACTACTGTACACAGCCTTTGAGGATCTTGCAACTTTTTCCAGTTTAATTTTTGATATACGTAATTTCGTATAATGTTTGGAGCGTGTTTATAATTTTTGGTTTTGTCAAGCTTGTCATAGATTGATTAAAGGCACACGACCATGGATATATACAGGCTGTGTCTGAAATTAATGTAGAAGATGGGAGCGCTGATACAGTGTGTCATAACAAGCATATTTCACATACGGTGTACAATTTTCCTTCCGCCCTTTTTTTCCCAACATTTGAGGCTTTAATGAAACAAATTGGTTACACATGTATCATTCAAAGTATTTTCCATCGCTGGCCACTACTATCTCCCATTTTTCAGGCAGTGTACGAATCCCGCGTCGAAAAAATTGTTCATCTTTTGAAGAGATCCACGAATCGATCCAGTTTGTGACTTCTTCATGAGATCGGAAGTGTTGGTCAGACAGGTCATGCGCCATTGATCTAAACAGGTGATAGTCAGAGGGATCAATGTCTGGAGAATACGGCGGGTGGGGTAGGACTTCCCATTTTACCGTTTCCAAGTACGCTTCAACCTATTTTGCAACGTAGGGTCGAGCGTTGTCGTGCTGAAAAATCACTTTATCGTGCCTCTCGCTGTATTGCGACCGTTTGTCTTTTAATGCTCTGCTCAGACGCATTAACTGCGTTCGATAACGAGCACCTGTGATTGTTTCACTTGGTTTTAACACCTCATAGTACAGGACGCCGAGCTGGTCCCACCAACTGCAGAGCACGATCTTGGAGCTGTGAATATTCGCTTTGGCCGTCGACATGGAAGCTTGGCCGGGGGATATCCCCATAATTTTTTGCGTTTAGGGTTATCGTAATGAACCCATTTTTAGTCCCCGGTCACAATGCGATGCAAAAATCCCTTCCGTTTTTGCCTCTGAAGCAACTGTTCACAAACACACAAACGCCGTTCAACGTCTCTTGGTGTCAGCTCAAACGGGACCCAAGCTCCTTCTTTCTGAATCATGCCCATAGCCTTGAGACGTTTTAAAATGGCACGTTTTCACAGAATGGAATGGTAGTCAGGGACTCGTATTGTTAGCCAATAAAAATATTGTAATAATACTTAGAAATCGTATTTTTTGTGCAAACATACACTTCTTTAAATGGAACAATGTCTATTGACACTATCAGACTAAAAATAGCATAAATTAAAATGTCAGTGGTATGTGCTGCAGGATTCTAGTTAGTCGTTTACGAGATATTGTGTTTTGAAAAGTTTCCACGCCGACACTTGTTTGTGCAATTCGACCTGCGTAGTTGCTAGGCAGGATGTTGTTATGTTTGCTTACAGTCTGCTTGTCCGTTCCTTGAGTGCATTGTGACTTACTAGTCAGTTAGTGTGTGGCAGTCTAAGCAATGGATCGTGAGTGGACGATGGGATTTACCAATCCAGAAAGAGCCGACATGCTCATGATGTATGAAGAGTATAAGAATAATTCAGGTCGTTCTTGTGCGGTGTATGCGGCAGCAAATCCCAACAGACGTCAACCATCTCAGCAATTATTTATCACCTTCTTTAACCAGTTACGTGTAACGCATAGACAACGTAACAGAAGGAAACAAGTGATGACAGAAGAGGGGGAAATTGGTGTTCTTGCTGTTGTTGTAGTTGATCCGCAAGTTAGCTCTCGCAATCGTACGCGGGAGTGGCTTGAGTAAAGCAGGTCTCCTAAGCATTCCCGATCAACAAATATTACATCGCTGTCGCATCTCTCTCCATCAACACCTGCATGGAAACGATTATGAGAATCCTGTTTACTTCTGTACAAAGACATTAAGACAGGATACCCCAGCTATGTATCTTGTTTAATGATGAAGCCACATTTACCAATCATGGCCAGGTAAACCGCCGAAACATGCACTTTTTTTCTGTTGACAATCCTCGTTGGCTTAGTGAGTTGGAACGTCAGCATCCATGGAGCGTAAACGTCTGGTGTGGGATAGTGAACCATCAGCTCATGGCCCCGTTTTTCATAGACGGAACTCTGAACGCACACAAATATCGCAGTCTCTTAAAAGACCATCTTCCACGGATGCTAGAAGACCTTCCTCTGCAGACTAGGGGGATCCTGTTGTACCAACAGTTCAGAAAATAGTGCACAAAGTACTACAGCTTATCTTCCAGAATTGTCTCTGTATCTTTGGACTGGATGCAGAGACTTGTCGCCGGCCCGTTCCCCAGATTTGACACCTGTGGACATTTCTCTGTGGGGAAAGCTGAATGACGCTGTGTAGAAGGACATACCAACTACACCCGATGATATAAAACGACTTATTACTGTAGTCTGCTCGGGCATCTCCGCTGAAGTGCTAGCACTTGTGCGGCAGTTGTTCCCTATCGCTGAAAGCGTTTATTACTGCTGATAGTCATTAGTTTGAACACAGCCTGTCATTGTCAGTTGTCTCGTTACTTATAAGAATTCACATAATTAGTGTACGCACTTGTGTTCTTCTTTAGTGTGTGCTACCACAGGTACTGTTGAAGTGCCGGTGTGGGAACTTTTCTAAGTACGATATCCTACAACAAACACCACTGATATTCTGATTTACCCTACGTTTAGTTTTTAATGTGAACATGCATTATTCCATTTAAAAGAAGTATGTATGCACAAAAAATACACTTTTTAAGTACTATTATAATCTTCTGATTGGCTAACAATACGAGTTTCTCACTACTAATCCATTCTGTGAAAACCGCACGTCAATAGCAATTTCCACTTCCGCGATATTTATGTGATTCGACCTAGTATATATATATATATATATATATATATATATATATATATATATATTTTTTTTTTTTTGTTGTTGTGATCTTCAGTCCTGAGACTGGTTTGATGCAGCTCTCCATGATATATACAAGAAGATCCTATGATATGCAAATGAGTAGCTTGTCAGAGCAATCACACAAGGTTGCCGCCGGTGGCGACACCTACAACGTGCTGACAAGAGGAAACTTTCCAACCGATTTCTCATACACAAATAGCAGTTGAACGGCGTTGCCTGGTGAAACGTTGTTGTGATGTCTCGTGTAAGGAGGAGAAATGCGTACCATCACGTTTCCGACTTCGATAGAGGTCGGATTGTAGCCTATCGCGATTGCGGTTTATCGTATCGCGACATTGCTGCTCGCGTTGGTCGAGATCCAATGACTGTTAGCAGAATATGGAATCGGTGGGTCCAGGAGAGTAATACGGAACGCCGTGCTGGATCCCAACGGCCTCGTATCACTAGCTGTCGAGATGACAGGCATCGTATCCGCATGGCTGTAACGGATCGTGTAGCCACGTCTCGATCCCTGAGTCAACAGATGGGGACGTTTTGCAAGGCAACAACCATCTGCACGAACAGTTCGACGACGTTTGCAGCAGCATGGACTATCAGCTCGGGGACCATGGCTGCGGTTACCCTTGACGCTGCATCACAGACAGGAGCCCCTGCGATAGTGTTACTCAACGACCAACCTGGGTGCACGAATGGCAAAACGTCATTTTTTCGCATGAATCCAGGTTCTGTTTACAGCATCATGATGGTCGCATCCGTGTTTGGCGACATCGCGGTGAACGCACGTTGGAAGCGTGTGTTCGTCATCGCCATACTGGGGTATCACCCGGCGTGATGGTATGGGATGCCATTGGTTACACGTCTCAGTTACCTCTTGTTCGCATTGACGGCACTTTGAACAGTGGACGTTACATTTCAGATGTATTACGACCCGTGGCCCTACCGTTCATTCAATCCCTGCGAAACCCTACATTCAGGAGGATAATGCACCACCGTATGTTGCAGGTCCTGTACGGGCCTTTCTGGATACAGAAAATGTTCGACTGCTGCCCTGGCCAGCACATTCTCCAGACTTCTCAGTAATTGAAAACGTCTGGTCAGTGGTGGCCGAGCAAGTGTCTCGTCACAACATGCCAGTCATTACTCTTGATGAACTGTGGTATCGTGTTGAAGCTGCAGGAGCAGTTGTACCTCTACACGCCATCCAAGCTCTGTTTGATTCAATGCCCAGGCGTATGAAGGCCGTTATTACGGCCAGAGGTGGTTGTTCTGGGTATTTGTCCAATGAATACCCGTTTATCATCTGCATTTCTTCTTGGTGTAACAATTTTAATGGCCAGTAGTATATATATAAATATGTGTGTGTGTGTGTGTGTGTGTGTGTGTGTGTGTGTGTGTACACAGCCAGCAGTAATGAACACTACATATATATTCAGTTGTAAATAGTTATTAACGTTAGTTTCATTTTCATTGTTAATACTCTTTCCAGTTAAACATACCCCAACTCAAACGACTAACACCAAACTAAAATGAAATAATGTGCACATTAGGTAAAAGCAAAGGCAACATTTGGATTTACTACATTTTTGATATATCTACACTGCGGTAGTCTAATATGAAAAGCAGCAGTGATCACATTACACAGATCTTTGCCACGAGCTGTTCTCTTGCACCGCGTTTTAATCACATCACTGAAACTCCTCTTCTGCATTTTGGTGCCGATAAGGGAAGAACGTATGACAACACATCAACTTCTATTTTTGGGAGTGTGACTTTGTAAGTACCGAAAGTGTTAACAAACATTTTTCAATCGAATATTTAGGTTTCTGCCGAATAACACTTCAGTTATTACTCTTGTCAATCAGCCGGTCATAACTGCCTAATTCATAGTGTTGCCTCTCCAGCGACTTGTGTGCTTCTGAAATATTTACATATGCTACAAGGGGTTTGCGCACGGAGCGATTTAAACTGTAAAGGCCACATAGAACTAATCGCTGGTGAGGCAGGTGCCGCACAGAGATTCGTTGGAAGAGTCCTCAGAAAGAGTAGTCCATCAACGAAACCATCGTTCGACCAATACTTGGCTATTGCTCGTCGGTCTGGAACCTGTGCCATATAGGATTGATAGAGGAAATGAAAAGGTCCAAAGAAGAGAAGAGTGATTCGTTTCATATTCATTTAGTAAATGCCAAACCGTCAAGGAGATGTTCAGCCATTCCAGTGGTAGATACTGCAAATTCTGAGGGCTAACTTTGCTAGAAGAGTCGTTCAACATATTACTTCCCCTTACGTGTCCATGAGCGTAAAATTACAGAGGTTCCAGCTCGCGCGGTGGGTTAACAGGGGAGGAAGTGACAATGGTATAGAAAGTATCCCCCGCCACACGCCTACACACCGTAAGGTGGTCTGTAGGGATATAGATGTAGTTGTTGACGTAGAAATATCATTTACACACAAATGCCATGTTTTACAGGTCAGCCAGCTTCATAGTTCGTTGGATTGATACATCCTGTATTTTAAAATACCAGCTCACCAACTACCTAACTACTAACAACCTATTAGACGAATACCAATCAGGTTTCCGTAAACATCGAAGCACAACATCCGCTCTGATAAAGGTGACAGATGACCTGAAACTTGCCATGGACAGACAAGAAGCGACTATCATTTGCTTCTTAGATTTCAGCAAAGCATTTGATACTGTCGACTTCGACATCTTACTAGCCAAACTTAGCGGTCTAAATTTCTCACCAAGCGCAGTGCAATGGTTTCGCTCATACATGACGTCTCGTCAGCAACGCGTCCTGTCTGGGGATATAAAATCACAATGGCGGCAGGTAGTGTCAGGCGTTCCCCAACGCTCAGTATTAGGTCCTATACTCTTCTCTCTTTATGTCAATGATGTGTCATCGGTCCTGACCTATTGCAAATACCATATGTATGCTGATGACCTTCAGTTGTATCTAAGTGCGAAACCAAGCAATCTCAAGAAAGCTATTGAAAATTTCAATACTGACCTCGACGCACTGTCAAAATGGACAGAGGACATAGGTCTAAAACTAAACCCATCTAAAACCCAAGCGGTACTTGTTGGTCACTCTAAGCTCATTAGCCCAAAACATCGGGAATCTGTACCACCTCTTATCCTAAATGGAACAATTATTAACTTCTCGCCCTCAGCAAAGAGTTTGGGAGTAATAATAGATGAAAATCTAAATTGGACAGAGCACGTAACTGCAGTGTGCAAAAAAGCATCAGCATCCCTTCATGTCCTACAAAAATATAAAAAACTCTTCCCTTTCGATCTGAAAAATAAATTAGTACAAACGCTTATACTCCCAATCATTGACTACAGCGATATTATCCTACAAGGCCTCTCTCAGGAAAATTCCCGACGTCTAGAACTGGTCACGAATGCCTGCGTCCGATATATCTGTGACGTTCGACTTTTTGATCACATTTCACCAGCATATGCAAAATTGTCCTGGCTGCGTGCAGACAAACGCAGAGATTTCCATACACTCTGTCTCATCTACTGCCTTATAAATGTACACTGTCCCTCATATCTCTCCTCGTCCCTAACACTCATGTCGGAACAACATGACAGAAACACACGTTCCCATCATAATAATATCCTCTCCGTTCCACTGCATCGCTCAGTCACCTTCTCCAAGTCCTTTACAGTAGCGGGAACCCGACTCTGGAATAACCTCCCTCGTTATGTTAGAGAACTTAAAAACATGACCGGCTTCAAAAAACAGTTAATGACGTATCTACTTAAGCAACAGTAATGCCTTCCTCTGTACATGAGTGCACTTCACCTCATTACTTCCCTCTCTCCCCCTCCTTAAACCTCCCTTACCCAAAACTCGCTATACTAGTAAACATCTACTTTACACACCAAAATATTAATGTACATCTGCACAAACCTTCAATACTATTGCGAATCTTTCTCATGTTTGTCATTATTATTTGATTTTTTTTACTGTTATTATTATTGCTTTCACCATAATCTGTATGTATAGCACCTGATGTAAAAATACTGCCAGCATTTACTTTATTAGGTCTTAGTCATGTTTGTCATTATTATTTGATTTTTTGTTTTACTGTTATTATTATTGCTTTTATCATAATCTGTATGTATAGCAACTGTTGTAAAAATACTTCCGCATTTACTTTATTAGGTCTTAGTCACTACTCTTTATTCATATTGTCATTAGAGTAAGCTAATTTTCTCATTTAAACTATGTTCATGATGTTACTCTGATGTGTGAAATGCTGCATGTGTGGAACACTGGTCCGATGTAAGAGAGGGCCTGATGGCCCTAATCTGATCAGGTTAAATAAATAAATAAATAAAATAATCTTTATTCTACCGAGCGAGATGGCGCATGGTTAGCACACTGGACCAGCATTCTGGAGGACGACGGTTCAGACCCGCGTCCGGCCATCCTGCTTTAGGTTTTCCGCTTCAGGCAAACGCCAGGATGGTTCCTTTGAGAAGGCATGGCCGACTACCTTCCTCACCCCTCCCTAATACGATGGAACCGGCGACATCGCTGTTTGGTCCTCTCCCCCGAATCAGCCAACCAATCAATCTTTATGCTATTTCTATGTTTCGAACTGTTTGTATTTAAATGTGTATGATTTCTGCTTAGTGGCCATGCTTTTGTTCTGGGCTCATAAGCAAGAAGACGTTTGTGGGGGAGTACAAGCCTCGTTTTAGACACGCACGCAATCCGCATTCATTTATGACACGTTCACTTGTTACAGTCTTGGAGATACCGAATTGACTAGCTACAACTGCTAACGTGCCTGATATTGTTTTATGTTAAACACAGAACTGAAGAAAAACGCAAGTGCTGAATTAGCGAATAATCCTTGCATCGTGAGGTATTTGTGCGTACGGCCTAGACATAAATGATTTTGAGAAAATATGTAACCTCAGTAACGCGTTCATGGCAAATTAAAATAAGAAATACAAATAAACTGTACAGTGGCAACAAGGTTGACCTCGGAAGTTGTTTTTATTACAGTCACTGACAATTTTTACAGTTTTAACTTTTAATTTGAAACACGTATATGTACCGTCAACCTAGGAGAACGTCGGGCTGTGATGCAATATCTAATAAGCTATTTAAGATAAATTGGACCTCTTGATACTTTTATACTGAGCTGAAAAGGAGAAGACTTAGAGGATGCTCAACATTTGTAGTCAACATTTCATGTATGTGTGATTTATTTTTGATCTCTCAACACTGTACAGTTAAATATAATGGAAGCACTCAAAGAATTACACATTGCAACACACACTGATAAATGAGAGGTTAGACAATTATAATAAAAGCAAATGTCACTCAAAATAAACTCATCAGGCACTTCAGTGTCCTTCACTTTATAATGTAGTGCGTAATCTTGTTTCACTTCCGGAGCTGGTACAGTGAGGCGTTAGATAGCGGCTGGAACATGTGACCAATTTGTTGCTGCTGTGGCGAATTCGACTCGCTGGCAAAGCATGATGCTCTCTGAGTAGAAATTCGAGAAGCACAAGGTGAAGCAGTTGCTGGAGAACATGGGTCTGCGGAAAACAAGGAGTTTCTAGCGATTGCTGATGAAAAGTAAGGTGGAGACGTCAGGAGACCAGACATAAGGTGCTGGGTCTGCGATTCCATTTCCAAATCGAAAAACACTTGCTGGATGCGCATTTGTGCTACAGACTGAAGGTGTGTACTGCTGAGGCTTCTCAGTTTTTCAGAAACATACTCTCCGAATGATGATAGGTGATCGCGCTTCGTATAATTTTGATTCACTGACCGTAGAAGGGCAAGGAGCTCGTCTCTGGCGTGGTCGACGTCGTTAATTGCTTTGTTTTCAGAGCTTTCCGTGGTCTCTCTCTCAGGAGTGGAGCTGTAACTATTGCTATCCGAGGTTCGGGCTTGGAGCGCCTCCTTTGCTGGGTCCCCCTCGTCTACGAGGTCGGGCGTAACGTTACACTCAGTGATTGGCTCATCCACCGAGTCGCCAGTCTTCTCGCTCGCGGCGCCATCCAAACACTACAAACAAAAAGATAAATAAATGAAAACAATAGTGGATGTACGCAGCTTACACGATTTTCCTAAACTCAAAGAACGCAAGGTTTTAATTTAATTGCAGGATATTTAAACATATACAGGTGTTGAAATATATAACGCTATTTAATTATGTATTAGAGAGCTCAGTGTGCGCGTCGTTTGTGTTTGCATTTTGACAGAAGGATAGCGTCTGATGGAATTTTGTTTCCTTTATGTTCCGAAGACCTAGGGAAGAGAGGCTGAATGGAGCTAGAGATTTTGAAGTGCTGTAGAATTTCTTGCACTGTCTGGATGTGTTAGGGGAAGAGTGGGGGCTACGGGCGGATGTTGTTGTTGTTGTTGTTGTGGTCTTCAGTCCAGAGACTGGTTTGATGCAGCTCTCCATGTTACTCTATCCTGTGCAAGCTTCTTCATCTCCCAGTATGTACTGCAACCTACATCCTTCTGAATCTGTTTAGTGTACTCATCTCTTGGTCTCCCTCTACGATTTTTACCCTCCACGCTGCCCTCCAATACTAAATTGGTGGTCCCTTGATGCCTCAGAATATACCCTACCAACCGATCCCTTCTTCTAGTCAACTTGTGCCACAAATTTCTCCTCTCTCCAATTCTGTTCAATACCTCCTCATTAGTTATGTGATCTATCCATCTAATCTTCAGCATTCTCCCGTAGCACCACATTTCGAAAGCTTCTATTCTCTTCTTGTCTAAACTATTTATCGTCGACGTTTCACTCCCATACAAGGCTACACTCCATACAAATACTTTCAGAAACGACTTCCGGATACTTAAATCTATATTCGATGTTAACAAATTTCTCTTCTTCAAAAACCCTTTCCTAGTCATTGCCAGTCTACACTTTACATCCTCTCTACTTCGACCACCATCAGTTATTTTGCTCCCAAAAGAGCAAAACTCATTTACTACTTTAAGTGTCTCATTTCCTAATCTAATTCCCTCAGCCTCACCCGACTTAATTCGACTACATTCCATTATCCTCGTTTTGCTTTTGTTGATGTTCATCTTATATCCTCCTTTCAAGACACTGTCCATTCCGTTCAGCTGCTCTTCCAGGTCCTTTGCTGTTCTGGCAGAATTACAATGTCGGCGAACCTCAAAGTTTTTATTTCTTCTCCATGGATTTTAATTCCTACTCCAAATTTTTCTTTTGTTTCCTTTACTGCTTGCTCAATATGCAGATTGAATAACATCGGGGATAGGCTACAACCCTGTCCGGATATCATTGCATACACAAGTTTGGAAGCACGTACTCGCTACGTTTCCTCGCCTCTACGCAGAAAATTTATTTTGGAGGGAATGTAGAGAGATTCCTCCATAACGATTTTATGAAATGTGACGTGACGTCGATTTTACCCGTTTCTTTTGTGCGCGCAGTGTCGTAAAAATTAAGCCACGTAGCTGGTGTCATAGACAGTGTTCATTTTAAGTGTACATGTGCGATTTTTTGGAGGTTAAGAGAGAACCGTGAGAAGAAGTAAAAGGGTATTGGCACAGAGCGAAAAGAGCAAAAAACAAAAAAGAAGAAAAGGCTAAAGCATTAACAGGTAACTAGCTCCTCATGGTTAACTCATTATCGATGATTTTATATACAATACGCTTAATAGGATCAATCAAGAGCCGTTGCAGACTATCTGAATATTCATAAACAATAGGTAGTCTATAAACCCTTATCCTAGGAATGAAGAAGACTCAGAAACAACGACTCTTATAGTCTACAAACATTGTCTGTTAATAGGCGGAGTGTGAATGTAGCAGAAAGTTCTTACGATAGGGTAAAGATTGTTTCCTTATTCGGCAGCACTATGGTTATAGTTTATTGAAATATCTTTTATTATAGGCTAATCGAACTGGATGTCAAAGGCATCGTTCAGGCACTGAACATCTTCAAAGATGATAGAAATAAGTAAAAAATATGCTAAATGCCAGTGTACCTAACTAATCATGTACATGTATAAATAAAATAAGTGTACAGGATACCATAGTGGTTGGAGAGCAACTAGAAATTTGCAGCCTAGAGTCACTGAAGTATGCATAATAAAGGTCACAGTATTTCTATAGATCCTTCCATTGTTGTTGTGAAACGTGGAACTGATGCCCTCTGGGTGCTACTCATAATGTTTATTCTTTCTTGCTTGCGTATATATTGACATGCTTTTGTATTAAGCTCGGTTTCTATATTTTTGTTTGTATGTACATTAATATGTATGAAGAAGCCTTGAAGAATGCTAATGTTCAGTTGATGCACCACTTTAAAATCTTATTTCTTCAACGTTACACTGCATTTCCCATACGCTTCATCAGGCTTAACCGAACGTTGTTCGGCGAATTTGAATGCAGCGAGGACGTGAATACAATGAATTCAGATATACAGGCCGTTGAAAGCAGGCAGAAGAAGTAGAAGCAGTGAAGTTACGGGCATCCAGCTGTTACGAAAGCATTGAAAAACAACGCAGCAAGAAATACAGAAGATATAAGAAAGATGCAAAGAAAATGGAAGGTGAAGTGAAAATGTTGTAGCAAGATATATGGTAGGGGAAGGAGTAAGATGAAAATCGGAACAGAAGTAGAAAAAGCGTCAGAAGGGAGACTTTCAGTTGTGTAACTAGTGACTGCCGGTAAAAAGTTCTCTCGGTGAACAAGCCGTGTAATGCGCATGGATTCATATCCATAGCTTACAGCTGAAACAGCCATTCATTGTGAGAAAGAAGTCCATAAGTCCATGCTCTTTTTAAAAAGCAACAGAAGCAGCTTCAGTTCAATTCTCCACCCTACACCCAATCTCTCTCTCTCTCTCTCTCTCTCTCTCTCTCTCTCTCTCTCGTTGGAAAATTGTGAGACGGAATAGAGTTCCTTTATACGCTAACGTAATATAAGAAACAAAGCCACTTTTGATCTCTCTGGAAATATGCAGGATAATTCAGCTATTCCTAGTACTGGCTTTTATGCAACCCACAATGCCTTCAAATACCACATGCAAGATTTTCATATTGTCTTGCTCGCTATGTACTAACTATTAGCTCCACAGAAAAAATGAACGGGATTTTTGTGGGATATTTAACATAGTTGAATTTTCTACTGAGATGTTTTGGAATCACTCAAGTAAAACGTGCAAAAGTGATCTTCAAACTCGTTATTCTCGAATGACTCGCAAACCGTGACCTCCAGGGAAACATATCCCATTACAAAATTTAACTTCATCAAATTCCCTACAAAAAGGTCCAGTTCATTTTTTCTCGTATTTGAAGGCGTTATGGGCTACTTAAAACCCAGTCTGTTATGTTACGTCCATTACATCACACATATTTACAAAAAGACTTAATATGTGAAACGTAAGTTACGAATAACTGTAACGTAAATAGTGGAAACAGTAGCAGTGGCAATATAAAAAAGCGTGGTTTATATTACTTCATGAAAAGTAGAACAGCACGCAGTTTATGATCCGTTACATTTAAAAAGAGAGCAACGACAGAAACAGACGTGAGAGACAGGTAAAAAATATAAATGTCATATGGCATTGCTGGCTTCGAAATCCCAACGGAAGTGTTGCACCACTTGTTGGAAAGGATGTTCCTCCTCTATGCAAATTGGCCCCCTACCCCTTTGATATGTCAGCTTTGTGTTTTATGTAAAAGGAAGATAAGGATTTAACGTCAAGTCGATATCGGGGTCATTAGGGAAAGAGCACAAGCTAGGAATATTTCAAGGGTGGGGAAGGAAAGCGGCCGTGCCCTTTCAAATAAAGCATCCCAGTATTTGCCAGGAGCGATTTAGGGCAATTGGGGAAAATCTAAATCAGGGTGACCGGAGGCTGATTCGAACTGTCGTCCTCTCGAATGCGAGTCCAGAGTACTAACTACGACGCCACCTTACTTGGGTGCTGTGTAGTATGTGTATTTGTGGAGTGTAGGTGAGTGTATTGTGCAGCTTTATGTTTGTGTTGTATAATGTCGGTGAGAAAAGGAAGAGGGTGAAACCAGGTGCTTGGCGCACAGCCCACTTCTCTCCGATAGCACCAAGGGAGTCGCCGATCTTAACGTTCCAATCCGACTAACAGAGTCACATACTCTCACTTCATGAATCCCGGACACTGGGGCAAAGACTGGTGATCAGAAACTTTACGCTCTCCTCTCTTCTCCCCTCGCTGGACAAATACTGCCAGTGAAAATTACCTTCACCAACAGGGTTCGAACCGGCGTACCTCCGAGTAGAGCGCCACCGTACAGCGTGCGTTAGTGTCGTCAGCTACGCAGAGAGAAGTGGTGAGTGAGGAGGAGGCAAGTACCAGAACACAAGAAATGAAGAGGAGGCAGAAAGAAAGTTGTGTCCCTGACTGAGAAACAAATAAGCAAACTGGGAGAAGAAGTAGTCCTTAGCGTCTACCATTAGGTAAAGCTGGCAGTAACGAATGGGAGACTGGTCTAGTTGCCACATTCCACTCAACACTGGCGTCCGAAGAGTAACCGACTATTTCAAAGGATGAGGCAACTATTGGGTGACAGGACATAGCCCTCTAGCTCAACAATAGAGGAAACTAAATACGGGTAGCTCTGAATCACACAAAAATAGTAGTACAGCCATAGAACAAAACTCAAACGTTGTGTGATAGGCTTACGAAGGCGACTGTTGTCAAAAGAGAATCATCATCTTGACCAAAGACAGCACTGTCCTCCTAACAATGAAGCCAAAATTTTTTTGTTTTCTTTCTGCCATTAAAAATCATTTAGAAGAAGTACAAGGCTGATGTTCGACGTCTGGATCTCTGTACGAGTTAAGTCACAAATCTCGCCATGGTCAAGTGCCTCGAATCAGGTGAGATACAGCGCTGCAGCCGATGCTGTATTACGTAACTGGAGAGGACCGAAGATTTATCTGCCCTACATGTATCACAACAGAGCAAAGGGTGTCATTTGTGTTCCCGCGGAATATGATTATGCAAATGTGGCGCGTGACGTTTGGTCATGCCTAGCAGAATAATGTTTCTTGAGTGCATGCGTGCCACAGCCCGAGATAGGACGCACATGTCAAGCGCTCCTGCAACACGAGTACCATAAAATCTGAAAGCGGAAAGGAGGTGAAGAGGCGTTGAGGCCGCTCTCTTCCAGCTGGACTCACACTACCTTGACACCAGTGGACAGACTTGCCCCCGAAATGAGAAGTTGATTGTGCAGGCTGTCAAGCATGAAGCCTGTTAAAAGCCTAGTGTGCATTCCAGACATGTTTGCTATTGTTTACTATCTGCGGTGATCAGAATGGGTTAGCAGCACGATCTAATGAAAGTGAAATTAGCGTAAGTATCGGCTCCTACAAGTTTTAGCAAGTTATGTAATAAAGAAGAGAATAGAAGCTTTCGAAATGTGGTGCTACAGAAGAATGCTGAAGATTAGATGGGTAGATCACATAACTAATGCGGAAGTATTGAATAGGATTGGGGAGAAGAGAAGTTTGTGGCACAACTTGACCAGAAGAAGGGATCGGTTGGTAGGACATGTTCTGAGGCATCAAGGGATCACCAATTTAGTATTGGAGGGCAGCGTGGAGGGTAAAAATCGTAGAGGGAGACCAAGAGATGAATACACTAAGCAGATTCAGAAGGATGTAGGTTGCAGTAGGTACTGGGAAATGAAAAAGCTTGCACAGGATAGAGTAGCATGGAGAGCTGCATCAAACCAGTCTCAGGACTGAAGACCACAACAACAACATGTAATAAATTGCAGAGAACCGTCCAAGTTGCAATATTACGTTTCTATATTACTTGGTGACTAGTTTCGAGCGTACGCTATTGATCAAAGCATCCTAAAAACAGAAAGCAAAGAGTAAGTACTTTGTACATTAAAGAAACTGTGCCACAATACAAAGTTAACTGATCACAATTGGTACATCCCGCTAAGCTATGCATCAACATCAATGACGAGAGTCGCATGCCAATACCTTCCAGTCAAACACAACTTGTAAATTAGTGCAGAGCCGAACTTCATTCATCTTACTGAGGCATGGCAGTGTGGAAGGTATTAGGAGGACTTAGAGAGGGGGACGATTATCGGAAATGAGCTGTATAGCAGCAACTTAATTTTACATCTTTTCTTTTTCCCCCTCTTTCTTCAGTTTGTTATAAAATACATGCAGTAACAAGCATTAGAAAATACATATTCCAAATACAACAGAAATCTTTATAACAAGATATTTAAGCTACAATATGTAATGGAAACAGAAAGGTGTTTATGCGTCATCATGTCAGTGTCACATCCGGCACGCCGATGAAACAAATTTTGAAAGCCTTGGCCACGCCAGTAACGCGAAAACAAGTTTAAAAAACACAACAAATAGATCCATAGACTTTTTTTACAGACAACCTAGTAGTATACCAGATAAACCACAAACAGATCCACAAACTTCTTTTACAGACAACTTAGTACGATACGGCAAGATAAGAAACCCCAATAGTAGTGAAACGACACATTCACCTTCGTTTTCCCGTAGGAGCGAAAGCCCTCAGTGAGAGGCATCGCCGGAGATTTTACCATGAACTGAGCTTCAAGTCCTCACGAAACTAGCATTTATAACATACCGAAAGGTTTTGTATTTACACTCAGTTTGATTATATTGAAAGTTTCTCAGTCTTATAAGTGGCACTGACCAGAATCGTGCTACATAAGCTGAGTGTGCACAATGCTCGTTGCTTCTTCGAAGCCGGCCGCTGTGGCCGAGCGGTTCTAGGCGCTTCAGTCCGGAACCGCGCTGCTGCTACGTCGCAGGTTCGAATCCTGCCTCGGACATGGATGTGTGTGATGTCTTTAGGTTAGTTAGGTTTAAGTAGTTCTACGTCTAGGGGACTGATGACCATAGATGTTAAGTGCCATAGTGCTCAGAGCCATTTGAGCCACTTTTTTCTGTTGCTTATCAGTTTAAGTTCCTGTTTCCGTCAGCTAAATCGTCCATCGGCTAATGAAATTACCGTCGCTGCCAATGTTCTTTCAAAGACATCGAATAATCTCTGGTAGCATATGGAAGTTCCATGACTCCGTGGTGTCATAACGCGTCGGACTAAAGTACCTAATGACCTCCTCAAACATCTCCTGGCGATGGGGACAGAGAAAGTCCTTCAAGGTTCGAGACTGATAAACTTGAAACCGCAGGAACTCGTGAAGCAATTATTCACGGAAGTACTTATTTAGTAAGTTGTTCTGATCTTCAGTCCGAAGACTGGTTTGTGTAGTCCCCTAGAACTTAGAACTACTTAAACCTAACTAACCTAAGGACATCACACAACACTCAGTCATTACGAGGCAGAGAAAATCCCTGACCCCGCCGGGAGTCGAACCCGGGCGAGGGAAGCGAGAACGCTACTACCGCACGACCACGAGTTGCGGACAGCAACAGAAAAATGAGCTGAATCTTCCAGCGTATAAACAAATCACTTTTTTTCAGTCACAGACCCCGATATAATCTCTGGCAGCGTATTGAAGTTCTATGACTCCGCGACGTCTCCGCCATCTAAAGTACCTTATGACGTGTGAAGTATTTCCTAACGATGACGACGGAGAAAGTCGACAGCTCAGGCTGACACATCCGAAGCGGCAAGAATTCCGCGAAGCATTTGTTCGAGAATGTTGCCGCGAAAAATTACGTTCCCTAAGTACTATCGTGTTTTAAAAAGGCTTAAAATAGACAAAAGTGTAAAATACTATCTTGCAGTACCGGAGTACCGTTGGTTTCGATGTTTCTGCTATGACAGTATCGAGAAATGGATTCTGATTTAGGTATTGGTTTCGACATCATTCATCGTATCGTATATGTTACTGGAACGTCCCTAGTTTAAGGTTTGTGAGCCCGCAAGCTCCGGAAATGAGCTATGTGAATCCGAGTGGCAGTATAATTGTGTCCATCCCCGGAATACTCCAACAATAATAACGGGTTTCGGTATTTCCTCGCCGCCGGTCGCTCCGCAGTGCGCTTCGAGATGAAAAGGGTGTGTGACCCGGGCGCCGGAGTGCTTTGGCGGCTCCCGCGGGAGGTCGGCACAGCCGGCGGCGCTGCGCGCCTGCAGAGGCAGCGGCGGCCTAGCTGCGGAGAGCCGGGATTAGGCGGCGGATCGGCGCCGGCTGCCGGCAGCGGCAGGTAATCGCGGCGGCGGCGGCGCCAGCAGCGGCGGACGCCTCGTGTATAATGCATCGGCCCATCCCGCGCTGTTGACAGTCACTCAGCCGGCGCCCGCCAGAGCGCAGGCCAATCGCGGTTAATTGATGGATGGCCGGCTCCGGCGCGGCCCGCCGCCCGCGCAACGCGCATATTGTAAAAATAATCCGCGCGCCGACCCGACCGCGAATTACGTGCCGCCGTTTTGCGTTCTTTTTGGGTCGCGCGGCGCGGCGCGGCGCAAGCGGTCGCGCGCGCCCGCCCGGTGCACACACCGAAATGCGCCGCTGCGCCATCCGCGCCCGCCCCGCTTCGCCAGGTACGTCCGCCGCCTGCATTATTCCCGCGCTGCCCGTTGCAGCTGCGCCGAATTGAGCGGATGGAACACTGGGAGCTAGTCCGCGGGAAACAAGACAGCTCTTCACGTGCACGCTCGTCGAACAAAGCGGAACATAACGGAGACGGACTGTAATTTCGTCATCTTCGCAATTTAAAATAGTAAGGATAAAAGGGGAAAGGATAGTATTTAATATCAGGGGCGATCAACAAGTTTCCGTTCGAAGCACGTACAGTCCAGAATTGGTAAGACACTCAGGCAAAATCGCCATAAGCATTGAGGAAATCATTACCACCGACGCACCAGTTTGAAGACAACCATCTGATAAAACACCATGTCCTGCTGCGTGAAGAAGTCCGTAACTGTCTGCTGTACATCCTCGTCGGACACGAATAGTCGACCCTTCATGGCTTTCTTTTTTTTTTAGGGTCAGATCACGTGATAATCGCATGGGAAGGGATAAAGACTACGGAGCGGATGCTCCAATGTCTTCCACTTCAGATGGCGTAATCTCTGGCCTCCCAGATTGATGGGCGTTTTGTGCCGAATCGCTACCAACACGGAACACAGCGCACCACTACACAACGGTGGCTTTCGACAGAGATGCTGTTCCATACACATTCTTCATTCTCCGACGGATGTCTACCGGTGTTTTTCATTCGCCGGCCAGAGTGGCCGAGCGGTTCTAGGCGCTACAGTCTGGAACCGCGCGACCGCTACGATCGCAGGTTCGAATCCTGCCTCGGGCATGGATGTGTGTGATGTCCTTAGGTTGGTTAGGTTTAAGTAGTTCTAAGTTCTAGGGGACTGATAACCTGAGAAGTTAACTCCCATAGTGCTCAGATCCATTTGAACCATTTTTTGTTTTTCATTCGGCAGCCAAGAAAATAATAGCAACACACTGGTCCTGTTCGGAGGTATTTGATAGTAACGTCGCCATAATTCACGTTTCGGCGTGTACCACACACACGTCGGAAAGACACGAACGCCACGCTGATTCCTAGCGTACATGCCGTTGCTTATATACCCGTATTGGAGTTGCGCTATGTTGCGTATATGCCGCAGAAAAACCCCTCAAACGGAAACATTTAGATTGCCTCTTATATCTCTCGACTAAGAGGTTACTGGAACGAAACACACGTTCGAACTGATATAACACCGATAATGCAGACAAAACTCCATCTACATCATCCAAAAATTTTCCGCCGTTTAATATCCGTTGATAACTTGTACTGTATTTCTGATTCTCAAAATGTAAGCTTTATTACAGAAACTATAGTTAATACGTAACCGATATAATAGTGTATTTCTTTCTGACTGTTAATAATACATTGTAATTATAATGTAAATATTGTAAATTGCGGCTAATAGCCGAGGGAAGTCTATTTTAATGTATCGACAGCAACGACGAAATGGCAGTAGCTGTGCTATTGTTTATCTTTGCCTTTGGAGGATCTCTGTCGCGTTGCGAGCAGAGAGTACGGCAGAGCAGCTCGAGTCGTGAAAAGAGTGCAGAAGTGTTTGTTGGGCGTTCCTGCAGACGAGGTGTGGAGCTATGATCGCGCCAGTGTCATCATCAACATCAGTGTTCTGCCTAAAGGCAGGTTTTCACATGGTAGTTCTCCAGGCTGTCCGGCCTTCTGCCATCCTCTTCAGGTCTGCATAATTTCCTCTTCCCTTTATGTCGTCTATCAGCTTGTATCTCCTTCTTCCTCTCAGTCTTCTCCCACAAAAAAATCCTTCCAAAGCATCTACTAGCAAGCACTCCCTTCTCAATGAATGCCCCAGCCAGTTCTTTTTCCTTTCTCTTACAACCTTCTTCTCTCACCAACCCTTTCCAATACTCTTTCATTACTCACTCTTTCCATCCAGCTTATTCTCTCCATTCTCCTCCACATCCACATCTCAAATGCTTCTAACCTTTTTTCATCCTCTCGTCTCAGTGTCCATGTTTCTGCCCCATATAGTGCCACACTCCAGACAAAACATTTGCGAAGCCTTTTCCTTAGTCCTTTATCTAATTTGCCACATAAGAGTCTCCTCTTTCTGTTGAATGCCTCCTTCGCGATGGCAATTCGAGTTTTCACCTCCTGGTGACGTCTTAAGTCTTCAGTTATTGTGCTTCCGAAATATTTAAATTGGCTTACTTGGCTAACGGTAGATTGTCCTATTTTAATATTGGACAGTCTGCGCCTTGTACTGATGACCATACTCTTTGTTTTTGCTGTGTATATTTGCATCCCATATTCCACAGAAGCTTCATTCAGATCTTTGAGCATGTTATTCACTGTCCGCTCACTTTCTGCCGCTAATACCATGTCATCAGCAAATCTTATACATTCTATTCTCTTTCCACCAATACATATTCCTCTTTTCCCATCTAAACTTTTCGCAATAATCTCTTCAAGGTATACGTTAAACAACAGTGGGGAAAGGCAACAACCTTGTCTAACACCTCTTCCATTGCTGCTTCCTTCTGACATTTCATTTCCAATCCTTATCCTTACTTTCTGGTGTAAATATAGATTCTGTATCAGTCGTCTCTTTTTCCAATATACTCCTTTCCTCTTCAAGATATCCATCAGCTTGTTCCACTGAACTCTGTCAAAAGCCTTTTCTAAATCTATAAAAACAGCAACTATTTCTCTACCCTTTTCCATATAACTTTCCCCTATAGTTCTTAGCAGGCCAATAGCATCTCTTGTTCCTTTTCCTCTTCTAAATCCGAACTGCTCCTCTGCAATCCCTCTATCTGCTTGCCATATAATCTTCTGTTCAACACTCTCAGCAAGACTTTAGCTGCATGAGAAATTAGACTGATGGTCCGGTGCTCTTCACATTTTTTAGTATTTCTCTTTTTCTCTATTGGTATCATAACTGTTGCAGCGAAGTCCTCAGGTCATTCCCCTTTCTCATATATCTCGTTACAGAGGTAGACTATTTCTATTCTTGCCTTGTTTCCCAGACTCTTCAACAGTCCTGCTGGCAATCATCTATTCCACATGCCTTCCTATTCTTCATCTCCTTCAGCGCCTTTTCTACTTCTGCTTCCAAGACAGTAAATCCCTTTCCATCTTCCGGCACATATTGCTCTTCTTCAACCTTAATTTCGCTTTGCATTTCATCCCCCTTATACAGACATTCAATATATTCTTGCCATCTGTTCAAAACCGCCTGTGGTTCTCCTGCTAGAGTACCATCCGCTCTTTCTATTTCCATGTTATTCCTCTTCCTTTTACGTTCA
Source organism: Schistocerca serialis cubense (assembly GCF_023864345.2). Classification (NCBI taxonomy): domain Eukaryota; kingdom Metazoa; phylum Arthropoda; class Insecta; order Orthoptera; family Acrididae; genus Schistocerca; species Schistocerca serialis. The sequence continues at coordinate 582,684,012 of NC_064645.1, read as the reverse complement.
AGAATTATCTCACTAGCCAGTCTATACATCATTTCATACTTTCCCTCTCTCTCCATTTTCTCTATTTCGTCGCATTTCTGTTTCATCCACCTAATTCGTTACGCGGCGAGTAGAGCACGGTAGGAGGGGACAGACGGAGGTAGCTGCAGTTGTAACTACTGCCTGTCCCATAATTATCCGTGGCTCTGGAGACGATCGGGGTTCTCAGCCAGCAACAGCAGCAACAGTGACAGCTCAGCATTGTCATCAGTTACGTTCTTCGTCGTCCGCACAGCTACAACATCGTAAGGCCGTAAAGTGATAAAATACAAGTAACCTTGTAGAGGCACTACCAAGTGACATTTGTTTCACAACTTATGACTGCCGACCGCAGTGGCCACGCGGTTCTAGGCGCTGCAGTCCGGAACCGCGCGACTGCTACGGTCGCAGGTTCGAATCCTGCCTCGGGCATGGATGTGTGTGATGTCCTTAGGTTAGTTAGGTTTAAGTAGTTCTAAGTTCTAGGGGACTGATGACCTCAGATGTTAAGTCCCATAGTGCTCAGAGCCATTTGAACCATTTGTACTTATGACTGAGTAACAACCTGCAATAGTTAAAACTTGCAGGACACCCTTGTTGTCATTGCCCTCAGCAATTATTTCCAAGCAGGGTCCCTTTCCTTTCCGTGCAATCACCGAATGTTGTAAAAATACGAAAATCGCAAGTTTGCTAATGTCCAGTTTGTCTAAATTTCCTGCCTCAGTAACAGTTCGTTCTTGTGTTGCGTAACAGAGACTTAAATAATTTGGAATTTTGAGTATTAACTTCATTCACTTAAAGTAACGTCAAATTTCGCTGAATCCGATAAAAAGTGGCCACAGTCCTGGGGCTAGCCAGAAGTGTCATTTCGCGATTAAAAAAGATCGCTGAGGGTGGAAATGGTATGCGAAAGCATGCCAGTGGTCGTAGACGGACCACCACACCAAAAGATGGTCGATACATAGCGCTAGTGGCGAAAAGGAATGGGCATCTAACCCCTAGGCAGATAGCTGTAGATCTTGCAGCCGCTACCGGTACACGTATCTCTACCAGAACCATTTTGCAGCGATCAAATCCGGCTGGTTTGTATGCTCGAAAACCTGTTAAATGTATCCAACTTCAACCAAGCCACCGTCGAGAAAGAGGTCGTTTTTCCAGGGAGCATGTTGTTTGGGTTCAACAACAGTGGTCCAGAGTGACGTTCTCCGCGGATATCGCTCCTCTGTCTGGCCACCAATTAGTGTGGAGAGAGAGGGGAACACGTTACATACCACATTATGTTCATGAGCGTCATCTGTATGTTCAAGGCCTTATGGCGTGGACAGGCGTTATGCTGTGTGACACTGAACACTGCTACATATATTTATGCGAGGTAACGTTGCAGCACAGCGATACTATTCGAAACCACGCCCGTCTGTTTAGGGGTGCGGCAGGTCCTGAGTTTCTGTTTATGGACGGCAGTGCCCGCCCACATGGGGCCGCTGAGGTGTTGGACACACTGTAAAGTGAAGCTAATGAACGCATGGAATGTTGGGGGAACTTTCCGGACCTAAATCCAGTAGAGCAGCCCTGGGATGGTCTTGTCAAACATCTTTCTCAACGAACACCTCCTCCCCGAACGGTGCAACACCTGGAAACCGCCTTGAGAGAGGAATGTGACACCATCACTCAAGGACTCCTCAACAGTTTGGTTGCCAGAATAAATAACAGAAGCAAAATGTACATTAGTGCCCGTGGAGGCCATATTCCTTACTGGGAGTGCGTTATTGACCTTTATGTTAGGAATCTGACATGTGTCAAACATGAACGTCATTTATGTCTGTTATCTTGCTTTCCCGTTTGATGAAATCTGTACCAATTTTCGTTTTAGCGCACCACCACCATTCCGTATGTACTGTGTTTCATGTTGTCAAGCAGTGCCTGTGATTATTCCTGTCCAACAATGTCTCTGTTCCTTAGTAATTGTCATCCAGTGTAGTATCATTAGGTTATATCTCCCCGAATCATCTTCACACTTAGGTAGTGTCCATATCGTAACTTCAATCAACACAGTGCTCTGGTGCGTCGTTTCGATAAAGCCAAGATAGGATACTTGCGCAACTACACAGATCTGAAGGTGATCGGATGAAATTAGTCACGCCTTAAAATATGTCCAACTGAAACTAAAAAATAAATAGTATATACAGCGATTTAAATTTTTAATTTGGCTTGCCAGACGGGAATTTGAACCGAATTGAGAATGTGATAAACTTTCTCTGGTTTCTTGACACTTAATTCGCAGAGTATCCGTCCGATTCCTCTCGAATCTGCTGGTGAGATCACTTCGCAAAGAGTTTGGGGTAGATTTTATCAGCTGATAACTTTAATCCACCACGATGATGTGGGGTGGGACTTCATAGGTGTACAGGTGCACATGCACGTCTATATTTTTTATACGTAGGTTGTTACAACAAACTGATCTGTAGCATAATTCGAAGTCTAGGTTAAATTGAGAGGCTATAATTTGCCAAATAACTTGATGTCATAAGAATAACTATGCTGCGTAAGTTGTACATATGGGATTTCCATGAAGCGTTTGTGTCCGCCATTTTGACGACGTCATTGGTCAGAGTAGATGGGCGGTATTGAAAGCTTGAATTGGCTCGAAAATCTAATTGTTTTGTCACGCCTCGAAAATCTTAGTTCCTCTGCCTGGCGATACGCTTCCTTATTGAGTGATTGACATATTTGTCCATACGTTACAACACGTAACCTAGATTGTATGCAGGCTGTTCAGTTACTGTATACCATCCGTCCAAAATGTTCCGAGACGGATAAAGCGATGTCAGCACAGTAACAACAGTCGCACCTTGAAATAACAACTGTAAAAGACAGATGATCAGATGGTGCATTCCACCAGTCAGTTGTGAGCAGGCAGTGTTAGATAGTGCACGTATTTGTAATAAATGCTATTGATGTCCAGCTGTGTGGAGTGTGACATCGTGTTTTTTTGACAAACAAAATGCATGTTTCTATGAAGTAATACTACTGAAGCTAGAGTGGTTTAAAGCAGCGTGTGCTGGAGGGGTACTTGGGTTTAACAGGAGAGACTTTCCGTTTAAGTGGTTTACTTTCCAGTACGCTAGCTCTTTGCAGAGTGAAAGAGGCAGCATCACCTCTTGTAGGAGTAATGGACCCTGAGGATGCCGCAGCAGGAGGGAAACATTGTCCGCGTGTCTCGATGAGACAGAGGGACGCTGAAATGGCAAAGCAAGTGGAGAGAGCTGAGCCGCTTTTAGCGGTGCTCTGTGGGTGGATGACGAGGGGGGGGGGGGGAGAGGTATTACGTTCTCCGCAGGAGTGGGCCGCTCTCTCTGCTGTCACTCCCGACCCTCCGATAGCGTGGAGAGCAGTCATTCCACGCGGAGACGTCGCGGGGGCCAGAAAGAAACACTCGAGATATAATTGGCTCGCAACCGGAAAACACGATTGTCGCGGTTCGTTTGACGGCTCCGCAGGAGTATCTCTGTTTGGTAAACATTCCCTTGTCTAAAACTTGCCTGGGGACGAACCGTTCAGTGACGCGGCCGAGAGGTTAGACTTGGAATGTCTGTGGAGGATTTTCTTGGTTTCTGAGTTCACGGCTGCGAAGCGCTATTGACCAGCGTACTATCTCCCATCGCAATTATTTCATAGCCCCTTTACTTATCAAGGGAATTGAAATGGAAGATATTTGTGTCCTGTTAGTAATTGCGTCAGTACTAAAAAAAAAAAAAATACAAGACAAAGGCTGTTATAAATGAAGAGTGGCGAAGCATCAGACAGGTATTGTACGGCAATACTACCTACAACACCTTGGTTCACAAATAAATAAATTTTGAGTAGATTATGTACAGTTGCTCGACTGAGGCAATTCTGGTGCCTTCGAAGCAAAATAACGAGTAACGGACGAAGCAAAGATGACACAGGAAGCAGACTGGCATAGGCAGAGAGAGCATTCCTCGCTGAAAGAAATCTAACAGTATTAAACATAGGCGTGTGTTTGTTAAACAGCTTTCTGAGAATGTACGTCTGGAGCAATTCTGTAGTAAGGAAGTGATTGATGGACAGTAGGGAAAACTAAAAAGAAGCGTTTAAGAATGGCTGTTACATAAGGATGACGAATATTAAATAACATGATATGAGATGAGGTTTTCCGCAGAATCACCGAGGAAAGATCTGTGTAAAAAATAGTAACGAGAAATTAGGGCCGGCCGAAGTGGCCGTGCGGTTAAAGGCGCTGCAGTCTGGAACCGCAAGACCGCTACGGTCGCAGGTTCGAATCCTGCCTCGGACATGGATGTTTGTGATGTCCTTAGGTTAGTTAGGTTTAACTAGTTCTAAGTTCTAGGGGACTAATGACCTCAGCAGTTGAGTCCCATAGTGCTCAGAGCCGTTTGAACCATTTGAGAAATTAGGTACCCCAGAAATCAAGAATTGTAGGGAAAGAGAGATATTGCATTATATTCAACAAATAATGGAGCACTCTGAGATGAAGAAATTATCCCAGGAGAGGAAAGCAAGACACGCCATATCACACCAGACAGAAGACGTGACGTAAAAAGTCTTTACAAGTCATTCTTGTTTTCCTGAATTGCAACAAGACGTCACTATGCATTTTACTATATTTGTATTTGTTTCTTTTTATACATTTAACAACTTATTTCTCTCTTTTCTCAGCAATTAAAGATGTTATTGGTGAAGAATAGTGGACTGAGAATTTTAAATTACAGAGGAATAGAATCAATAACTGAGTAAGAATGGAACTGCTTATCAAAAGAAACAAAGAAAAAATATAAAACTACGAAAATAATCTGCAGCTTAAAGTATGTTTCTTAGATTGTTAGTATGATGACCGTTACCTGTCTTAACTTAGTAACTGAACTATCAGAAGATTTCGTTCATTCTTTTGTACAGCAACAGTGACGGCAGCACTATCAAGAGCTTACTGCTGTTTACGTTTCGAAGTCAGTCTGTGTTAACAGAGAGCATCCCATATTGTCTCATTACTTTCATTTTCTACAAGCACAGAAAAAAATATATCGTATCACTAGGACAGTATACATGACGGAATATCGAAAACACAATCACGCAAAGTAGGTTAATGTTTTACTATGTATTTAATTATTTCCTGGAATTACACATTGAGCATCGTTTTTAAGTCGGCTCAGATAGAATCGCTTGATGTTAGCTACTTATGTGGGCAGTCAAAGGTTAAAAAACTTCATCCTCCACAGACATCAAGACGTTATAAGAATAACTACCTTAAACCAAATATCCCGCTGTTGTAAACAGGCGAAGCACTAGAGAGTTTTATGCGGAGAAAGCAATGAAGGGACTTGACGAAGCAGATCCTGATCAATTAATCGTCGCCTTCTGACAGACCCAACGAATAAAATATAGAACACAAAACATCCTTATAAAACTTTGGGGTTGGTTGTACCATGAGGACAGGGGTGGACCGTTGCAAGCAGCGTGGGAACTGCTGGACGGTTCTCCGACTGTGAACAAGGAAAATGGAGTACAATATGCAGAGCGTATCTAAATTATTCTTAGAAACGAAACAACGTGTAAAGAATGCTGGACAGATAAAGAAATGAATAGGAAGCTACGTCCGGAGGAGTGCCTCTTTCGTCTCACGAGAACGCGTAAGATAATGACATGTTCCACCATCTCTATTGATGGGTAAAAGAGAGATAATGATTTATTGCGACTCTGGTAATTAAGCACCCTGTACCAACTGATGTTGATATGCGCATTGGTTCAAATGGCTCTGAGCACTATGGGACTCAACTGCTGAGGTCATTAGTCCCCTAGAACTTAGAACTAGTTAAACCTAACGACATCACAAACATCCATGCCCGAGGCAGGATTCGAACCTGCGACCGTAGCGGTCCTGCGGTTCCAGACTGCAGCGCCTTTAACCGCACGGCCACTTCGGCCGGCGATATGCGCATTGTCATTACATTATTTAACTGATTAAAAATAATATAGTAAATCATCCAAGACAAATCAAATTACTATAACTTTGTCGCTCACTATATGTGGTTGAGTGAAAGTTTAATACATGTGCAAGGGTCCCTGTTCAAGCCAACAAGCACCCTGATTCCTCCACATGTCCTACGAGTTTACGAAGAATTTAGAAACGTCGTATACAGGGAACGAAAAGCAATCTAACGGGCGTACAAGTTTTCCTGAGTTCAGGAGAGGGCTGGCTGGAGAAAACCAGTGCAGTAGTGTCGAAGTACGTAACTGCTCTGAGCATTAGTATAAGAAACTTTTGGAGCGGAAATACGCAATAGAGCGCTATTGCCAATAAGACATAAGTCACCGAGCTTATATGTACGTTATTGTGCTACCTAAAAGAGAAATAAATAAAATGTGATCCTTGTGATTGTCAGTGCACCGTGTAGCCTTGATATCTTCTGACGTTCTCTATGGAGACGATCGGCGCTCTATAGTTCCTGTTAGTTGTTATTTCAGCAGCTAGGGAAGAAGGCAGGTAATTGAAAAGCCCCAGACATTCAAATATAAAGTAAAAGAATACCTTCTACAATTTATTAGAATATTTGTAATTAGAATGTAACTTCTACTTAAATGTAATACATACATATATATAACTTTCCAGTAGATAGGTTAAAAGTGTTCTGTGTAAAGTTACATAAATGCTTTGTTCGAAAAATTTGATAACAGAAGCATCTGTATGGTATAAAAGGAGGCTTTTTTAAAAATACCTGTTTTTCGCCTGAAGTACATAATCAACGAGTAATCCTCATAACTATCAGTGTGAGTAGATCAGCACAATCAAAATTAACTTGTTGTTAGTGTATTTTACAGAAGTAACCTTCAGGGACTCCTTCGGCCTACCGTGTAACTTGTCTTGTTCCACATACCTGAACGTATCGGATTTGCAGAACACAGTGCTTAGTGAGTGAATGAATGAATGAATGAACGAACGAAAGAATTAATGAACAGTTATTTTTAGATGGCGATTTGTAGCTTGGCTGTAGATTAACTTCAGTGGTACTCTTTTAAAATATCGCTCGCATTTTGAAAGCATACAGTGTGGAGGATATACACCACCGTCAGTTGAAACTTTTTCTGTCAACTTTCTGATGTTTACACCTATCAGCGCATGTCACCGTTCGTATTGTGGCGGAGGGTATAAAATGTACAAGAAAGTTTTTTCTCTATTCTCGTTCCAAGGTTGGTACGCGGGAAGAAAAAAAGTTCGTGTACGCCCAAATTTCAAACGTTTTACACTTCTGATCGTTATGCAAGCTCTACGTCAGGGTAGGTTGAAAGATTCTTTACAGATACTGCAGGCTTTTCAGCGCTACTTTGACGCTCTAGAGTCGAGGAAAAACAATCAAATTCTCTATAGCAAGGGTTTCACGCCAAGCAACAATACGCAAAATTCGATAGGTCAGTTGTTTTGTAAGTGACCTCCTTCATGAGTGAATCAGCTATTTGCATTCCTCGCCCTTAGGTTACGTTTTAGATCTCACAGGACATATTTTCTCGATACCAGTGGCTAGCCCAGGACATACAAACGGTACACATTAAAGACACAACCATGCCTCAAAGGAACCCGGAACTTCAGCTTTACCAGACTGGCCAAGAGAACATTCCTCGTTAAAGATGCCTGCTAGTACCAAAAGTCTTAACCTGGGAACGAAATTTATGAGAATATCCGCTTGGAGCACAGAATTATACGGGAGTGAACTGGGCGCTGTGGGAAATCCGGAAAAGAAGATCATCAAAAGATTTTGGATGTGATGTTGCAGAAGAACGCTGAGTAGTAAGTGGACTGATGTGAAAGAAATGAGGTGATCTTCTGCAGAATCGACGAGGGAAAGAGTATATGGAAAACACTGTGTAGAAGAAACGACAGAATGATAGGCCCTAAGAGGTCACGTAATAACTTCCATGCTACTACAATGAGACACAAAAACGTCAGCGGAATACGTAGAACAAATAATTGAGGAGGATTTTCAACTTTTCACGGCGTAACGAATAGCGAATAGCCAACTATTTCTCGGGCGTGCAGCTGAGCAAATTTCAACTCTCCTACCAATATTTCGACCGAGTATTTCCCACCCAGTCTTGGCGTGAACAAAGAGACTCACTAATACGATGTCGAGGGCAGCACCTTGTTGTCAGTCTGAAGGTCGGAAGATATACGGTCGAAACATTGGTAAAAGTGATAAAATTTATACGGCTGCATCCTCAGAATTTAAACGATTAAATAGCAGAGGAATTCGGATGTAAATATGTGGTGTAACTCTTATTTAGCTCGCTGCTCTTTTCATAATTTCTGAGGTCGGTTGCGACCACTCAATCTCTTCCAGATCGATTGCTAGAGATGATAATAATATCGTTCGTTTCGATGGCCTGGCGTATGATTTTCAATTAGTTGTACGCCACTTCGGCGACTTGTGAGTCTCTGATCCAACCCACCTATTCAACAGTTATGAGCACTTGTTCATCAGAAGAATTGTGTTCCAAAGTACCGAAGATGAACAGGTGCTCATAGCTGTGAAGGTGTGCATTTTAGAGCACATGTTTATTGGACATTTTTGTCTTGTTTTGGTCCATACTACCATTTCCCAAAATATGGAAAGCAAAGAGCTTGTAGTAGAAGAGATTTGTTTCACAATATTGAAAATCAAGAGTATCTCAGTGCTCTTAAGGTATGCGTTTTCGAGCCCATGTTTACTTGACATTTGTGCTTCTATTATCGTGTACTTTCAGCCGTGCAAGTTTATACCATCCTTTTTGTTACACCCTGTACAGACATGGTCTTGTGCACAAGGAGCTTTTTGATTTTACACGTTTTGTTTCTGACAAACCTTTGCGTAAGTGTTACATTTTACGCACTAACTTAACAACTTGGCATGAGGTTTCAACTCACAATGAACTAGCTTTTGGAGACCAGAAGATAACAGCAAAGTCTGTCAAAACTGATTATCGAAAATAAAGAAGTAATTATGGGATCTTGGTTACAGAAAAAAATTTACAAGCAAAGTAGATCGCTTCTTCTCACTCCTCAGCAAGAGAAAATTCAGTCATATCAATAGAAATTGTGGATTCGAGATTCTACGTTATTAGTGGACGCTCGACTTAATTCCATTTCAGTGCTGTAGTGTTGCTCTGAGATAAAGAAGCTGACGCAGGTAAGGATGTCGTGATAGACTGCAACAAACCAGACATCACAAACACGCCACAAGGGACGCTGGAACCACATTCCGAAGCCACGGATGTATGCCGATTTCTCGAATATGCGCTAGTTGTGCCTTGTGTCAGTATTGTGCCAGTGCTTGGTACATTGTGTAGGGAGCTACCGTGACAGCTCCGGTCGCCCCTAGCTGCGCCCTAACTCCCTCTGCCCTCCGATGGAGTGCACGGGGGGCTGGGGCAGGGGGTGCCGCTGAGTGCTTCACAAATGAGGCCCGTGTAGGGGTGGTAGCGAGGGGTGACCGATGGGGCGGCCGTCACAAGGCGCCGGACAATCTCGCGGGCACGGACCGCCCTCGCGGGATGCAAATGCAGCTGCGCTCCCCCTACGCGTCTCGGCCATCAGCATAACGCACGGCCCCCCAGGCTGGCCGCCACGCCCGCGGTTCCCGTTCTCCCTGACCGGTAATTTTCTCCGCCAAATTGATTACGGCGGGAGGGATCGAACCCGGGTCATCGACATCCATCACGGCGGAAGCACTCGCGCGGCTCTTTTCCTTTTGCCGCGCGGCGCCGCCTGCCTCGGCCTTCGCCCACGGCGCCTCCGCCTCCGCCGCCACCGCCCCCTCCTCCGCCCCCGCCTCTCAGGACCCGGCGTGGCCCGTCGGCCGCCCCTCCTCGCTACTTCCAACTCCGCCGACAAGTTGACGTGGCGGGCCCGGCTGGAAGTAGGTACAGTCTCGTCCCCACCCCGTCAGCCCGGGGCCAACTTGGCGGCGGCAGCGGCAGCGGCGCGCAGGGCTTTGATAATTATTTTTAATTAACGGAGTGGCGCGGCGTAGCGCGCGCTCGCCAGGGCTCCGCGCCGTATACCTGGCCCACTACTTCGGTACAATATAATTTTTTTTTTTTGTCGTTCGCCGCGCCCGTACCCTGCTCATCCCGCATCCTCCGCCTCCTCCTCCAGCTAGCGTTATTTCTTCCCTCCTCCTGCTCCTCCTCTCCTCCGCGGGTTTCCTTCCTATCGCAGGGTACCGAGACGGGAGATAGAGGAGGCCGGCTACGGCGAGGGGTGGAAGGGCGAGACTTGGCGCTAAGCCGTATCGACCGGGGTGGGGGCGCGCGGAGGCGAGGACGGAGCTAGCGGGCGCCGCGCGCGAGACAGAGACGGAGCGACCGCGGAGGGGCCCGGCTGTGGCGGCGCGCCCGGGGGTGAGGCAGATGAGAGCAGGCCACTGCGCGCGGGGGCGGCGTGGGTGGGTGGGGGCGGCCCGCTCGCTTGCCGCTCGGCTGCGCCGGGGGTGTTTGGCGCCGGGGTGTAACGAGAGAGGCAGCGCCGCCGCCACCCCCGCGAATACTTGGCTCCGAGTTGGGAATTGGGGGCCTAACGAAGGAACGGAACGGGCGGGATGGAAACCGGCGCGGCAGGGAGCGCAGCGCGGCCCACGGAGGAAGGGGGAGGGGGAGGGGGGCCGACGCCGACGCACGCCCTCTTCGTGGGGGTGGCGCCAGGACGGGGGAATATATATTTCAGGAGGCGAAGCGAGCTAGGTAGCGCCTGCAGCCGTCGAGCCGCCGGTGCGCAGTCTACGACGCCGCCACCGCCGCCGCCGCCGGTAGACAAGAGACGCGCGGAACGCGCTGTAATGAACGTGGGAACGCCGCGGGCCCGCGGGCGAAAGAAGAGCGGAAAAAATAAACATCGCTCTGCGCCGCTTCCTGCAAAAACAACCGCGATCGGCGAGGCAACGCTGTGGGAAAATTTTCCTCTCCCTCCCCTGTCTTAATTATTATTTCTTCCTCTTCGTGCGCTCCCACCACCTGCTCGCCAGCGAAATGCCGGCGCAGCTGCTGACGACAAGTTTTAACGAGGATCCGCTCAGCAAGACTGGATTTCGCGATGAAAATATTTCAGTTTTTGCGTCAGTCACGGGATTTATATTTATCTACTACTCGGTTTCATCGTCGCTTATCTACCGGATGTTTCTTCTAATAGTCACCGCGCGGTCTAGGACGCTTCAGTCATGGACTGTGCGGCTGATCCCGGCGGACGTTCGAGTCCTCCCTCGGGCATGGATGTGTGTGTTTGTCCTTAGGATAATTTAGGTTAAGTAGTGTGTAAGCTTAGGGACTGATGACCTTAGCAGTTAAATCCCATAAGATTTCACACACATTTTTCTAATAGTCGTCGCTGTTGCGGTCAGCAGCTTGTGGTCTTGTGTAAGTAGGCTGTTTAGGTTTTTATGTTGGTAACGCCACGTAGCGCTCTGCATGAAAATCACTGGTTGTGCTGTGTGCAGTCTGTGGCTGATCGGCATTGTTGCAATATTAGCCATTGTAGTGTTGGGCAGTTGGATGTTAACAGCGCGTAGCGTTGCGCAGTTGGAGGTGAGCCGCCAGCAGTGGTGGATGTGGAGAGAGAGATGGCGGAGTTTTGAGAGCGGATGATCTGGACGTGTGTCCATCAGAGACAGTAAATTTGTAATACTGGATGTCATGAACTGATATATATATATTATGACTTTTGAACACTATTAAGGTAAATACATTGTTTGTTCTTTATCAAAATCTTTCATTTGCTAACTATGCCTATCAGTAGTTAGTGCCTTCAGTAGTTTGAATCTTTTATTTAGCTGGCAATAGTGGCGCTCGCTGTATTGCAGTAGTTCGAGTAACGAAGATTTTTGTGAGGCAAGTGATTTGTGAAAGGTATAGGTTATTGTTAGGGCGATTATTTTGTAGGGATTATTAAAAGTCAGATTGCGTTGCGCTAAAAATATTGTGTGTCAGTTTAGTGTTGATCAGAATAGGTAAAGAGCGAAATGTCTGAGTAGGTTCAGCTCTGCTCAGCTGTTTGAAAATCAAATAATGTAAGAGGTTTATCAGCACAATCATTCATTAATTTGCTAAGGGGACGTTTCACTTGTAGTTAGCGTCGTTGATTCTCGATCGCGGGACCCAGGGTCCGATTCGCAGACGGGGCCAACGATTTTCTTCTCTCGAAACTGTGACAGTTGTTCTCATCATCATTTCATCATCGGCACACAAGTCGCCGAAGTGGCGTCAAATAAACAGACTTGCACCTGACGGCCGAACTCCCCAGAAGTGGAATACCGGTAAAATATGCCATATGCACATTTCGTATCTCGCATTGTGACAGATATTTGCAGCTTTGTTTTTGAAATGTGTTGCTGGAGTCAGTCAGAAGTGCACATCACATATGCCATTCGACGCTCTGTGTCGACGAAAAGCGTCAGTTTGTTTCCCATTACAAATAAAATTATTCTTAAAGTGTAATTTTACGTGCCCGTTCAATACAACGGTCAAATGTTAGTCTAGTGCGATATCACTTTTACCAGCAAAGCCTGAAAAATAACTGATACTCCAGCAGCGACTGAATAGCGCCACCCTACCTTGACTGGTAGACGCCATGCAGCAGCACTACTCATGAGGAGAACACAGCAAGTGCCATCATCCGATTTCCCAGAAACTTCGCTCAGTGGAAGAAGGTTCAAAATAAGACAACACATGTCTCGCCTTATCCGTAGATATTCCACCGTTTCTGAGAAAACGAAAGTCAAAATTCTCGAGATACTTTACATCCAGACAACGAGCAAGTATTTCAACATAAGCAGCGGTATAGTGGCTACCGTCACAGCTTCACATTTTTGAGGTCCGAGTTCGAACCCAGATTATTTTCATTTTTGTCTACCAATATTCGTAGAAGATTATTACACGAATGTTTTTCAACGTGAATGAGAAATGAGGAGGAGCTATCTGTTTCACTTGCGAAAAACTTTCTATAGCCAAGATCACATGTATACTGAAATAGCCTCGCCGTCATTCGTCTGCTAACTGTATGTTCAATGAATGAATTAAAAAAATAAATGAATGAAAAATTATTTGATATTGTTTTGGGTAAAATTTCTGCTGTGTATCTTGATTCATAATTAATTGCGAGCGCTAGTTTTAGCAAAAGTTTCACCAACTGCGACATGGTCGCGTATACAAACAGTGATCCAATACTGTCAAATGTTTTTTATTCCAGTCTTTGATCACAATATCAGTTCTTTAGACGATGAGCTGTTTCAGTCCGTAATGACCATCCCCAGATGCAATAATGGCTGTGTGGACGATATGGCCTATTCTACACCTTATTTTAGATCTATGTGACGATGCTGTGCTGATCAAATGGTTCAAATGGCTCTGAGCACCATGGGACTCAGCTTCTGAGGTCATCAGTCCCCTAGAACTTAGAACTACTTAAATCTAACTAACCTAAGGACAGCACACACATCCATGCCCGAGGCAGGATTCGAACTTGCGACCGTAGCGGTCGCACGGTTCCAAACTTCAGCGCCTAGAACTGCTCGGCCACCCCGGCCGGCTGTGCTGATCATATTTATATGTTTTGACGATGCCATTATGGCCTTATCACTTTAGAACATGGTGTAAAACAGATCTGAGGATGGTCATTACGGACAGAAACCGGTCATCGTCTAAAGAATTGATATTGTGATCAAAGACTGGAATAAAAAACATTAGCAAAAGTTATCCGTTGTGCGATGCTCGTAGTGTTCGGAATTTCTTTGTTGCGAGTCTTTCCACGATCGGTATCATCCAAGGGAATGAACCAAATCTTCCTTAAGAAAAAACATAAAAATAAAAGAATTAAGAAATGATGTGAGAATGAAATACACGCATATAAAAAGATTTAACGCCTGAAAATATCATACAAACATGTAAGGTGACAATTATTGAACTATATGAAATAAAATCGTCATAACTTCTGATCGGTTTACGTTAGGATGTTGAAACTGAACGGTTGGATGCGGGCCATGATGGGGATTGGTATACGCATGCATGTTTGGTTTAGCGACGAAGCCGACTTTCATTCCGATGGGTTCGTCGATAAGCAAAACTGGTGCATTGGGGGGTTGAGAATCCGCATTTCGCGATTGAGAAATCTCTTCATTCTGAATGGGTGACTGTGTGATGTGCATTGTCAGTCACAGAATAATCGGTGCGACATTCCTCGATGGCACGGTGACTACCGAACGGTACGTGAAGATTTTGGAAGATGATTTCATCCCCATTATCCAAAGTGACTCTGATTTCGACAAGATGTGGTTCATGCAAGACGGAGCTCAACTCCATCGAAGCAGAAAAGCGTTTGATGTCCTGAAGGAGCATTTTGGGGACCGCATTCTGCCTCTGGGGTACTCAGAGGCCACTGGCATGGGCCTCGGTTGTCCGCCATATTCTCCGGATCTGAACACATGCGACTCCGTTTTGTGGGGCTGTATTAAAGACAAGGTGTACAGCAATAACCCCAAAACCATTGCTGAGCTGAAAGCAGCCATTCAGGAGGTCATCGACAACATCGTTGTTCGGACACTTCAGCGGATCATGCAGAATTCCACTATTCGTCTGCGCCACATCATCGCTAATAATGGAAGGGATATCGAACGTGTCATAACCTGAATCCGAATATCTGTAGTGATGTTTACATGTTGAATAGTGTGTGTGCACGTCGTAGTTTGAAATTAATTTACGTTTTTTTTCGTATAGTTCAATAACTGTCATCATGTATACTGTACAGGGTGAAAAGCATTTAAACCGACAAACTCTGGGAGGTTGTTGGGGGACATCAAAACAAATATTTTTCGCTAATGTCATTTTTTCCTATACGTATTATTTAAACCGGTGCAGACCGTATTACGCTCTTCAGTTGTTAGAGGCCGTATTACGATCTTTGGTTGTTAGAGAGCGTATTACGCTCTTCAGTTGTAGGCAACTGCTGTCCACCAGTGTAGCAGTGCATTGTCCTCTGTTTACTAATGGAGCGATACACCTGGAGTGAGTACACCGATATGGTTGGTTCGTACTACGTAGCGCACCACAACGGACGAGCTGCACAGCGGGTTTATCAACAACAATATCCTAATCGCCGTATCCCGCATCATACGACCTTTGCTGCTGTGTACCAACGTCTGCGTGAGACCGAGTCATTTAGCAGATTACCTGGACAGGGACGCCGTCACACGGTAAGAACGCTGCAATTTGAGGAAGCTGTCTCGCAGCATGGGGAGCGGGATCCTTCAGTCAGCACTCGTGCAATTACACGTAACATGGGGACGAATCAGACGAATGTAAGAACAGTCCTTCGAGAGCAGTTGTTACGTCCATTTCACTTATAGCGTGTCCACAACCTGGAACCAGTTGATTATCCACCCAGAGCACAGTTTTCGCAGTGGTACCTGGAACAGTGTGAAATGCATCCTACATTTCCGTCCTCTGTGTTGTTTACCGATGAAGCGACTTTCGGGAGTGATGGAGTCTTCAACGTGCAAAATTCGCATGTTTGGAGTGAGGATAACCCACATGCCACAGTTACTAGCGCTCATCAAGTGTGGTTCTTCGTTAATGTGTGCGTCGGTGTTGTTAGGGACTGTTTAACTGAGTCGTATCTGCTACCTAGACCATTAAATGGCAGGCACTATTACAATTTTCTCGCCAGAGCATTGCCAGAATTGCCAGAAGACGTCCAGGTCCCTACAAGACGGGGCGCCGGCACATTTCAGTCGTGTGCGTCGATTCCTGGACCGATGGTTCCCAGAAACGTGGATTGGCAGAGGTAGTTCTGTACCATGGCCTGCTCGATCCCCAGATGTGTCCCCTTTGGACATTTCTTGTGTTTGGAGAGATGCGCAACCTTGTTTATGCAACTCCTGTTGCATCAGAATAGGATCTGGTTGCCCGGATAGTAGCAGCAGCAGGAACAATTCAGGATACTCCTGGGGTTTTTGCCCGTGTCAGACAGAACATGATCCGCCGGTGTAACCTTTGTTTACGTGTCAATGGAGGCATTTTTGAAAATCTACTGTAACCGAAGTTGGGTTGTGTTAACGTGTCGTCTCTTGGTCACAAAAATGGAAAAGTATTTGTTGGTTAAATTAATTTGCCGCCAGAGAAATCTTCCTCTACCGGTTTTAGTACTCCTCATCGGAAAAAAATGACATTAGGGGAAAAAAATTGTTTTGATCTCCCCCACAACCTCCCAGAGTTTGTCGGTTTAGATACTTTTCACCCTGTATAATAAATACACTCCTGGAAATTGAAATAAGAACACCGTGAATTCATTGTCCCAGGAAGGGGAAACTTTATTGACACATTCCTGGGGTCAGATACATCACATGATCACACTGACAGAACCACAGGCACATAGACACAGGCAACAGAGCATGCACAATGTCGGCACTAGTACAGTGGAGTTTCACTGCGTAGGATCCTACGGGCTTGGCGTGCATCCGTGCGTCGCTGCGGTCCGGTCCCAGGTCGACGGGCACGTGCACCTTCCGCCGACCACTGGCGACAACATCGATGTACTGTGGAGACCTCACGCCCCACGTGTTGAGCAATTCGGCGGTACGTCCACCCGGCCTCCCGCATGCCCACTATACGCCCTCGCTCAAAGTCCGTCAACTGCACATACGGTTCACGTCCACGCTGTCGCGACATGCTACCAGTGTTAAAGACTGCGATGGAGCTCCGTATTCCACGGCAAACTGGCTGACACTGACGGCGGCGGTGCACAAATGCTGCGCAGCTAGCGCCATTCGACGGCCAACACCGCGGTTCCTGGTGTGTCCGCTGTGCCGTGCGTGTGATCATTGCTTGTACAGCCCTCTCGCAGTGTCCGGAGCAAGTATGGTGGGTCTGACACACCGGTGTCAATGTGTTCTTTTTTCTATTTCCAGGAGTGTATATTGAAGCATCAGCGAAAATGCGCCCGATTACTCGTAGGACTGGCACCCTATATGTCTGTCCTTAGCTTGATGATGCAAGTGGCCGTGCGTCTTCTTCTTCCTCCTCTTCTTTCGCCATTCACAGATTTATTTAGTATTTTCTTTTAGTATGTTATCTAGATGCAAGAACAGACCAGATGTTGCACATGAATTGGCATGAATATGGGTCACAATATTTTACCATAATTTAAAATGTGCTAGTATAACTAAGCATTATGGTGTTTAAGGGGAAAAATCTACGTAAAATATGTACATAAAAGAAGCAAAATCTACATACTCCCTTCGACCATCTCCCACAGATTACTCCTATCGATCTGTTCCGGTCTCAGCTCCAGCTTTTAACTGTCCGTTCTACGTCCCTCTTTTCTTTGGGTTTGTATTGTAATGCCGTCTTTGCAATTCTTGTTTCTTCTATTCGTTTCAGGTTCGTTTATGTTCTTCTGTTTTGTGATTTACTGCAAAAATATTCAGTTCTTGTCTAATGTTTTCATTATGAATCCTGTCCAACTTGGTGCAACCTTTGACTGCTCGCAAAATTTTCGTTTCAGCAAAGAAATAGTGAAGCATAATAAAGGGAAAGCGAACACACAACGAATCGTTGCCAATTCCAATCTCGATAAACCGGATTTCTCTATAAACTCCCTTGAAGAAACCTCGACAAATCGAATAAATCCTATGTATTTTTTTACATCGCAGTCAGTGGCTATCTAACAACACTTGGCGTCGCATCTTTGTTTCCTGATTATTGCATGACTTACTGTAGTACATAAATCAGTTGTAAAAATGACATAAAAAGTATACTTACAGCTAAAAGACATAAATAACGACTAAATTATGGAATGAGTAGCTGTTAAGCATTGACAAGAATATGAAAAAACGGAAACAAAAAAATTACTTTTTTCTGGGCCAATGCGCAGTTCACAATAAGCTAGAGACTGCAGACAATGTGAAACTCCACTGTTTTCCCTGCTGACACCATTTCAAAACTACAGCTGCTTGACCAGGGAATAATTTAAAACTGTAAAACTGTACAGTGTAGAAGTTACGACGATAGTGTTGGATAGCACTGAAGATGGTCGTAGACCAGCACAAAAGTTTTTGCAGCTATCTCACGGCTATAAGTAGCGTTAACCCGACGATGATTTCAAACTATTTCAGGAACTGCAGATCCATCAAGGAGCCACAAACCAAACACATAAAAAATGTTTATGAAGTTTATGGTACCTGGGGCCCTCTTCCTGACTTACGAGCAGATAGAACATTTGATTATTTCGTACACTTCGACGTTCAGGCGGAAGTCTGCGGTGGCCCTATAATTCCATCTGTGATTACGAAAGAGGCAAATACAGTGCTGGAAACGTTGTTATATACATCCCTAGAATGGAAGTATATGATAACGTATTGACAGGTTTAATTAAAGTACAAAATGCACTTCACCAACCACGTTGGAGGTCACTAAGACAGAAAAAGATACCTAGCTTCTTATCAAAATAGAAAGTGAAGTTTTATTCTGTATCTTTGGTAATTTGTAACTGTTTTCGCTTGAAATTTTAATATAAGTAAACAGAAAAAAATCTAAAAATATGTTTCTAAAGATATTAATGTAAGGCACTCTAATGTAATTAAGAAAACAGACTCCACAATAGATCGGAAACACTGTTTACACTGTATACAAAATAGAATCAGATTCTGATTGAGTGTCTAAGGAGACCAAATAGCGATGATCTCCCATTCAGCCCCCAGGACAGAAGCAATGTCACCAATCTGTCTGTGTATAGAGTACATTCTGCATGTAAGTCTGAGAAAGTGTTCTAAGTATTTGTCGCATCCAGGCTGGCATTTACTTGCTGCTTTGCATGGCAAAGAAAATAAATTTTATTGAAAGTACAGTACAATTTTTTAACTTGGCATACTTATTTCGGCTTTTTCTTTGTTCGATCTAGTTCAGCCAAACTTTCGTTAAATCGAACACATTAGTCTATATTTTTCTGAGGTCTCTTCGCATTATCGAGAGTCGTCTGTACTTGACAATGGACAGAGGGGCGGTGCGCCGCGGACCACGCCATCAGCAGGTCGCGACACCTCGCCGCTCTCGTCGACAGCGGGCGCGCACTTGCGGCGGCGGGGGCGGCGGAGGCGGAGGCAACCGCCGGCTGACACTGACGGATCGGAGCCGCCCCACCCGCTCACCGGCTGGTCACCTCCACTGCGACTACTGGGCCCCAGCCCTAATGAAGCCTTCGGTCCTCAGAACACTGAGTAGAAGAGGAAGTCAAAGTTTTGAAACTCACTGAGAGATTAAAACTGTGTACCGGAACCGTGACTCGAACCTGAGGCCTTCGCCTTTCACAGGCAAGTGCTCTACCGCGTGAGCTATCCAAGCATCACTCACAACTCGCCCTCACAGCTTCACTTTCACCTCCCATCTTCCAGTCTTCCCTGCAAAGTGAAAATGCGTTCTCGAAACAGCCCTCCCCCTTCCCCCAAGACTGTACGCTTTTCGTATATTTGGCATATGCCGTGATTTTTCAGAGTTCATTCTTAGTAAATGATAAACACTCATAGTACGTTGATGTTCGGTGATGTGTTACACATGTTACATTATGCACAAGCATCCAGACTGCAGCGTTGTTCTTTGTTCTCGGATACCAGAATCTTTCCGGGCGCATCAATTAGTCTGCGTTTGTCCTGTTGGTCAGTGGTAATTTCTGGGGAGGAATTTGCACATATTACCTGCGTGTCCACAAGTAAATCTGTGGATTAATGCATCAGCATTTTTGCATACAATGCAGTCGTTGGTCAGACTAAGGTCTGTCTTGTGGAGTTTTTCAGTGCTCGGGAATTTGTCATTGACGATGATGTGCTATTCAGATTTCATAGCTGATGGCGGTGATCGATCTGTACGTATTTCCGGATGACGTTGCATTTCAATGGGGGATATTTTTGCTCGATTCGGTTACAGTGGGTTGTTGATGCTGGCATAGTGTAAATTCTGTTGGAAACTAATTTTCGTTTGTCCCCTTTGCTGTTTGTATTACTAAACTTATGGCAATATTGCTTGATGTGCTGATACGAAGGCTTGCTGAAAATTAATGTTCCGTAATTTTTTGTTCTTTTCTCAATATCGATTGAGGTATTACATGTCATGCACGTTCCTCGGTCGAGTTGCCCACTTCGCCGACGCAGGCTGGAACGCTCTGCCGCTACAGAGCGCCGAATTGTAGTGTATAATAAATGAAAAGCACCAGTTTGCTTTTGTTCTACAATATTACTTTTATTGTTAACCGGTTATAATGTCGTTAATATGTAGTGTATAACGTAACTATGTCGGTACGTGATAAACAGACCACAGAACAATCCGACGCCTTGGGTTTACTACCATCGATCGTCCTCCATATAGTCCCGACTTGGCCCCATCCGATTTTAATCTGTTTCCAAAATTTATAGAACATTTTCGAGGACATTGATAGTAATGAAATGGTGGAAGCAGAGGTAAGGTTGTGGCTCCGTCAGCGAAGTCAAACATTCTACAGCTGCTGGAAGCAACAAATTGGTCTCGTTGGAGGAAATGTGTTCGTCGCCAGGGTGAATATGTTGTGAAAAAATTCAGAGGCATTACTTTCCAGCGCACCCTCGTACAAAATATTAGATTTATCGGTGACGTTATACTTTCTAGCTTATATTTGAGTGCTAATGCTCGGAGTCCGGTGAATCACATCCGACGAGATAGTGGGAAGACCGAAAATCAATGAAAGATCAGTTTTCAACATTATCACGACATTCTGAACATGACATAAGTCGCCACGCGTTGGTTTCCGGAACTGATCTTTGCTATTCTAAACGCCCGCCGGACAGAGACAAGCAAGCAGTGGAAACAAATAGAATCATCGCCGCCGAAAAAAGACGAAGACCGAGCCATCATCGGTGACGAGTTTAAGGGAAGGTATCAAGAGGTAGCTTCTTTGAAAGCTGTCCAAGGAGAACGCCCCAGCCAATTGTACACGTGTTTTACTTTACATCCCCTCTCGTATTCTTCTTACACGGCACCCAGAGACTTCTGCCCGTTTCCTCGGATGAAGCACCCATTGTGCAAGCAGGCTTTTACTAGAGTCACGATGAGGTGATTTTCGACTTGCAGCATTTCCTGAACAGCCAAACAAAGCCTTCTGCAACCGACGTCTCGACCATCTCACCCATTGTTGGGTAAAGAATGTTGCATTAAAGGGATTAACACTAAAGTTAGTGATCGGAGCTTGAATTTTTAGACGTGATCATTAAAGCATTGTGACTACCTTTCGAATATGGTACAGGAACGAATTCAAACGTGTACCCTGTGAGAGGCCGTCGGTTCTCCTCAGCTGCTAAAATTTTAAGCACCTCGCAGAGTTACGCAACGTATCTCAAACCTTTTGGGTCAAAGTGAAACAGGTGATAGAGGATCCACAACTCATTATACTGAGAAAGGGAACCAATGGGCAGAAATGCGTATTTATTGAGCACACCGCACAACAACTGGGCAGCTCATAGTAATTGTTCAACGTGATGATTGCCAGTCTCAGTGCATGCATGCCAACGGCGCATGAAGGTCTGCCACACTCTCTCAAAGATTCCTGGTGCCTGGTATACCAGGAGGAAGGCAGCTTGGACCCTAGCAAGCAGGTCTTCATCCGTTTCTACAGGCATTTCATGCGGCAACGTCATGAACGATTAAGGTACGTGTTGTTCTTGTGCTCGCGGATAGTACATCGAAGTGGGCTGGTGCATCGTCCAGTTGAAACCACGTCCTTTCGCGGACAACAAGTGGTACAATCTCCAAGAACTGTGGCAACATATGCACTGATTGTGAGACTGGTGGTCTCACTTTGAACAATTAGTATTAGCTACATTATTGTTATGCTATGTTCCCTGTGTATTTCAGTAACACAATAAATATGCATTTCTGACCATTGGTTCTCTGTGTCAATATAATCGGTTGAGGACGACTGTCATGTTTCAGTTTGCCCCAAAAGGTTTAGGACATCCTATAGAGCGCTATACGTTCTCCTTCTCGGATTCAGGAAAGATGTTTGTAACACCATTTCCATGAAGCTTAACCACTGTTCCTTATCGTAGAAATAGTTGCATATTAGGAGCAGGGAGTATACTTTCTTACACAGATGTCAGAATTCCGGTTTCCGGTAAGTCTTATTGTTATTAACGGTAAATGCTACCATATTCCATCTCCACCTTCCTCTGTAGCTGAGCGCAACTTTTTAACACATGTCTTAGAACATAGGTAATAACTTTTGGATTAGTTCTCAGTTTTCAGTCAGGAAACACTCCTGGCCCTGCAGTCCTTAAGTAGATTCCTTAGCGGTAGAGCTTTCGAGCAGTATCTGTTTCTATGCTCACATGCATTTTAAGATTAGGACCGCTTCCGTAGCCGACTGATTAGCGTCACTGCCTGTTGTGCGGACGAACGAGGGTTCGATTCCCCGTGCCTTCTCAGATTTTTCCATGGTAGGGGGTCTGGTACTGGGTCCACTCAGTCCTGAGCTGCTTGAATAAAGAAGCATCATCATCATCATCATCATGATTCATCCACAGACAATAACGGCTGGAGAGACTGGCGACATGCCGATCACATATTCCACCATCATAGATCGCTCCTCGTACTGCCTTGTAGGATGCAATAGGTCAGGCCCATGACCTAATCTGTGACGCGCTACTCTTTTTTCTACGATGAGCTGTGTGGCACTACACTCAATTTGCACCCATTACTCTGGAACGAAGATCACTACTGGACACAATGTTGTTGCTGCAGTGTGTGTACAACGATGTATGTTATTTAGAAATCGACCGTTGCCAGGTTTCTTTCCCTCAAAACAAAATACACCTGGAACGATTTACTCGGCGTTTTATGCGACGAGAGAAAACGTACACACGGAACGCTAGAAGTCGTACAGCATACACGTTGTGTCAATGTTCGCCGTTAGGTGGTAGAACGGACGAATTTACTGCGGTGTTTTACCTGTACGACATCCATGCATGAGAATACGCTGGTTGGCCCCGCAACAGCAGGAGAAATGGTGTACAGGCCAGTTCCCTGCATGCAATTTTTTTTCGCTCCGTGTAAGCGTCAGAGCGACCAGAATATACACGTACAATGTCGAACAAAAACAACTTGGATGTAGCACGCGGTCCGCGCGACCGCTGGTGCACGGCAGGTCACCGCCAACCAGCAACAGAAAGCGTACAGAAAGCTGTACATCATATTACCGTAGCAGCAGTGGCAACTTGTCATGGAGGGGCTTACAAGGAAATAATTAGATCTTGTGCATCAACTATACTTCCGGAGAGTCGGAAAATTTTTACTAATCATATTGCGTGCCTGTGGAATATCGCTTCAGTTGTGGACTGGATTCGTGAGTTCTTGTCAGGTAGGTCACAGTTCGTAGTAATTGACGGAAAATCATTGAGTAAAACAACCATAATATCTGGCGTTCCCTAAGGAAGTGTCACAGGCCCTCTGCTTTTCCCGATTTACATAAACGACATAGGAGGCAATCTCAGCAGCACTCTTAGATTGTTTGCAGTCATTTACTGTTTTGTAAAGTCATCATATCATCAAAGCCAAATGCAAAATGCTTTAGACAAGATATCTGTATGGCGCGAAAGTTGCAATTGACTCAAAATAATGGAAAGTCTGAAGTCATCCAAATTAGTACTAAAAGAACGCCGCTAAATTTCGGTTGCACGATAAATCACACAAATCTAAAGGCTGTAAATTCAACTAAATACTTAGGGATTACAAGTAAACTTAAATGGGAACGATCACGTAGAAAATGTTGTACGTAATGCAAACGAAAGACCGCGATTTTTTGGCAAAACACTTAGAAAGTGCAACAGGTCTACTAGACTACTTACACCATACTTGTCCACCCTCTTCCGGATTATTGTTGTGCAGTATGGGGTCCACATCAGATACTACTGACGGAGGTCTTCGAAACAGTTCAAAAGAGGGGATCTCGTTGTATTATCGCGAAATAGGGGAGAGAGTGCAACGGACATGATATAGGAACTGGGATTGCAATCATTAAAACAAAGGGGTTTTTCGTTGTGGCAGGATCTTCTCACGAAATTTCAACTATCAACTCTCTCCTCCGATTGAGAAAATATTCGTTTGGCGCCGACCTACATAGGGAGAAATGATCAAAAATGGTTCTGAGCACTATGCGACTTAACTTCTGAGGTCATCAGTCGCCTAGAACTTAGAACTAATTAAACCTAACTAACCTAAAGACATCACACACATCCATGCAGGATTCGAACCTGCGACCGTAGCGGTCGCTCGGCTCCGGACTGTAGTGCCTAGAACCGCACGGCCACTCCGGCCGGCGAGAAATGATCATGATAAAATAAAAGAAATCAGAGCTCGCACAGGAAGATTCAAATGCTCGCCGTTCGAGAGTGGAACTGTAGAGAAATAGCTTGAAGGTGGTTTGACGAACCCTCTGCCAAGCACTTAATTGTAAATTTCAGAGTAAACATGTAGGTGTACATGTCTTACAATTATTTAAATGTTGTTTGATTACATCGTTCCCAACAGTAACCGGAGTAAAATTCCACCCACACACATCTCGCTTAATGTTCGAGATGATAAAATTAGAGATATTCAGGTGGACGAGGAGGCTTATCGACAGTACATTTTCCAGTGGATGGGAGAAGGATCGAGTCGTATTAGCATACTAGAACGTAAACAAAACGTAGCTTGTGAACAGCTAATATTGTTGCGGATGTATGTTAATTATAAAGCAGACTCCAGCTTCCCTTGCTAGAAATGCTGCATAAGAAGAGAGCAGACGTAACTGCGGATCGTTAAGTATGCAAGGGATGGAATCCTGCCTTTCAGTAGCAACTGTTGAAGATCTCATCAGTGTTTAGTACCAACATTAGTGATGATACGAACAAACAATCTTACTTAAGCCGAATTACTGGCCGCAGATTTGAACCCTGCCCCTCTTAAATGCGAGTCCTGTGCACAAACCGCTATGTCTCCTCGACCGGTCAGTAATTTTGGGATACAGCACAAGCAACAGAATGACTGTTTTTTTAGAGACGTCAGAAAAAAGCGAATGATGCGGGAGTAATGAAATATTCGGGTCGATATTTTATTGTTGACAGATCACCGAATAGTTCAAGTTTTGAGTAAGGCAGCACGTGATGATGAAATATTTTGGAACTTGCGGGATATTCCGGCAGTACTTGGTGGAATCTAGACATATTAAAAACTGATATACACATTGTCAATGTTCCACGATAATATTTGTTTCACTTTTGTTGTGAACCAGCTATCGGATTTCTAGTCCATCGTGGGACAATTTAAGATCGAACGGACAGTCGACGCAATATAACCGGAGCTTCTATTTGTACAGAAACTGTTATTTCCAAAGATATGTGGCATTTAAACATTGTGCATCTATACAGAAAATGCAAAATTAGAATGCTTCAATTTGACATGGGTACAAAACAAGAAGTATTGTGTAATTATTTACTGATTGTTTTAGATTATGAAGATACAAGAAGAAACCCGTAAACTCAATGTTTGACTGACTGAAACATTGTGAACTACTCAGGATATAAAGACAATTGGTTAATATTTCTAAACTTTACCAAACTGATACTGAAATATACATAAAAAAGGTATTTACCAACAACCTATAGTTACAGTGTACTCTAAGATAAAATGTTGATGCACATACAGAGCAAAACAATGCTGGCACAGACTACAATCATTCTTCTGATATTAAATGTGATGTGCTCCATATATCAAATAAAGGCAGAAACATAATGCAAATTACGGTTATGCACAGAGATCAATCAAAGGCTCCGACTAATTCTTAATGATAACAAGCAGCTCCACTGTTCACCTTTGCTCAAGTAGTATCAGTTAAATAGTAATAGTCTCACTCTATGATGGCATGCTTGTTGTATATGATGTAACAGTTTGCCTCTCGCTACAATACATTGTCTCCTACCTCCCCCTTTCCCTCCTTTTATCAACTGAACACATTCACCAACATTTGGAACTCTCCCGTATGCCATAGTTGTCTGAGCCAGTGCACACTTTGTATACTGTGTGCGCTGTACTCAGTGTTTACCAACAGTGCCATCAGACGTTATTCACTAAAAAATCGTACTAGACTAATGTTACGATGGGTCTCTTATCGAAAAATCTTGATTTTCTCGTCGTGATTTAATAACAGCCAAAGAAAGGTTCCATGCTATGCTCAGCTGAAATCCCGCATCATTGTTGAAGAGATTATCAGCAGTACGGATCTGTATTGCTTCCTTCATGACACACTCCCAGAAAGATGATGCCGGCATCATTAGGGAAATAATACATATCCGTACAGCTGATAATCTGTTCAACAGGGATGTGGGATTTCAGCTGAGAACAGCCTGGAACCCTGCAATGGCTGCTATTAAATCACGACGAGAAAATCAACATTTTTCGCTGACATTGTTCTAGTACGGTTTTTTAGTGAGTAATGTCTGCCCGCACTGTTAGCAAAGTACAGCGCACGCACAGGAAGGCCTCTCTGCGATTTTCGGCAGAGGGCGTATGAGCGTGGCACCATCTATCTGCAAATAATTGCGCATGCGTGATTTCCGCGCCTGCTCATTCTTCGCGCGCTTGCTCTATATACTGGGCGTCAGTCGTATCTAGACACGAGAAAGGTTCAACGACCTGAAGATGTCGGACAGTTGCTCTGAGAAAATATTGTGGAACTTGCCCAACGTCATCCGGCGGCAAACCCGTAAAGACTATTTGCTGTGTGGGGGATGTTTAAGGACTTCCCAGCGAAGCTTCTGCAGCATACTCTAAACAATCTTGGCAGCATGTCTCGTAGAAAAAGTCGCCGATGGCCCTGTTGTTACTGTTGCTAATTCAAGTGGCGAGACAGGCGCTAGAGGCTTTCGAATACATCGGGAATGCCGGATGTTGCTATCGTGAGGCCGACGGGGTGGAGAAACTCTCCCGGTAGAGCAGACATTGGGGACCGGCGAGGAGGTATCGGAGAGCCAGGGGCAAGACGCGACCCGGCGTGACGGAGGCCAACGAAGGGCGGACGGCACGTGGGGGGGGGGGGGGGGGGGTCGCTGCATAATTCAGCAGCCGCGCCGAAGTCGCAGCCATCGCCACGCAAACACGGGCCCCGCCCCAGCCGCCCCAGCCGTGGAAATAAATAACGCGCGCAAACGGGATTAATAATGAGACGCGCGACCTCCGGTGCCCAGCGGTGACCCCGCAGGGCACGCGGCCCGCGCCGGCGGCTCGGCCCGCGATGCCAGCTCTAGAGGCGGAAATGTGATGCGGCGAACCAGCTTCAGGTGCCTGTAACAATGACACACAGTGCTGATAACGCAGCTGACTTAAAAAAAAATTAAGGTTTCCCAAAAAGGGAAGCACTTTCAGTCTCGAGACACCTGTGTTAAGGGGCTCCGGAACGCCCTATACTTGCAATGTTAAAATAACGCTTATAAATTACATCTTTCCTCACAAAGTATTTGAGGTAGGAAGTTGAACTTTTTACAGATTATTTATTGGCTACAACTTAACACAGGGATTTTACAAAATTTTAGTTCAGTTATTAAAGATGATTTTTTTTCAATTGTAATGAAAATTCACAACATTTTTTTGCAATTTTTTATGTATATATTCAAAAATATACAGTTTTTTGGAAAAAGGCTGTGTTAAATTATGCAGAAGGTACTGTGTAGCATTTACTGAAAGTTTGAAACAAATATGTTTGGAAGATCCTTAGAAAACATGTAATTAGTATGAGAAAATAAAAGTTTTGGGGATCGAGCGACAAAGATTGGATTAACTTTTCAGTGCATTCCAGGTCCATAGGATGGATTATCTTCATCCTGTGCAAACTCCTCCTCCAGCTTCCTCTTGTTCCTCCTCCTGTTTACTCTTGCTTGTATTTCTAGACTCTTTACAGCCCCGTCTGCAGCCCGAAGGCGTTCCTTGTCTAAAGCAAGCATCGCTCATTGTTGTGTTCGTAGATTTTGCTACCATTTTCTTCAGTTGCAGTTACTGCAACACTGTTCCAAAAGGTGGTCATGTATGAACACTTATCACATTTCAGTTGTATTTCACTAGCAACTCCTACGTGCTTTATTATGGAGAGTTCCAGACCAACTTCACTACAATGAATACATCTTACACAGTTTGAAAAAATTCCTTTGAGAACCGACATATCAAATATTTCATTCACAACCGATTCGCCCATAAAACATTCATAGTTTTCACTCATTGAACCAAGCTTCTTCTGTGAAGTATTTTCTTTCCCACTTTGACTGCTATGGGCAGGTGTACTTGAGAGGTTAGGTTCACTCACTTGGTTATCGTCTTTATTGTTTACAGTAATAACACATACCTTTGGCTTTCCAACATTTCTCCTTTTCTTAAAAGCCTTCAGAGGATTTCTAATAACTTTACTTTTACTCATTATTATACACTCCTGGAAATGGAAAAAAGAACACATTGACACCGGTGTGTCAGACCCACCATACTTGCTCCGGACGCTGCGAGAGGGCTGTACAAGCAATGATCACACGCACGGCACAGCGGACACACCAGGAACCGCGGTGTTGGCCGTCGAATGGCGCTAGCTGCGCAGCATTTGTGCACCGCCGCCGTCAGTGTCAGCCAGTTTGCCGTGGCATACGGAGCTCCATCGCAGTCTTTAACACTGGTAGCATGCCGCGACAGCGTGGACGTGAACCGTATGTGCAGTTGACGGACTTTGAACAAGGGCGTATAGTGGGCATGCGGGAGGCCGGGTGGACGTACCGCCGAATTGCTCAACACGTGGGGCGTGAGGTCTCCACAGTACATCGATGTTGTCGCCAGTGGTCGGCGGAAGGTGCACGTGCCCGTCGACCTGGGACCGGACCGCAGCGACGCACGGATGCACGCCAAGACCGTAGGATCCTACGCAGTGCCGTAGGGGACCGCACCGCCACTTCCCAGCAAATTAGGGACACTGTTGCTCCTGGGGTATCGGCGAGGACCATTCGCAACCGTCTCCATGAAGCTGGGCTACGGTCCCGCACACCATTAGGCCGTCTTCCGCTCACGCCCCAACATCGTGCAGCCCGCCTCCAGTGGTGTCGCGACAGGCGTGAATGGAGGGACGAATGGAGACGTGTCGTCTTCAGCGATGAGAGTCGCTTCTGCCTTGGTGCCAACGATGGTCGTATGCGTGTTT
The DNA here is from genome assembly GCF_023864345.2 of Schistocerca serialis cubense. NCBI lineage: Eukaryota > Metazoa > Arthropoda > Insecta > Orthoptera > Acrididae > Schistocerca > Schistocerca serialis. Next base: position 582,654,728 of record NC_064645.1, on the reverse strand, counting down.
GGCGCCGTCCAGGTGAGCGCCACAATCAGGACTGCATACGACCGAGGCACACAGGGCCAACACCCGGCATCATGGTGTGGGGAGCGATCTCCTACACTGGCCGTACACCACTGGTGATCGTCGAGGGGACGCTGAATAGTGCACGGTACATCCAAACCGTCATCGAACCCATCGTTCTACCATTCCTAGACCGGCAAGGGAACTTGCTGTTCCAACAGGACAATGCACGTCCGCATGTATCCCGTGCCACCCAACGTGCTCTAGAAGGTGTAAGTCAACTACCCTGGCCAGCAAGATCTCCGGATCTGTCCCCCATTGAGCATGTTTGGGACTGGATGAAGCGTCGTCTCACGCGGTCTGCACGTCCAGCACGAACGCTGGTCCAACTGAGGCGCCAGGTGGAAATGGCATGGCAAGCCGTTCCACAGGACTACATCCAGCATCTCTACGATCGTCTCCATGGGAGAATAGCAGCCTGCATTGCTGCGAAAGGTGGATATACACTGTACTAGTGCCGACATTGTGCATGCTCTGTTGCCTGTGTCTATGTGCCTGTGGTTCTGTCAGTGTGATCATGTGATGTATCTGACCCCAGGAATGTGTCAATAAAGTTTCCCCTTCCTGGGACAATGAATTCACGGTGTTCTTATTTCAATTTCCAGGAGTGTACTTCAACAAAACAGAGACTCAAGAAACAGAATTAATTACGAATATTTTCGAGATAACGACAGAGTAAATAAACATGAAACAATCGACAATCACACCAGCGATATATATTGAACAATCACAGGTTAGCCACAACACATACTTTATCTCACATCACTAAAATGTACCTGATGAGCACGGACGTTAATAATAACACCATTTGACAGCAGTTTAACAGCGCCACAGTGGGTCACGCCCATGTAGAACACATTTCAAAAAAAAATTAAAAATAGTTGTAGTCTTCGGAATTGAATAAATTATATATCTATTAAAAGGTAATAGTCTGCAGATTCAGAAGACGCAAAAAAGTAAAAATTGAGCTTTTCATGATTTTGAGCCTTTCCGGAGCCCCTTAATTCTCTTATTACAAGAATTATAGCTGGAATATCACAACCAGTCACAAGTAGCATATAAAAGGCTCAGTCACATTTATCCATTGCCGGTTAGCGAGGGTTTAAAAATCTATCGTCCTGTTATATCAGTAGCAAAAGGTATTCTGAGTGATTCTTTAATAATAATATCGGTAAATACCCCTCCCCCCGAGATTCCTTAAAGAATCGAACTCACACGTATAAAACAGTCTGAAAAGTCAAATTGTTTTACAAATGAGTTAACACGTTAAATATTAAAGTTTGTTGGAACTCACGAACACTGAGCGACATGCAAGTCGTTAAAGTAGCGTCCAGTATTCACCTTATGGTTGAATCTAACTCTTGTGTCCGGATCTCCTTACGAATAAATCTGCATTTGGATAGGTTTCGCCTTGAGCAAACAATTTTTTTTCTTCGCTTTACCCACACGTTTCGATCAAGGTACAGCATTATCTGTGGGTTTTTATTTCCTTGCTATTAAATAGCAGGAAAATTCCTCTTTACCATTTACGCATATAAAAATTTCAGCTTTTATGAAAAGGTATTCACAACTTTGAAAACAGACAAAAAGCTTTTTATACATATCTTGTTACCACAAATTCTGTGTTTTGAGTGCAATTTATGAGCGACACGAAATTATTGTCAAACGCTAAATGAGGGTAGTCTGGAGAATTTGCTATTTTTTTTTAAAAAAAGCTGTTTTTTTTCACATCTCAGTACGTGGTATCTCCGGAACCATGTTTCGTAAAATGATTTAATTTTGCACGTACTTCCAGTGGTATACAAGGTCTGCTCGAAAAATTTCGGAACTTGGTCCACAAAATTTTTCTACGCTTACCTTTCACTTATTGTGCATGGTCTCCTTCGTAATATTCTCCTCCACAATCGATGCACCGCCCCCAACGCCGTTTCCACTTCCGGAAGCAGCCTTCATACGCCTCTTGCTGGATCCCACGAAGCGCCGTCTGCAAATTTTCTTTTATCTCGTCTATTGTTGCAAATCTTCGTCTTTTCAATGGGGTTTCAACTTTGGAAATAAAAAATGTCCGCAGGGAACATTTCTGGGGAGCAGGATGAGGCAGCACAGTGATTTTGATTTTTGTACAATAGTCACACACCAGCTGGGATGAAAGTGCGGCTGCGTTGTCGTGATGCAAGAGCCATGATTTGTCTCGCCACATTTCAGGCCGTTTGCTTCTCACATTTTGTCGCAGGTGACGCAGCGCGTCACGATAGTACCATCGATTAACAGTTTGTCTCTGTGGCACGAATTCGTGATGAACTAACCCTTCGAAGTCAAAGAAAGGTATCAGCTTGGCTTTGATATTTGAATGACCCTACGAACTGTTTTTGGTCTTGGAGAACCTTTCCCGATCCATTGTGAATATTAACCTGGTCTCAACGTCACAACGATAGACAGACATCTCGTTAGTAGTTGTCATTCTCTTAAGGAAAATCTAGTTCTCATTTGCGCGATCCATATGCTTCATAGATGGCGAGGTGAACGTCTTTCTGGTCTTGACTCATGAGCCGTGGGACGAACTTGGCGGCAACACATTGCATTCCAAGACACTGTGCCAGAATTTCCTGACATGATCCAATTGAAATGTTACATTCTTCTGCAACTGTCGGACAGTCACTCTTCTATTAGCATGCGCAATTATGTTAACGTTCCTGACATGAGCGATGTCGGTAGATATCGAAGGGCATACTGAACGACGGTCATCTGTAACTTCCATCTGGCCATTTTTAAACTGTGTGACCCATTCGTAACACCGAGTACGGCTTAAGCACTCATCACCATAGGCTTCCTGCGCCATTTGTTGTGTCTCTGTAAAGATTTTCTTGAGTTTCACACAAAATTTAATGCAGACGCGTTGCTCTTCTGACTCTTTCGTCTCGATATTTGCAAACTATGCGACACAACGAAACTTCCTGGCAGATTAAAACTGTGTGCCCTACCGAGACTCGAACTCGGGACCTTTGCCTTTCGCGGGCAAGTGCTCTACCAACTGAGCTACCGAAGGTCCCGAGTTCGAGTCTCGGTAGGGCACACAGTTTTAATCTGCCAAGAAGTTTCATATCAGCGCACACTCCGCTGCAGAGTGAAAATCTCATTCTATGCGACACAACGTTTTACACAATGCAGCACTGAACAATAACTAACAGACATACAACAATGAAACTTCCGACAGTTTCACATTAATCACAGGCGTGTGTAGGAATGCCAACCGCATTTCGCTCCAACTCACCCAAAACACAATTGACGCGAGATTACGAATGTTCCGGAATTTTTTGAATACACCTAGTACATGGATAATGTCTGCAAAATGTGTTACACGTAGTGTTCGTAGTATAGAACTAAAAAATTAAAACGCCATTACTGCATGAACAGCTAACATGTAACAATCAGTAACCTTTTATATCTTTTTTTTGTGGGGCAGGCGGGGAGCACGGGCGGTATAAGCAAGAAAAAGTTTCGAGGTGGTTTCGAATTTTATTGGATGTCGTTAGGTGCTCTCGTTTTCGAATATTGGATGAATATAATCTAGCACTGCACTGCCTCAACACACACCCACATGTCCTAACTGGAATACTTGGATTACTGTGTTAAATTCTTAACTTAAGATGATACTTCTGAACGGTTAGATTACGGCAGCATTTTGAATTTTTAAATTTGGTCAGTAATTGTATGAAATAGTGAAAACAAAATGTTTGTGGCGCCTGGAAACCTTTAGCTAGGCAACCTGCAACTTGTAGAAAATTTCTTTTATAGCCGTTTCATAATATAGGTTCACTGATAGAAACCTATTTTTAGTGTGAACCTGTTAAATTGACTTAAGAGGTAGCAAGTTTTCCATGAACGCAGGTGTCTTCCAGCACAAGCTGAAAATGAACTTCTCAAAAATCGGGGAAGAGAGGAGCACTTTGAGGGGGCGCACTGTTAATGGAAGCAGGCAATGGTGTATGAGCGTGTTTTCTCATGCACAGATGTAGAATTCTCACTAAACATTTTCCGATTTCTTAGGTGTGTGTTGTTTTTGGGTTAACATGCACATGTTCGATGGGCAAATACCTCAGTAGTAGTAACCGGTTTTCGATTGCATCGGATTTTTTCCACGCCATTTTAATCTAACTATGAAAGCAGCTCTAAATATTAGGTTTCTGAAATAAATGATTTTCGATTTTCATTCCCATTATTTGCTGTAATAAACGTACAAGCCGAACAAAGATTGAAACATTCAAGATACACAGAATCAAAATATTAAATTAAATAGGGAAATGAAAGGAAACTTAGTCCGTCCACTGTTCGCTGCTTTTGTCGAAAAATTGTAAGTGCTTGAATATCATAAAAAACATCAGTATTCTAATTTTTTGAAACTCTGCTCTAAAATCATGTTGTAACTGGGGATCGCACCGCTGTTGCGGCATTACGAATAAAATTTTCAAAGGCTACATGCAGATAAAGGCATATTATGTAGCCAAAGGAAGCTGCTCAGCTATTTCCTATTTTTATTGTATACTATGAGTGAATTGTTGTTAAGTTTTTAGTCTATTACTCTTACAATAATTTCCATACTTTATTATTTCATCGAAATGACAAGCAAATATTCAATCTTTTGCAGCAAATGGAACTTTGTACTTCATTGCTACGTCACTTCACAAAAATATTTCCAGACTAGGGTTGATTCTATTCTGCAGTACAACGGATGTCCGGCGACGGCGGCGAGAAACTACCGTATAGACCAGGTGGGAAGAGGTCTCGTACGCTGCACGTACATGCATACCTTAAGCCACAACACACGGCATCAGGGACATTATTCTGTACGAGTTCTTATGCCACATGTTTTTTGCGCGTTTCGGTCGGAATTGCTATCAAAACATCACTGATAGCTTTCCCCATTTTCTATAATAACGCTGTAGTTTAAACCAACGAAAATTTTACGTATAACACTACTTTTTTAGAAAAAGGTGTACTCAGTAACGAAAAATTTTGGCACTGTTGCTATTGCTGCTATTTCGATTTTTTGCGCGGTTATTAGTACAAAATTAAAAAAAACCTGTTATAAGTGAGACCAAACAAGCACCGAAAAATACCGTTATTCAGACGCGGTGTCGGTTTTAATCGGCCGGTTCCTCCCGTGCCTGGTAGCTAGCTGGTGGCGGTGTCTGATGAATGTAAACTCAAGCCAATAAATTAAATCCTGTTCTGGGGAAACTCAAGTTGTAGTGTTTCTTGTGACTTTTTCCATTCTGACTTTGTACTGTTATCCTGTTTAGATTTTAGTGGAAATTTTCAGTAAACGTTATTAAGAACCACTTGAAGGTGGCACCAGTGCAGTCCACATTTTCCTGTCCAGTTGTCGGATCTCCGAATCTTTCTGAAAGTGGTAAATTTGTACGTTTACTAGCAGTGGTAATTTTGACCCTGTTTTGTGACTCTAGGTGACGCTGGCAACAATTACTTAGACTTTTTTTACTGTTGTGGTAGTGAAGAGATTCACTGCACGCATGAAGGCACGACAGGTTGGAATGTGAGCTCGTGCCACCTACTTCTTTGTAAACCTGACTCAGTGTTGTAAGCATTTAAATTTCATTTTGTCTTCTCCCCCCCTGGGTGCTACACTTTTCTCGTTTGCCAGTGTGCGCCAAGACATACAAACTACGCCCCAACAGGCCTCTGAAGGCCCATCGGTGCCGACCGACCGCCGTGTCTTCCACAGCTGATAGGTGTCAGTGGATGCGTATATAGAAGGGGATGTGGTCACAGCCTTTGTCAACTTTCGTGACCTGAGCCGGTACTCCTTAATCAAAGAGCTCGTCGATTGGACTTTTAGCCGGCCGGGGTGGCCGAGCGGTTCTAGGCGCTACAGTCTGGAACCGCGCGACCGCTACGGTCGCAGGTTCGAATCCTGCCTCGGGCATGGAAGTGTGTGAAGTCCTTAGGTTAGTTAGGTGTAAGCAGTTTTAAGTTCTAGGGGACTGATGACCTTAAAGTTAAGTCCCATAGTCCTTAGAGCCATTTGAATTATTTGATTGGCTTCTTAAGGGCTGACTGCTCTCCGCTTCTGACAGCGTTCAGCAGACCCCGACGGCTACCCATCCAAGCGCTAGCCAAGACCGACAGTGCTCAACTTCGGTCGGCTGACAGGCACCGGTTTACGACTGCGGCAAGACCGTTGGCCAAAAATATGTAAGCTTGTCCTATTAAAACATTTTTTTGGGATGTGTGGGTGTTTCATGTAGCTCATGACCCCGCCCCTTCGGATCCGCGCCTGAGGTTAGTAATTACTTTTCTCCAGACTGACAATCCATTTTGGAGCATATGAGGATATGAACTTTTTGTTCTTATTCTTGTCGCGAATCATCTCCCGAGGTCTGTCCTGTTAGTTTATATTTCACTCTGCGCATTACCCCCCCTCCCCCCTCCCCAACACAGAGAGAGAGAGAGAGAGAGAGAGAATGAGAGGGAGAGAGAGAGAGAGAGAGAGAGAGAGAGAGAGAGAGAGAGAGAGAAGAGAATATCAGCGACTATTTGTTGATGTACTTTCGTTCCGCGTGGTTATTTTAGAGCCGGGAACGCTGTTACAGTGGGGCTCTCTATCGCAGCCGACATCATTGACGCGCCGCGGCGCAGAGTGACACAGACGGGACAGCGGAGGGCAGGGAAGGAGGGAAGGGATAACAAATTTGTAATGCGGCGAGCGCAGCGCAGTGCTGCGCCGGCGGCGACCGCACGCACGCCTCTATTTATTCCGGCTTTTGGGGCTGAGTTGCGCTGCGCTGCGCGGCGCTGTTTTATCTGCGGCGCAGCCACGAGCAGACCGGAGCAGAGCGAAACTGGATCCCTGGCCTGGGCAGCCCATGCCATGCGCCTGCCGTGGGCGTAATCTGGCCTGGCCGGGCCGCGCCGCGCCAGCCGCCACGGCCGGTTTATATTTTACGGAAATAATTGTGTGCGCGCGCGCCGCAGCGGCAGCGGCGATGGGCGTTGGGGGCGGCGGTCGGGGGGTGGGGGCGGGGGGCGGCGCCGGCCCCCGGCTGGCAGCGCGGGGTCAGCCGAGGCCAGGCCGCGCCGAGCGCTACGAGCCGCTAAAACACCGCCAGCCACCACCGGCTACCTGCCGCCTGCTGCAGTGACGCACCGCGCAAACGTAAACAAGCCACCACGCCACTGGCTGGCGGGCCGCCGGTTCGGCTCCCGGCTCTTCCCGGAACGAGCTGGCCGCCACCCCGTGTAACAATATACAGCACCGCACTAACTGTGTCGAGCTGTTCCACCGCAACGTACACTGAAGTAAAGAAAGTCGCGGAACAGCGATATGCACATATGCATATGGCGTTAGTATCGCGCACACATATTATAAAAGGACGGTGCATTGGCGGAGCTGCCGTTTGCACTCAGGTCATACACGAAAAGGTTGCCGACGTCATTCAAGCCACTCGAGGGGAATTAACAGATTTTGAAAGCGGAATGGTACTTGGAGCTGCACGCATGGGAAATTCCTTTTCGGAAATTGTTACGAAGTTCAATTTCTACATCTACATCCATACTCCGCAAGCCACCTAATTGGTGTGTGGCGGAGGGTACCTTGAGTACCTCTGTCGCTTTTCCCTTCTATTCCAGTCTCGTGTTGTTCGTGGAAAGAAAGATTTTCGGTATGCCTCTGTGTGGACTCTAATCTTTCTGATTTTGTCCTCATGGTCTCTTCGCGAGATATACGTAGGAGGGAGCAATATACTGCTTGACTCCTCGTCGAGGGTATGTTCTCGAAACTTCAACAAAAGTCCGTATGGACCTACTGACCGTCTCTCTTGCAGAGTCTTCCACTGGAGTTTGTCTATCATCTCCGTAACGCTTTCGCGATTACTGAATGATCCTGTAACGAAGCGCGCTGCTCTCCGTTGTATCTTCTCTATCTCTTCTATCAACCCTATCTGGTACGGATCCCACACCGGTGAGCAGCATTCAAGCAGTGGGCGAGCAAGTGTATTGTAACCTACTTCCTTTGTTTTGGGACTGCATTTCCTTAGGATTCTTCCAATGAATCTCAGACTGGCAGCTGCTTTACCGACGATTAATTTTACATGGTCATTCCATTTTTAACCACTCCTAATGCCTATTCCCAGATAGTTTATGGAATTAACTGCTTCCAGTTGCTGACCTGCTATATTGTAGCTAACTGGTAAAGGATCTTTCTTTCTATGTATTCGCAGCACATTACACTTGTCTACATTGAGATTCAATTACCATTCCCTGTACCATGCGTCAATTCGCTGCAGGTCCTCCTGGATTTCAGTACAATTTTCCATTGGTACAACCTCTCGATATACTACAGCATCATCTGCGAAAAGCCTCAGCGAACTTCCGATGTTATCCACAAGGTCATTTATATATATTGTGAATAGCAACGGTCCTACGACACTCCCCTGCGGCACACCTGAAATCACTCTTACTTCGGAAGACTTCTCTCCATTGACAATGACGTGCTACCTTCTGTTATGTAGGAACTCTTCAATCCAATAACACAATTGGTCTGATAGTCCATATGCTCTTACTTTGTTCATTATACGACTGTGGGGAACTGTATCAAACGCCTTGCGGAAGTCAAGAAACACGACATCTACTTGGAAACCCGTGTCTATGGTCTTCTGAGTCTCTTGGACGAATAGCGCGAGCTGAGTTTCACACTATCTTCTTTTTCGAAACCCATGCTGATTCCTACAGAGTAGATTTCTAGTCTCCAGAAAAGTCGTTATACTCGAACATAATACGTGTTCCAAAATTCTACATCTGATCGACGTTAGAGATATAGGTCTATAGTTCTGCACATCTGTTCGACGTCCCTTCTTGAAAATGGGGATGACCTGTGTCCTTTTCCTATCTTTTGGAACGCTATGCTCTTCTAGAGACCTACGGTACACCGCTGCAAGAAGGGGGCAAGTTCCTTCACCTACTCTGTGTAAAATCAAACTGGTATCCTATCAGGTCTAGCGATTTAAATTGTTTTTCTATCCCTCTGTCATCTATTTCGATATCTACCATTTTGTCATCTGTGCCACAGTCTATAGAAGGAACTACAGTGCAGTATTCCGAGATCCACAATATCAAGAGTGTGTCGAGAATACCAACATCGTGGCATTACATCTCACCACCGACAAAACAGTGCCAGACGACCTTTACTCAACGACCGAGAACAGCGGTGGTTTCGTGGAGCTGTCAGTGCTAACAGACAAGCAACAATGCGTTAACAAACCACAGAAATCAGTGTGGGGCGTACGACGAACGTATCCTTTAGGACAGTGCGGCAAAACACAGCGTTAATGCCCTATGGCAGCAGACGACCGACACGAGTACCTTTGCTAACAGCACGACATCGCCTGAAACCCCTAAACTGCGCCCGTGACTGTCGGTTGGACGCTAGACGACTGAAAAACCATAGCCTTATCAGATTGGTACCGATTCCAGTTTGCAAGAGCTGGTGGTAGGCTTCGAGTGTGGCGCAGACCCCACGAAGCCATGGACTCCAGTTGTCGACAATGCAATGTGCAAGCTGGTGGCGGCTTCATAATAGTGTAGGCTGTGTATGTACTTGGTTTGGACTGGCTGCTCTGGCCAAAGTGAACCAGTCATTGATTGCTAATGGTTATGTTCGGCTACTTCGAGACCATTTACAGACATTCATGAACTTCATGTTCCCTAACGTGTCACCGAGCCACAGTTGTTCACGACTAGTTTGAAGAACGCTATGGACAATTGGACCAAACGATTTGGCCACCCAGATCGCCCGGACATTATCGAGAGGTCATTTTGTGCACACAATCCTGCACCGTCAACACTTAGGCAATTATTTAGGGCTATAGAGGCAGCGTGGCTCCGTAGGTCTGGAGAGGACTCCCAACGACTTGTTGAGCTCGTGCACGTCGAGTAACTGCACTACACCGGGCAAAAGGTGGTACGACACGATCAGCAGGTATCCCATGAATTTTGTCACCTGAGTGTATAAGGGCAGTCAGCGGAAGAAGAGAGGCTGCAAAGGGTGAGTCACAGTTCCACATATCGTAACGCAACTGCAACTGATAGTATTCTGAGGGGCACGTAGTGTATTATATGAATAATGTTCTGAACACTGAGGTCAACCGAGATACAGAAACAAGTGAGGTTTTTTTTAATGGAACTATATACAGGGTGTTTAAAAAATGACCGGTATATTTGAAACGGCAATAAAAACTAAACGAGCAGCGATAGAAATACACCGTTTGTTGCAATATGCTTGGGACAACAGTACATTTTCAGGCAGACAAACTTTCGAAATTACAGTAGTTACAATTTTCAACAACAGATGGCGCTGCGGTCTGGGAAACTCTATAGTACGATATTTTCCACATATCCACCATGCGTAGCAATAATATGGCGTAGTCTCTGAATGAAATTACCCGAAACCTTTGACAACGTGTCTGGCGGAATGGCTTCACATGCAGATGAGATGTACTGCTTCAGCTGTTCAATTGTTTCTGGATTCTGGCGGTACACCTGGTCTTTCAAGTGTCCCCACAGAAAGAAGTCACAGGGGTTCATGTCTGGCGAATAGGGAGGCCAATCCACGCCGCCTCCTGTATGTTTCGGATAGCCCAAAGCAATCACACGATCATCGAAATATTCATTCAGGAAATTAAAGACGTCGGCCGTGCGATGTGGCCGGGCACCATCTTGCATAAACCACGAGGTGTTCGCAGTGTCGTCTAAGGCAGTTTGTACCGCCACAAATTCACGAAGAATGTCCAGATAGAGTGATGCAGTAATCGTTTCGGATCTGATAAATGGGCCAATGATTCCTTTGGAAGAAATGGCGGCCCAGACCAGTACTTTTTGAGGATGCAGGGACGATGGGACTGCAACATGGGGCTTTTCGGTTCCCCATATGCGCCAGTTCTGTTTATTGACGAAGCCGTCCAGGTAAAAATGAGCTTCGTCAGTAAACCAAATGCTGCCCACATGCATATCGCCGTCATCAATCCTGTGCACTATATCGTTAGCGAATGTCTCTCGTGCAGCAATGGTAGCGGCGCTGAGGGGTTGCCGCGTTTGAATTTTGTATGGACAGAGGTGTAAACTCTGGCGCATGAGACGATACGTGGACGTTGGCGTCATTTGGACTGCAGCTGCAACACGGCGAACGGAAACCCGAGGCCGCTGTTGGATCACCTGCTGCACTAGCTGCGTGTTGCCCTCTGTGGTTGCCGTACGCGGTCGCCCTACCTTTCCAGCACGTTCATCCGTCACGTTCCCAGTCCGTTGAAATTTTTCAAACAGATCCTTTATTGTATCGCTTTTCGGTCCTTTGGTTACATTAAACCTCCGTTGAAAACTTCGTCTTGTTGCAACAACACTGTGTTCTAGGCGGTGGAATTCCAACACCAGAAAAATCCTCTGTTCTAAGGAATAAACCATGTTGTCTACAGCACACGTGCACGTTGTGAACAGCACACGCTTACAGCAGAAAGACGACGTACAGAATGGCGCACCCACAGACTGCGGTGTCTTCTATATCTTTCACATCACTTGCAGCGCCATCTGTTGTTGAAAATTGTAAACTGTAATTTCGAAAGTTTGTCCGCCTGAAAATGTACTGTTGTCCCAAGCATATTGCAACAAACGGTGTATTTCTATCGCTGCACGTTTAGTTTTTATTGCCGTTTCAAATATACCGGTCATTTTTGAAACACCCTGTACCTTTTCTGTTAGGCTTTCGGGACGACAGTTATGACGATACGAATGTCAGGACAGTGAACACCCAGTCCCCGAGAGGATAAAATCTCCGACTCAGCTCGGAATCGAACCGGGGTTCTTTCGCTTATGAATCCACCGCGCCGACCGCGCAGCTACGCGAGGCGGAATAATTGTATATTTTCCATCACTGCGTTCGACAGCTCTGGGAAAGGCAGTTATCACTGTGATACAGCGCTTGTTAGTATTGACGTTGACACCTTCAGCAAAAGAGTCCGAGAAATATGCTAAAATTGGAAAGCAATGCGGTCAGTGTCAGCCATTGTGGTGTAAACAACGCCTAGCAGAACTCAGATGCCAAGCTCCGTAGTTATTTGCAGCAAGACAGGCTTTCGCTACTGAGATAAGACCTCGTTTCCAATACGACACAGATACAGGGTCAGCTATGGATATTGAACTACGGCGTGTTCTAGCTTCTGGCACATCAGATGGGGCTTAAAATGTCTATTTCGAACGTGCGTACCTTTTCCAGGTTTTTATGGAAACAACTACAGTTTCTTCAGGCAGTTAACCACTACCGTTTCGACGGAATTTTTTTGACGTTCGCCTTATAAAAGCAGCATGTGTAACTTCTCCTCATTGGTGTAGATGTCGCTATGCATGTGTGTTGAATCAGAAATGACCCGTCGATGGACAACACAGTTCCTACTAGTTCTGCAGTGCAGAGAAGTGAACAGTCGAAAGAGTTTATACAACGACGTAGCCTGGCATTAGCGTGTTTTCAAGTTCAGAATATTTCTGGGATTTCAATTTCAAAATTATCAAGGCTTGTATCGCAGTATTTATCTTTTCAAGCCCTTCCAGATACCATTAAAAAAAGTACATCATTCTATATCTCGATCGATACAAGATTTGAGATCCTTTATTACGTAGCAAAATAGGTGCCCCTTAGCGTGCTATCATTTGACGAAAAACTCGTGTTGATATCTGGATCGCCGGCCGGAGTGGCCGAGCGGTTCTAGGCGCTACAGTCTGGAACTTCGCGACCGCTGCGGTCGCAGGTTCGAATCCTGCCTCGGGCATGGATGTGTGTGATGTCCTTAGGTTAGTTAGGTTTAAATAGTTCTAAGTTCTAGGGGACTGATTACCTCAGAAGTTAAGTCCCATAGTGCTCAGAGCGATTTGATATCTGGATCCGTTCGCAAAATAAAAGGGGTGTTACGTCTTACGTGCGCATGGGGATGACGTTGGTAACGGAGATCGGTGTGTGCATAGAAGTGTCCTCTTTTGGGAATCAGGAAAAAACAGCTCGAACGTTCACATCTGTGACACTTGTCTGTTACATCATTGATGGCTGCAATGTTTGTGTTTATAAAGTGCCCACATCTTCGCTGTATAATGCTCTCGAGGGCTGAAACGACGATGTGATGATTATCTCCCTGTCCGGGAATCGCGTATTGTGTGAGCATACGGGCTCTCGCTATCTGTCATATCCTGGAAGTCTGAATCTTTCCTGGAGGCGGGCCCGGATAGTCAAAGTCGTAAGGTACGTGCTCGTGATAAGCGAGAAATTCGCGTTCGAGCCTGTCCGGCACAATCTGTCATGCGTCGCACGCAGCTGAAGCCGACGCATCGTCGCATAATGCGAATGTATTTTGTAATGTTTACCACAGCTGTAATAGTCAGTGAGAGTGTCTGTTCCTTCAGACGAGCATGCATGTCTGAAGGCCATACTGTTGTGAAGTTAGAGACACTCAATACAGGCAGACATTGTAACCATGAATGATGAATCCATGCATCAACGAACTAAAATGACGATATAATATTTGTCTCCCTGTGCGGGAATCTCTAATTGTGCTAGTATAAGGGTTGTGACTATGTGACACATGCATGTTTGGATCGGCCCTGGAGGCGGGCTTGCATAGCCAAAGTGGTTAAGGCGACCAGATATATCAGCACTACACATTTTGAGAGCACTTGCCCGCATTTTGTTAATTACATCAATGGTGACAAGAGTATACGAGAGTATATTCTTAAAAAACACTGAGCAGATTTATTTGGTAAATGCTGATAGGGCTCAAGAAATGTGAGCAAACCTGCTGGATAATGAAGCTGCATTATTAACACAGGAAAAAGTAATAAATAAGAGCGAGATAATGATGAATATAAAGGGGAAGAGAAACAGAACGAAGTGGTATCACATTACAGCGGCTTGATTTGACCGGACTGCTGTTAGGTTTGGGTCTGAACCGAGAAATCTCGTTACAACGCAATAGGTCGTTTGCAAACTCAGCTGAAGACACACACGTGAGATAGTTGGTGTGTACCGGGAACTGTCAAATAGCACAATTATTTTCCATGTTTTACATTTATAACTTAGCGGTTGGTATAATTGTCATTTCATGCTTTTCTTGGCTCATGTGGTTGTCTATGACGAAATTATGTTCGACAAGAAATGTTGTTATGTCCAATCACATCACGACAAATACTCAACCTGGTACCGAAACTGGTATTTAGCATTCGATGTAAATTAATGTGAAGTTGTACACTTAACAAAACTTAAAAATTGCAGTAGGCTTTGACTTTACGAATGGTGACTCACTACTGGAGCCACTGTTTTGTAACTGGCAGTGTGACATTTTGACTCTTGATTGTCCGTGACAGTAGCGAAAAATGTAGCTATATGTCTACGAATGTTACCAATCATATACTATGATTTACAAGTTTTTACTGGTAAACGGGTGTTAAGAATACGCATTTTTGGCTTTTGCACATCACCTGGTGCCTTATTGCGTTTAACGTCAAGACAAAAAACTTTCTTGCTCTGTAAAGTAAAATAAAATCTGAATAAACTTGACCTACTGCAACTGCCTGTTTACTGTTGGCTTCTATAATATATCAAGTTAGGGCATATTTCATTATATAGTGCATACATATGTTTTGTTTTTACGTTAAGCGTAATTGGACGCCAGATGACGGACGAAGCGCTGAATACACAATCCAGTGATCATTGTACGTGTGAATTAATACAGTATTACGTGACTGGTTGCTGTCATAGACAGTCATTTTCATCATACATAAACCTGTTAATACTCGAGCGGTTCTAGGAGCTTCAGTCCGGAACCGCACGACTGCTACGGTCGCAGGTTCGAAATCTGCCTCGGGCATGGATGTGTGCGATGTCCTTAGGTTAGTTAGGTTTAAGTAGTTCTACGTTCTAGGGAACTTATGACCTCAGATGTTAAGTCCTATAGTGCTCAGAGCCATTTTTTTTGTTATAATCGCTGCATGCTTTTTTCTTGCGGGTGGCAGTAGGTACAGGTTAAAGACGTGCCGTTTGCGAGCGCTTTCTAGTTGGTAGACAGTTTTGTCGGAACACTTTGTGTCGATGCCACGGTCTGGAGTGTACTGTTCCGACTTGCTCCAATTGTCTAGTTGTCCTGGTAAAAATTGCGATTTTGTGACTCACTTTTTTTCGATAAGGTATTTTTCTTGTAGCACCCTATGTATTTCTCTGGTACTTGTCCATTATGGAAGCCCAAGGTCCACTTGAAGTATTTATTTTGTAGCGTCTGTGACGTTAAGTGTTGTCAGTTGTGTTCCGTGCTTCATTACCGTATGATATGGTGGGTTTAACGATTGCTTCATAGAGTTTTGTTGACGGGATGGGGTCTTTGCTGACGAACAGCGGTATTAACGCCCACCTAATTTGTGTTGCTTTTTTCTTTTTCTTGACGTGGGTGGTAAAAAGAAGTCCTAGCCGAACTGCAAGGTATTGTGTTTGCCCTTAACCAGAGAATCCCAATGTCATAATAACGCTAATACCGTATCTAGTATTGGTCGTTTCTTGGAAAACAGTACTGTTGCTGCTTTAGTACGGTCAATGTTAATTTTGTTCTGCAGTGCCCAAGATCCAAGCGTGTCGGCCTGTCTTTGTCCGCCGGCCGGCGTGGCCAAGCGGTTCTAGGCGCTACAGTGTGGAACCGCGCGACCGCTACGGTCGCAGGTTCGAATCCTGCCTCGGGCATGGATGTGTGTGATGTCATTAGGTTAGTTAGGTTTCAGTAGTTCTAAGTTGTAGGGGACTGATGACCTCAGAAGTTCCCATAGTGCTCAGAGCCATTTGAACCATTTTTGTCTTTGTCCCATTTGGTGGGCTAAGTGAATCAATATGCTCTTCGTGTTCTAGCATGTGACTTCTACCGTTTTGTCTGGCGATTAGGTATTTTTTGAGTCGCCGGTACATTTTCACCTAAAGTTCTTTACAATGAAACCAGGTGTGGTGCAATAAACGCAGAGCTGTGCCGGTTTTTATGAATATTCGCACCGAAACTGCGTGGCAGATTAAAACTGTGTGCCAAACCAGAAATCTAAGGTGAAGGTTTTGCCATTCGCTGAGACGTAGTCTACCACTTGAGGTATACGAGCACGACTCACGTCACATCTTCACAGGCTTACTTCCGTCAGTACCTCATCTCCTATCTCCCGAATCTCATAAGAGATCTCCTGCGAATTTTGGAGGACCAGCACTCCTGGAAGAGGTTACATTATTCAGGTGAGGAGGAATAAACTGATAAAGGTTCTTTACAGTATTTAGTGCAGCTGGCGCTGTCGTCCGCTGCTGCCCCTCCCCCCTCCCCTCTCGCCACCGCCTTCTTCCACCGCGCAGTCGGCGCCAGTGACGCCTGGACCGAGCGCCGCTCGCATCCTCACTCTTACACTCACAGCACAGACTGCCAGACGTCGAGTGTGAGCTGGGCAGAGCGCAGGGCGGCAAGAACCGCGAGGTAGGCACAGCCGGTCCGTCGGCCGGCAGGTCTACCAGCACGGTCCGGCCCTGGCCGGCCAAGTTTGGCGGCGGCGGCAGGGCGGTGTGCCCCTAATTCCACTGCAGCCCCAGCCCCACCCCTTTCCCTCCCCCCTGCAGCCCCCTGATGGGCAACCCATCCCCTCACCCCCTTCCCTGCGCAGCAAGCTCTTTCCCCCTGGCGGGCTTCTTTTTTTACCCCTTTTCCGGGCCGGGGCCGGGGCCGGCTCCCCGTGGCACTAATCTCAACCGCCCCGTCTCGTGCCGTCCCACCAGGCCTGCAGCCCCCGCAACCCACCCCCGAGCGCCACACCCCCAGCGCCGACGCCGAGGCCGCCGCCGCCGCCGCCGCCCCCGCCGCTCCACCCTCGCTCAGCGACGCCGCCGCCGGCGAGGAGGCGTCTGCGTCCCCCCTTCCCCCCCCCCCTCCCCCTCCCCAGCCCCGGAGGTCGCCGTTGCCAGATACGACGCCCACGCTACCGTTCTGCCCGAAATTTCTCGGGCCCCAGACGGGGCTGGCAGCGCTACTAAAAATTCAATACCTGTTGGGAAAACGTTACGGGATCCCGTCTGAAATGTTGTCCGATAACATTCACCGATCTGCAGTCCTATCTCGGAGTGGGCTTCTTTAAAACATCGGGAGTTGAAGAGATCGGCGCTTTAAAATAGCCACTCGAAAAACAAAAAAGTCTTTACACTGCGGTTCAATAACTGCTGTAGCTGAAAAGCCTACATTCCCCATAAACAGTGATTCCTTACCTGCGATACTAAGTTGTATTTCAAAAATGAAGGCTGCTGTCGTCTCTCATTCGAAAATAGTGTCAAGACCCTTTAGGATCGAGATTTTAAACGTGGTTGAAGAACCTGGAATCGTTGCTTTCAAATAAACAGCCAGTGGTTGGAAATGAATACTTCAGGCAATAAGCGAGATCTTGAATGAGCATTATGTACGACACATGGGATTGTTTTACAGCAAACAATTGAATCCCAAGCCAACGTTCGCAGCGCTACCTCAAGAAACTATTGTCCAAACAAGTGCTTTTATTCCTGTGTACGACAGCACAATTGTCATGTCGTCACCACATTATTTTCTAATTGAATAAAAGAACATTGAATCACATGACAAAGCTGAATCAACTGAAAGTACTTCATCACAGTAAGTGATACCATACACAAGCGTAAATTGCCTTTATTGCTGCACACCAAAAAATAACAGTTTTCAGAATATACAGATCCGTTATCAAATGCATACCATCGAGTTTAATAAAGACAGAATAACATACTATACCATTTTTCATAATAAAATGCAATTTGCCATTACTCAGGTTCCTGTTGTAGGTTACTGTGTACAGATTAACTTATCGTAGCTGGCGTTCACAATCATGTAACATTCTTTAAATATCATAATTATCGCTTTTGACTGTAAAATTACTTACTTATAAATTTGACTATTAATTTCGACCGTGTAGCCATTATCAAGCGGACTACAGAGAATTACAAAGACGTAGCGTACATACGGAATGACACTTTCGTCATGCCGTGCATAAAATAAAACCGCAAAAAAATAACATACCATTCACATGTCAAAACATTAAAAATTATGTGACATGCATAAACGTCATCATCGCGTCCGTATTTGAGTATTTAAGTGCAAGAATACGTCTATATTAATCGAGAACGAGACTACGTACCTCGTGAAAATGGTCTGAACCGTACATGCTGATAGCACTGCAATAACACCATGTACAATTTGTGCCCTTTTTATGATCTACAATGCTTCGTCCTCGATTAATGTAGACCCATTGTTGCAGTTAAACACCTAAATATGGACGTGATGACGACATCGATACAAATCGGATGTTTTTTAAGGTTTGGACATGTGTGGAAGCACAATGTGAGTAATATTTCATTATGCAATATAACTGCTATAAGCATGGGATGATGTGTCATTATGTTTGTACTCTCTGCTTTTGCAATTTGCGTTATTCCACTTGACATTGCAGTAGAGGAAAATGGTTTTATAGTGAAAGGCGACTTTCAAGTCCTTTAAAAAATGACTGTTTACAGCTTATATACAGGGCATCCTAAACGTCTTTCGACTATATGCAATACATCCTCTGTAACAGGTAAGGGATAAAGGATGGGACGTTGATGTCTCTTTCTTCGCGTTTATTCTGCAAGTACGGGTTCTAGTGTTTTACTATATCCCATCCATATCGCTCTGTTGTTGGTACACTCATGTTTTAAGTCAACGTCGGACTTGATGCCGGTGCACTGCTAAATTGGTCGTCCACTGGAGTTTTTGCCTCATTTACCAGCGGAAACCGGCTCCCCTCACTTTATGCGTAATTGAAGCGACGCCATAACTTCGTCTAACGTCCTCGTTTCTAATGTGGTGGTATCAAGTCAGTCTAAGATTCCATCGAAGCATCTATATTTCCTCACTATCTGTATTATTTTGAACGTGAAGATTTGGAACAGTTTTGATCTGAGTCTTCTGAAATGGCCGGCCGCGGTGGCCGAGCGGTTCTATGCGCTTCAGTCCGGAACCGCGCAACTGCTACGGTGGCAGGTTCGAATCCTGCCTTGGGCATGGATGTGTGTGATGTCCTTAGGTTAGATAGGTTTAAGTAGTTCTAAGTTCTAGGGGACTGATGACCTCAGAAGTTAAGTCCCATAGTGCTCAGAGCCATCTTCTGAAATGCTCCCCTTAATCATATCAAATTATGGGTAATTCATTTTCCGGTAAGTTAAGTATCGAAATTATTCAGCTGTCCTAGTAACGTGTTTTTATTTCGATCTCTTAGGTCTATTCTCAGGATTTGTGATTCATGTTCTTACTTATACTAGAAAACCTAATCACAATTACGTATACCTTAAGCCAATGTACATTAAGTCAGCTGCGTAACACTTTTAGAGAAAACTGTGTACTGGCTGAGTAAAATACTAAATGCTGACCTGGAAGTCAGCTCACACATGATGTCGAGCTACGTACATACTCTGCCTGACAATAGTAGTAAACTGAAGTTAAAATCTTCTGGGTTATTAGGCCGCGTCATGTTTCTTCTAAAATGATCGACGTTTCGACCCCTCTACTGGGATCTTCCTCAGTATCTTCTGGTGTCCACTACTGCTAGAACACTGTGTTCTAGCAGTAGTGGACACCAGAAGATACTGAGGAAGATCTCAGCAGAGGGGTCGAAACGTCGATCATTTTGGAAGAAACATGACGCGGCCTAATAACCCAGAAGATTTTAACTTCAGTGACAACGGCTACGAAAGCCTGCAGACTTAAAATTAAAGTAAAGCACGCACAAGACGTGGTCGGATGTCAATGTAATTTCATACACGTCCACACCATCTGCGGGCATGTAAATCATTGAAGTTCCAATTTTTTGTGGCCGCAAGAACGGCCACAAGAATTGTTTGGAGTTTTTCGTGTTTACTGGTGTTACCAGGCCTGGTAGGTTGTATAAAAGACGCGGACAGTATCTGATATTGAGCGGTGATTGCGAAGAACACGTAATTGCCACGTACTCGTGTGAGACTATGTTATCAGCACCTAACAGAGTTCGAAAAGAGCCTCATCTTGGCCCTCCATGTGACCGGATGGTCGAGTCGTGAAACACTCGGATTTGTGGGGCAATCGCATGTGACAATTGCCCAATGTTGGACAGCACTGGAACGTAAAGGTTTTAATATTCGTCGTCAAGGTTCCATCGACGACGTCTGACCATCACAAGGCAGGATTGTCGCTCTGCACACTGAGCCTATCGTAACCCATTCCCATCTGCGTCTGCCATCCGAGAGTAATGGACACCCCGCAACATTATGTATAACCCCGCACCATTGCTCGTCGACTAGCAGCAGCTGAACTGGGGAATTACTGTCCTCTGCGTAGGCTGCCGTTAACACCAAACACAAACAGCTGCATTTGGATTGGTGTCGTGACCGGGAAGCATAGACTGCTGATGCACTGCGTCGCATTGCGTTCGGCGATCAAATGGTTCAAATGGCTCTGAGCACTACGGAACAACTTAGAACTACTTAAACCTAAGTAACCTAAGGACATCACACACATCCATGCCCGAGGCAGAATTCGAACCTGCGACCGTAGCGGTCGCGCGGTTCCAGACTGTAGCGCCTAGAACCGCTCGGCCACTCTGGCCAGCGTTCGGCGACCAATCGCGCTTCTGCGCTATCCCGGATGACCAACATCGGTGAGTATGGCGCCGACCTGGGAAGAGGAAGCCGTCCCATTCTTCCAGTTTTGGAGAAGGACACCGGTGTTACTCGTAGCGTCACGGTATGAGGAGCCATCGGCTATGATTCCAGGTCCAGTAGCTATTGAGGAAACTCTGACGACACAACGTTACAACAGCGAATCATGCGTCCTCATGAGTCACCTGTCATGCGACAGTATCGTGGTGCTATTTGTCAACAAAAAAATGTTCGTCCACAAATGGCACGCATCACTATAAAGTATTTGCCTGATGTTTAGATACTGCCCTGCCCTGTCACTGACAGAACAGTCGGTCGTCAGCACCGTCCGAGTGGTTGTTTCAATGACCATTCTGATCATGTGTGGGCCGGCTTGCCGAAGTGAGAATACAACGGTCTTACGACATCCTTCTCAACCGAATCGTTGCACGTATCCAGGCCAGAGAGGGTGCAACGTCGTACTGATAAGTGGCTCATACTGCCAAGTTTTTATTGCCAATTTGATTCGATTTTATAATCACTGAAATAACATACCGTATCAACCCGTGAAATTGTATTTCGGTCCCTCTTTCCTTTTCGTGTGCTCCACTTTTTTTACCAGGCAATGCAATAATGTCGTCAGGATCTCATGTGGTCAGCAGGGTTAAATAAATCATTCCAAAGGTTCCCTTAATAATTATTCGTATTTTCGGTTATCATTATTTTTAAGACAGTCATAATAGACAAGTCTGTCTCTTCTAAGAGCTTTCTATATTTTAGGAGCTACTGATGCATAAAGAAATCTGGATTTCGCCTTTCACTACGATAGCAACTTCCACTGATAGAGAAATGCCTCCGTCTATGAGGCAGTCGTCCATTCAGAATAGGCTCAGAATGACTTGTGGAAGATCTCGGTCTCAAATTATTGACGCGTTTCGTTACATCATTTTCAGACATAGCTGCAGTAATATCAAAGAAACAGAATATAAAAAGATGCCTCTGGAAAAATATATAAAGTGGGCATATAAGGTACCGAAAATATAGCTCTCATGCATGTGGAACCATGTGCCAAACTGTCTGTACATGAAGAAATGTAGTGGGAAGGAAAACAACTGCCTTCAACAGATTTTTAAAAATAAAAAAAATAAAAAAAAACGACGCTTCAAGAAGGAATTACACGAATGAGGCGGAACTCCGTAGTTGTGATGTACATGTACAAACAATGATTACAATTTCAGAAGAATTGGATGATTTATTTAAGAGAAAGAGCATCACGAATTGAGCAAGTCAATAACGCTTGGTCCCCCTCTGACCCTTATACAAGCAGCTTAGTTTGGCATTGATTGACAGAGCTGTTGGCTGCCCTCCAGAGGGATACTGTGTTAAATTCTGTCCAATTGGAGCGTTGGATCGTCAAAGTCCCGAGCTGGTTTGACGGCCCTGCCCATAACGCTCCAAGCGTTCTCAATTGGGGAGAGATCCGGCGACGTTACTAACCAAGGTAGGGTTTGTCAACCACGAAGACAAGCAGTAGAAACTCTTGCCGTGTGCAGGTGAGCATTATCTTGTGAAATGTAAGCCGGGATGGCTTTCCATGAAGGGCAACCAAACGGGGCGCAGAATATCGTCGACGTACCGCTGTGGTGTAAGGGTGCCGCGGATCACAACCAAAGGGGTCCTGCTATGAAAGGCAATGGCACCCCATAGCATCGCTCCTGGTTGTCGGCCATACTGCGAGCGACAGTCAGGTTAGCATCCCACCGATGTCCCACGTCTTGGACCTGGGATCTCACTGACTGGAGTAGAATTGTCTTCAGTGTTGAGTCGCGCTTCGAATTAAGCTCTGGTGACCAACACGATATTGACTTGCTTAATTTGTGAAACTCTTTCTGTTGAGTAAACCATCCAATCATTCTGAAACTACAACCATTTGTTTGTCTGTACATGTAAATCAGATCTAAAAATGGTTCAAATGGCTCTGAGCACTATGGGACTTAACATCTGAGGTCATCAGTCCTGTAGAATTAGAACTACTTAAACCTAACTAACCTAAGGAAGGACATGACATGCATCCATGCCCGAGGCAGGATTCGAACCTGCGTCCGTAGCGGTCGCGCGGTCCCAGACCGTAGCGCCTAGCCCGCATCTCGTGGTCGGGCGGTAGCGTTCTCGCTTCCCACGCCCGGGTTCCCGGGTTCGATTCCCGGCGGGGTCAGGGATTTTCTCTGCCTCGTGATAGGTGGGTGTTGTGTGATGACCTTAGGTTAGTTAGGTTTAAGTAGTTCTAAGTTCTAGGGGACTGATGACCATAGGTGTTAAGTCCCTTAGTGCTCAGAGCCATTTGAACCATTTTTTTGTAGCGCCTAGAACCGCTCGACCGAGCGAGGTGGCGCTGTGGTTAGCACACTGGACTCGCATTCGGGAGGAGGACGGTTCAATTCCGCGTCCGGCCATCCTGATTTAGGTTTTCCGTGATTTCCCTAAATCGCTCCAGGCAAATGCGGGGATGGTTCCTTTGAAAGGGCACGGCCGACTTCCTTCCCCATCCTTCCCTAATCCGATGAGACCAATGACCTCGCTGCTTGGTCTCTTCCCGTAAACAACCCAACAAACCCAACCTAGAACCGCTCGGCCACATCGGCCGGCCAAATCAGATCTCCCGACGTCATTCAGATAATTCCTTTTGTTTTGTGTTAGATTGTATATCGATTACGTGCTCTATGAATTTGCAACAAGGTGGCGACAGGAAGAGAATCCGGCCACTCCTTAAGCGAACCAGAAAAATCCGTTAAACACAACGGCGACACTTCGCCGATACGGGACAAAGGCACAAGAATTAGGAGGAAAAAGTAACATTAGGATATATATATATATATATATATATATATATATATATATATATATATATATATATATACACTCCTGGAAATGGAAAAAAGAACACATTGACACCGGTGTGTCAGACCCACCATACTTGCTCCGGACACTGCGAGAGGGCTGTACAAGCAATGATCACACGGACGGCACAGCGGACACACCAGGAACCGCGGTGTTAGCCGTCGAATGGCGCTAGCTGCGCAGCATTTGTGCACCGCCGCCGTCAGTGTCAGCCAGTTTGCCGTGGCATACGGAGCTCCATCGCAGTCTTTAACACTGGTAGCATGCCGCGACAGCGTGGACGTGAACCGTATGTGCAGTTGACGGACTTTGAGCGAGGGCGTATAGTGGGCATGCGGGAGGCCGGGTGGACGTAACGCCGAATTGCTCAACACGTGGGGCGTGAGGTCTCCACAGTACATCGATGTTGTCGCCAGTGGTTGGCGGAAGGTGCACGTGCCCGTCGACCTGGGACCGGACCGCAGCGACGCACGGATGCACGCCAAGACCGTAGGATCCTACGCAGTGCCGTAGGGGACCGCACCGCCACTTCCCAGCAAATTAGGGACACTGTTGCTCCTGGGGTATCGGCGAGGACCATTCGCAACCGTCTCCATGAAGCTGGGCTACGGTCCCGCACACCGTTAGGCCGTCTTCCGCTCACGCCCCAACATCGTGCAGCCCGCCTCCAGTGGTGTCGCGACTGGCGTGAATGGAGGGACGAATGGAGACGTGTCGTCTTCAGCGATGAGAGTCGCTTCTGCCTTGGTGCCAATGATGGTCGTATGCGTGTTTGGCGCCGTGCAGGTAAGCGCCACAATCAGGACTGCATACGACCGAGGCACACAGGGCCAACACCCGGCATCATGGTGTGGGGAGCGATCTCCTACACTGGCCGTACACCACTGGTGATCGTCGAGGGGACACTGAATAGTGCACGGTACATCCAAACCGTCATCGAACCCATCGTTCTACCATTCCTAGACCGGCAAGGGAACTTGCTGTTCCAACAGGACAATGCACGTCCGCATGTATCCCGTGCCACCCAACGTGCTCTAGAAGGTGTAAGTCAACTACCGTGGCCAGCAAGATCTCCGGATCTGTCCCCCATTGAGCATGTTTGGGACTGGATGAAGCGTCGTCTCACGCGGTCTGCACGTCCAGCACGAACGCTGGTCCAACTGAGGCGCCAGGTGGAAATGGCATGGCAAGCCGTTCCACAGGACTACATCCAGCATCTCTACGATCGTCTCCATGGGAGAATAGCAGCCTGCATTGCTGCGAAAGGTGGATATACACTGTACTAGTGCCAACATTGTGCATGCTCTGTTGCCTGTGTCTATGTGCCTGTGGTTCTGTCAGTGTGATCATGTGATGTATCTGACCACAGGAATGTGTCAATAAAGTTTCCCCTTCCTGGGACAATGAATTCACGGTGTTCTTATTTCAATTTCCAGGAGTGTATATATATATATATATATTGCACCCGAAACGGATCCCGTGTGACGGATAAGCATATCAGTCTCTCTGATTTTTTTTGTTTTTTCCCTTTTTTAATAACCTGTGTTCATTGCTTGATGCATTACATTTATTATTACGACAATTCGGTTACTGTCATCAACCAGAGTAAGGCTTTGAGCTCGTGAAACAAAATTCAGTGACAGGTGGCGCCCCACAGAGAGTTGGGTTTTATTGTAACTGACACTGAACTTTGTTTTCCGAGTTGAACATTTTGACCTAATGACGAGAGTAGCTGAAACTACGTCATAATAATAAATTGAAGTATATTACGCGATGCAGACTTTGACTGCAGGCAGCTTTAGGGAATTTACTATACTTGTCAATTGTTTTAAGCAACCGTTCGCTGAACGTGTCAGCAGTACTGTCGACGAACACATTTCTTTGCCACAGAACATTCCGCGCGTGCTTTGGCTTGTGCCTGTGTCACGAAGTATGTCCTAATAATTCTTGGCGTTTGAAAGTCTACGAAACAGACGCGACTACCCGGTAGGGGCGGCAATTCAGAGAATGCGTAAAATGCGGCGCGGCCGAGGTACGGCACAGCAGACTGGGCCTGCGGCTGCTCTTGCTCGGTCGGTACGGGGAATAGATAAGACGCTGGAGGGGTGGTGGGACGGTCTATCTGAGCCGCGTCAATGGCTCCGGTGGCTAAGAGAGCAGAAGTGACGCCGCGAGGGGTGAGGAAAGAAGGGGGTGGGCAGGATAGTTGCGGCGGCTCGATGATTCGCTGCAGACGGCGAGGCGTGCAATTTGTGCCGTCGTAAAGAAGCGGGCGCAGCGCGGAGGCTGTCCGTGCGGTCTGGGCGCAGGGGGTTGTACGCTGCGAGCGGGCGATCGCAAGTTGTTAGAGGGACACAAAGGGGGACGAGGGATGCGCCAGGCGGCGACGGTCGCGTACTTTGCGAGGGCGGCAAGGGCGGCAGTTGCCGACGTCTCTTGAAATTCTGCGCCAGCCAGGCAGCCGGCTGGCGCTGCGGCCGGGGCGGGGGTGTGGCAGCGAGGCGGCGGCGGCGGCGGCGGGGCTGGGGGTGGGGGCGCGGGCGCAGCTCGCTCCGATATTAGGCACAAAGACCCTCGCCCTCGCAGGTCCCAGGGAACATGTAGGGTTTGCGTGCGGCGCCGCCGCCGTTGCCGCCGCCGACGCTGCGCCGAGAGGGGAAGGGTCTGCCGGAGGGGCGGTGGTGTGGGGGTGTGGGGACGGGTGCGGGGGAGGAGATACACGGGGAGCAGCGGCGCCCGCGCCCTTTCTCTCTCTCGGGGTGGCCGGGAGGTGGGGGAGGGGGGTCTCTCTCTCTCTCTCTCTCTCTCTCTCTCTCTCTCTCTCGCTGCGCGGCGCAAAGCGAACCTCTGTAGGAGAGAAAGGAGCGGCTGGTGGTGGACGAGGCGCGGCGCGGAGGAAGAGCGGCAGAGGGAGAGAAACGGGGGGGGGGGGGGGAGGGAGGGAGAGGTGGTGGAGCAGAGGCAGAGACGGAGAAGCAGGCCGGGCGCCGCCAGAAATAAAGGTGTGCGTGCGGCGCTCGGTGGGCCCCTCTGCGGCGACCGAGCGGCCCACCCCCGCCGCCCACGGCCGAGCGGCGAACAAGCGCGGCGCACGACCGCGGGTTAATGTGCGCCTCGCCTCGCCTCGCCTCGCCCGCACCCGCACCCGCACCTGCAGCGCCGGGTGCAAACGCCGGCAGAGGGCCCGCGCCAGCGGGGACCCGGGCCGGCGCGGAAAAACCCAGCCCTCCGCTCCGGCGCCGCTTGTTTCAATTTTCGCCAGTCCGGAACACGGGCGGACGCGAAAATGAGATGACCGGCCAGTTTTAG
Organism: Schistocerca serialis cubense; assembly: GCF_023864345.2. NCBI lineage: Eukaryota > Metazoa > Arthropoda > Insecta > Orthoptera > Acrididae > Schistocerca > Schistocerca serialis. Next base: position 582,627,709 of record NC_064645.1, on the reverse strand, counting down.
CAGCTTAAATTCTGAGCTCCGCCCTCATCTCCTCCTCCTCCTCCTCCTCCTCCTCTTGCCAGTTTCGTACAAAGCGGTCGCGACGGCGAAAAGGTCCCTGTCAGTCGCAAAACAATTCTACACGCTGCGAAATAACAATAGAGGGCAACAGGGTTTCGTGCCCTTTGTCGTTGAAGGCGAAATGTACCTGGTTCCTCCACGAATACCATTTTCAGTAGTCGACGGTTCGACCCCTCTCGGATCTTCTTCAGAACTCTCTCCTAACCCTGGTTGAATGAGCTCTCAGTTAGTCACGTAACTGGAGTCGCCGGGAGCGTCTTTGAAGAGGATGCTAGCATAGCGGTCGAAGTGTTCGAGCACAGAACAATAAATTCGAAGAGGAACTTCAAGAGTACCTCAGGAGGTACTGTTCGTATTGAATATGAAGCGGTTAGATCAGGGTGACGCTTCATTTTGAAACCGATTTTTACGATTGTTTCAATAAAATAACAAATTACAAAACATACTTTACATCTTTATTGTACACCCTTAAGATGGTATTGTGTGTCTCTTTAAGTAAGAGAGGACACTACACAATGTCGACGGAAGGCCCTCGCGGAATGCGAGGGGTGGCAGCTCTGAACGCCACAATTTTCAACCTAGAACAAAATCCCAAAGACTGATTTGAAACTGATGATATTGTCTCACGTAGTGTATACGGATATTTTTTTAAAAAAGTTTTCAAACAAAATGGCGGCGCTCTGAAATAGAAGTTACTTTTTTCGACAAAAATGTCGTAATAAAAACGTGCACCAAAAATTGAAATTAAAATATGAGGCAAAAATTCTGCTTTCTACTGTAGAAAAAACGCCGATTTACAAGTTACAAAAATGTATTGTAAGATATAGGTTCCACCTTTTTGCAAAAACACTGCTTTTTCTTTTCACCCTAAGATGTTTCGGCACCTCTCTGCTATCATCAGAGAGTTTTATTTATTGAAAACTGTAAAAAGTGAACATATGTTAAGTTGTAGCCGATCTAACAAAGTGACACCTTAAGAAAGTTTTTGTTCGTTTAGCTTCTTACCGTGAATTTCATTATACGGTTTTGCAGGACTATCTGTACGGTGTCCTGGACTGATAGCTTGCCATCTGCAAACAAAACGACGTAAATGTGAATTTCATCTACGATTTAATACATCCTTTGACTTTTAAAAAAAGTGATTTAGGCGTGTCAAAATGTTTTGCGCGTTTATTTATTATTCACACTTTGTTGTGTCTGACCCTTCTTCTTTCGCATTCTGAGGGCACTGCTCACACGTATTAATGGACATTGTGTCATTTCGATAGTTCTGTTACAACTTAAATTATGTTCACTTTTTACACTTTTCAATAAACGAAACCCACTGATGTTGACACACAAGTGCCGAAACATGTTTCGGTAAAATTTTGGCAGAAAGGCAGAACCTGTATCCTATAATTTAACTGCAAAATCGAAAAAAAAGGCAAAGAGCTGCGGATCCGAAAGATGTGTAATGTAACTGATGTAACTGCGTGTACGCATATCTCGTGTGTTGTAGCTCCCGCCACTTGAAAAATGTTGTTTTGGAAAAACAAGCGTTTTAAGGTACAACTTGTGTATTTTAATACTGAAACTGAACAAATCTTTAATCAGCAATCCCGGCACCGTACAGTTGGCCATTCCTCCGTAAATGTCGAAACACATTGACGAAATTATATCGGTTAACTAGCTTTCGCTCACCAATCGAGACGTCTTTTGCACGACTGCGATTGCTTTTATAACCTTTCCTGTGCCTTATAAATACGTTTGTTTGTCATTTTCAAGCACTCACATTTTACTTCGCACAAAAAACAAGCGAAATGACATGTTAAGCAGACGCGAGACAAGCACGTGGATTCAGACTATTCACCATAAACGAATCATGTTAGGAAGAAAGAGCGTGTTGAAAATAGTATCTTATTTGATACTAATGCCCTCTGTGATACCATCCGAAGCTAACAGGTTCCCTCTTCCGTCGGTAGCTATTGCAGTATCACATCAGTTGCATTCGAGTGTTCGTTGCGCCGGACACCTATGTAGTAAATCGCGGTTTTCACTTATTTCAACATTTATGGTACCCTTTATATGAATCAATCCTAAAATAGAGTCTCTAAGGAACATTTTAAGCCAATAAAAATTCAAGCTATAAAAATTTCTCTGAAAGAAGCTGCACAAGTATTTGTTCAGAGCATGATAAAATTTCAAAATGGTGCAAATATTGGCAACTTGCTTTAAATGTTCAGAAATGTAAAATTATTCGCTTCGCAAAACAAAAAAAACATAGTACCCTGTGACTATAGTATCACTGAGTCACAGTTGAAATTTGTACAACTCGTGCAAATATTTTCGTGTAAAATATTTGTATGGATATGAAGTGGAACGAATACATTGTAGGAAAACCAGACAGCAGAATGCGGTTCATTTGTAAAACACTAGGAACATGCAATCAGTCTACAAAAGACACTTCATACAAAAAGAGTACTGCTCAAGTTTGTGGAAACAATACTAAATAACATTGACAGGGGATACTGAACGCATGAAGGGTAGAAAAATGGCCTCCGGTTCGTTCGACTCGAGGGAGGAGCGTCATGAAGATGCTGACTGCACTGGACTGCCACACGCATCAGGATAGGCGTAACCTGACCTGTCCCGTGAAAACCTACTTAGAAACTTTCTACAGCCAATTTTAAGTGATGAATCCAGCGATCACGAAGACAAAATTAGACTGATTACTGCGCGCAAGGAGGCATTTAAGCGATCATGCTTCCCGCGCTCCATACATGAGTGGAACAGGGAAAAGCCTTAACAACTGGTACAATCGGACGTACTCTCTGCCACCCTCTTCACAGTGATTTGCAAAGTATGACGGGAGATTTAGACGCGGTCTTGGAACAAATAAGGCTTTACCTTCACTGACTCCGGAGCTCTTCGTCCCTGTATCAGGCTTCACATTTACGACGGACGAAACGAAATCAACTACATTCGTTCAGTCATATGTATCCGTTTCATGGAACACTGCAGCACTTCAAAATTATGACCGTCGTACCTAATGGAATTGTACCAACGTTTCGCTCACTTCATTTTTCTTTTTAAGCTTGCCTTGGTCACGTTATAGAGGACTGAATATAAATGTTGAGTATAATTCTAGAGGTCTTGAATCTCTCTGGCATATTAAAACTGAGTGCCGAAACTGGATTCGATCTCAGAACCTCTGGTTATCAGGGACAGATACGCTACCGACTGAGCTAGCTCTAGTACGAGTGCTGTAACACAATGAACTACAAAACTGTAAAATGTGATGTGGAATCATGAACACATGCGTCAGATTATTTATAATGACCAAGTGATTAATTTAAAAAAGTACATTTTGTGTCCACAAGAAAATAACTGTTTCTAAAAAGCATTAATTGATTTTAACTTCTTCTTGCAAACAATTTTGTCTTTGCTTTGTTGATGTATGGCGCACTGGTTTTGGACGTAAACCAGCGACACGCCTCGATTTCGCTCGGTTGGCAGTATCTACTACCGGACGAATTGTCTGGGGTAGCGGTCATATATAAACAAACCTTCCTCGTGAATCAGTCTGTCACGTCACTGAAAACTGTATCAAAATCCCTTTAGTAGCTTCGGAGATTAGCCTTCACATACCGACAAAAACCAAACAAACAAAAAAAGGAAACAAAAGAAAAATTTGGAGTAGGAATTAAGGTCCAGGGAGAAGAAATGAAAACTTTGAGGTTTGCCGATGGCGTTGTGCCGGTCGGTGTGGCCGAGCGGTTCTAAGCGCTTCAGTCTGGAACCGCGCGACCGCTACGGTCGCAGATTCGAATCCAGCCTCGGACATAGATGTGGGTGATGTCCTTAGGTTAGTTAGGTTTAAGTAGTTCTAAGGTCTAGGGACTGATGATCTCAGATGTTAAGTCCCATAGTGCTCAGAGCCATTTAATGACGTTGTAATTCTGTCAGAGGGAAAAGGATTTGGAGAGCAGCTGAACGGAAAGGACAGTGTCTTGAAAGGAGGATATAAGATGAACATCAACAAAAGGAAAACGAGGATAACGGAATGTAGTCGAATTATGTCAGGTGATGCTGAGGGAATTAGATTAGGAAATGAGAGGCTTGAAGTAGTAAATGAGTTTAGTTGTTTGGGAAGCAGAATAAGGGATGATGGTCGAAGCAGGGAGGATATAAAATGTAGACTGTCAATGGAAAGAAAAACGTTTCTGATGAAGACAAATTTGTTAACATCTAGTACAAATTTAAGTGTCAGGAAGTCCTTTCTGAAAGTATATGCACGGAGTGTAGCCATGTATGGAAATGAAACGCGGACGATGAACAGTTTAGACAAGAAGCTTTTGAAATGTGGTGCTACAGAAGAAAGCTGAAGATTAAATGGTTCGATCACATAACTAATGAGGAGGTACTGAATAGAATCCGGAGAAGAGAAATTTGTTGTATAACCAGACTAAAAGAAGAGATCATTTGGTAGGACACATTCTGAGACATCAAGAGATTACCAATTTAGTAGTGGAGGGAAGGCGTGGGGGGCAAAAATCCTAGATGGAAACCAAGGGATGAATACAGTAAGCACATCGAGAGGGACGTACGTTGCAGTAGTTACTCGGAGATGAGGGTTGCGCAGGACAGAATAGCATTAAGAGCTGCATCAAACCAGTCTTTGGACTGAAGACCACAACAACAACAACCGACAGAAAAACGCTATGGGTGAGGGAGGGGTGGGGGGCGGGGGAGGTGTGTTTTAGTACTACGTAGAAAAAAAATGGTTCAAATGGCTCTGAGCACTACGGGACTCAACTGCGTGGTCATCAGTCCCCTAGAACTTAGAACTACTTAAACCTAACTAACCTAAGGACATCACACACATCCATGCCCGAGGCAGGATTCGAACCTGCGACCGTAGCAGTCGCACGGTTCCGGATTGCGCGCCTAGAACCGCGAGACCACCGCGGCCGGCAGTACTACGTACAGATCAGAGAGATTAAACAACAGAATTGCAATTATTGCAACAACATATACGTGACTCCTAAATAAAAAATTTCAGTGAATTATAAGAACGAGAAGATGTGATGAATATGAATGATTTATTCAAATTTGTTGTAGATGAAATTGATTTTGTGCAAATTTTTGCTAACAAAACTGGATAGAAATAAAAGTAGATGCGAAACGCAAAACACACATTTTCTCCGCTGTTACTTAAAAAAATCAAAGTTACCCAAAACAAAGCTTTGTCTCCAAGCGTTCTCATCTGTAGTCTCAAAACAGTCTGCATTTTAGAATTTTTTTCTTTGTAATTTTAGATGAATTTTCCAACATGTTTCCTTCCATCGGGTAACTATGTTGCTGGCTTGAATGCAAACTCTTCGCCTGACCCATGAGCCGTCCCTAAAGCGTTATTTCTGGGAATACCTCTTTCGTATTTTCTATTTGTCTCGGTCGCGACATAAAGCTATGATTCTTGTCTTGCTTCCAATTATCGGACTCGTTCCATAGTAGTGAAGAAGCGCAGGTGAATTCGCTCCGAGTTGGATAGAAACGACAAAAAGTGGGGAAGACTAGGTTATTTTAGTCTGCCTCACATTATTCTTTCTGGTTCGAGCTGTCGGAGTTGGAGGTCTCATGTATGCGAAAGATGTGCTTGCTTGCGTGAATGAATGGTGTGTTTTTATTTTTCTGACGAAGGCTGTGGCAGAAAGCTTATGTAAGAAGCTTTTAATTGTGCCTGTCTGCATCTTAATATGTCATCTTTACGGTAAGTACCAACCTATCTTTTCCTACACTGTCGATGTTCCAGCCATTGTTTCATGTCATACTTTGCGAGAGAGAAACGTGTCCTTCCCTCTTGTTCTTCGAATGTTCTTGCTTTCTTAAATTGGCGGCTGGTACAAGTTGCTTCTTACTCAACGTCATACGGACAATGCGAAGAAAGAATATTTAACCGCTGTTCAAATACAACGGAGTCTCATTACCTCGAGTTTCCACTAATGTTTGTATTCGGCGAAGTGTGCAGAATTCGTCCTAGCGAGGACGAAAGAATTTCTGTCTCGAGTGCTCCACTGTGTTTGGTGAAGAAACTCCTTATATGATGAGCGGGACAGGATAATTTTCCTCCCGGTTTCTTTCTCCTGCTTATTCCTACCGCAGATAAACGAATCACAGTGCTAGCGTCCATGGATGTTTGGGAAGGGGAAGGGGGGGGGGGGGGGGGAAGGGAGAAGACGTCACTGTGAAGTGGCGCTGTAGCAACATAAAGGTCCCCTCATTCTCACGTATTCCCTCTGAATAACTGCAGTACAATCCGCTTCCCGCAGTCGTACATGCAATCATTTCAGATGCACCATAATGTCAGCACAACATCAGTACAAGACACAATGCTGTGCAGATAATATAAGTTGGGATCCCTCTCAAAATCCAACTAATACTTGTAATTAAGGAGTAAGCTTAAGAGTGATGATTTTGTATTTGTTTGGTTTTTGTACAAAAGATTTTGGATGGTTTTGTACTACCTTGTAAGCTTAAAAGGTAGTGACTGTCTAAAGCAATGACTCAGAAGGATCGCTGGTGACATTTCCGAAGACTTGTACACAACAGAAAATTGCAGAAAATTGCAACTTTGTTAAACGACCACAACGCCATGAAATATGACTGAAATCCTGTCTACTTGTAAAATTTCACATGTAATTAATATGAACAGCCTTATATTAAACATCCCAGATTCAACACGCCGGTCGCTTCCCATGCACACAAAAATCATTCAGCAAAGCAAGTGAGTCCAGCATCAAGTTAAATGAAAGGCAATGAAGCTACACAGAGCTTACTAAGGACAGTCACTATGATCCCATATAGTTTATTAAAAGCATTGACAATGAAATCCGTATCGTTATCAGCCTCTGACTGCAGAATAAAAAAAAAATGGCTCTGAGCAGTATGGGACTGAACTGCTGAGGTCATCAGTCCCTTAGAACGTAGAACTACTTTAACCTAACTAACCTAAGGATATCACACACATCCATGCCCGAGGCAGGATTCGAACCTGCGACCCTAGCGCTCGCGCGGTTCCAGACTGTAGCTCCTAGAACCGCTCGTCCATCCCGGCCGGCGAGTGCAGAATCAATCTCATATTAAATGAGAAAGGCGTGTGAATTTGCCTGCCGCGTTTCAACAGTAGTCATCGGCGTTGTCACTCCCTTTTCAGGATTAGAGGTTTAGGACCTATAATTGTAGATTCATACATGTGCCTATCTTTCGACTCATTACGTAGAACAGTCAGAATCGACTATTTCTTTTTGTAAATTTTAATTCTGGCCTGTCCTACATATCAACACCTCTTTCCTCTCCTTCCACCCCCTACTCCCAATCCCACTCCCCTCCGTTCCTCGTGCCGCCCTTTTGTGCGATCCTCTTGTGCGTCTGCCTTAGCACGCACCTCACACGAACTTGCTTCTTCATCTGGTAAAGGTTTTCCATAGACGTGCCTCCTACCCGGTTTGTTCTAGTATTCCTCGCCAGCTGCTACTCTGCCTTGTCACCGTTCTGTTCTCTTGGTATTCGATGACTTAAATTCTATTACATTCCTGATTCACAGCGACAATTATTTTAATATGTGGCGAGTATACTCCTTCTGGTTTAAGTCCCTGGCGCACCATTTCTCTCTCTCGCCGCCTCGGCGAGACGTATTTCAGACACAAAATAATTCTCCTGTCGCTTTCCTCCGCCCCTGGCCCGAGAAAAAATAAATTTCTTTTGTTTCTGACGCATCGAGGTATATTCTCATTTAATTGGCAGCGGCGGTTAACCCACCTCTCGGAATCACCCCCTGCCGCCCTCATTCGGCGTGGCTGCCAGTAAAATCAGCGGCGCGGGGGGGGGGGGGGGGGGGGGTTGAGGGGAAGAGTGCCGGACGGGGAAGAAAATGAGACCGTCGACCGTTGGCGTCCGAGGGGGAAGGCACACGGGTATGCTGGCGGGGGAGAGGGGGTGGTTGGTGTGTGGGTGGGGGCAATTCTGGCGCGACGGGCGGGGGTCGCCACTGTCCCACTAATTGCTGTGCAGCCCTTGCGGGCCCACGAGGGGTGCAGTGACGACCGAGCGCGAGGGGCTGGGGGGAGGGGGTTGGGCTCCCCGTACTGTCGCGGCTGCGCTGACGTAACAGGGAAGAAATACGCAAGGCAGGTGCTTCCAGTGGTGAGTAATGGGCTGCTCATTAAATGTACACCTAGTAAGCTGGGCCGGTCTGCAACATCAAGCACAGCATAAGACAGGCTTTCCAAGTGTACGTAGCTTAGTAAGCACACTAGACGAAACGTTAGTCACCATGTACGCTCGTTCCCTGATATAGTCTGTCGGTAAACTGAAGAATGAGCAGTGCTTATGGCGAGGGAAGTGGTCTTCCCCAGAAGAACGCCCTACCTGCCGCACAGGATGGACAAGCATTAGCGTGTCTTCTACATTATGGCGGTCTGCTGCTTGGAGAGCGTCGTATATCTGTATTATAGAAGACAATATATTTCTTGTAATAAATGGAAATGGAAGAGCAGTTAGATGAAGATGAAATGGGAGATATGATACTGCGTGAAGGGTTTGACAGAGCACTGAAAGATCTAAGTCGAAACAAGGCCCCGGGAGTAGACAACATTCCATTAGAACTACTGACAGCCTTGGGAGAGCCAGGCCTAACAAAACTCTACTATCTGGTGAGCAAGATATATGAGACAGGCGAAATTCCCTCAGACTTCAAGAAGAATATAGTAATTCCAATCCCAAAGTAAGCAGGTGTTGACAGATGTGAAAATTACCGAACTATCAGTTTAATAAGTCACAGCTGCAAAATACTAATGCGAATTCTTTACAGACGAATGGAAAAACTGGTAGAAGCTGACCTCGGGGAAGATCAGTTTGGATTCCGTAGAAATGATGGAACACGTGAGGAAATACTGATCCGACGACTTACCTTAGAAGAAAGATTAAGGAAAGGCAAACGTACGTTTCTAGCATTTGTAGACTTAGAGAAAGCTTTTGACAATGTTGACTGGAATACTCTCTTTCAAATTCTGAAGGTGGCAGGGGTAAAATACAGGGAGCGAAAGGCTATTCACAATTTGTACAGAAACCAGATGGCAGTTATAAGAGTCGAAGCGTATGAAAGGGAAGCAATGGTTGGGAAGGGAGTGAGACAGGGTTGTAGCCTCTCCCCGACGCTATTCAATCTGTATATTGAGCAAGCGGTAAAGGAAACAAAAGAAAAGTTCTGAGTAGGTATTAAAATCCATGGAGAAGAAATAAAAACTTTGCCGATGACATTGTAATTCTGTCAGAGACAGCAAAGGACTTGGAAGAGCAGTTCAACGGAAGGGACAGTGTCTTGAAAGGAGAGTATAAGATGAACATCAACAAAAGCAAAACGAGGATAATGGAATGTAGTCGAATTAAATCGGGTGATGCTGAGGGAATTAGATTAGGAAATGAGACACTTATAGTAGTAAAGGAGTTTTGCTATTTGGGGAGCAAAATAACTGATGATGGTCGAAGTAGAGAGGATATAAAATGTAGACTGGCAATGGCAAGAAAAGCGTTTCTGAAGAAGACAAATTTGTTAACATCGAGTATTGATTTAAGTTTCAGGAATTCGTTTCTGAAAGTATTAGTATGGAGTGTAGCCATGTATGGAAGTGAAACATGGACGATAAATAGTTTAGACAAGAAGAGAATAGAAGCTTTTGAAATGTGATGCTACAGAAGAATGCTGAAGATCAGATGGGTAGATCACATAACTAATGAGGAGGTATTGAATAGAATTGGGGAGAAGAGAAGTTTGTGGCACAACTTGACTAGAAGAAGGGATCGGTTGGTAGGACATGTTCTGAGGCATCAAGGGATCACCAATTTGGTACTGGAGGGCAGCGTGGAAGGTAAAAATCGTAGAGGGAGACCAAGAGATGAATACACTAAGCAGATTCAGAAGGGTGTAGGCTGCAGTAGGTACTGGGAGATGAAGAAGCTTGCACAGGATAGAGTAGCATGGAGAGCTGCATCAAACCAGTCTCAGGACTGAAGATCACAACAACAACAACAAATTATTTATACCATATAATGTTTTATGAGCATGAAGTATCCAGTTTTATAGTGGCTTGCCTTACGTTACTGCATTTTGCGATATGCCAAAAACGATGTTTCATAATAATCATATAACAATATGATTATACACCTATGATATGCATATATACATCTATATGCAATCAGCATAAGACATTTTTACGAATACATTTTGTTAGTGGCATTTGCTCTGCATGCAAAATCATTATGTGTTATGTACCATAGACTTTTAATTTGTGTTAGCTTTGTTAACAGAGCAAGGGAATGCTAAAGAATACCAGTGAAGTTATGAAAGAATTATATGTTTTTCAAATCGGTCTGTTCGTTTAAAATCATGTCAAGATCATTAATTATACACTTAAAAATTATAATATAACAGCCCGAGATTACTTGAAACGTACAAATCGCTCTAGGAAACTAAACAATTGTAATGATACATCCTGGCATTATTTGAAACAGACAGATCAATCTAATAGACAATAAATTCGTCGAAAATTTGACTAGTATTGTTTAGCATTCAACACGTTTTTTTAGTCTGTTAACACAGATAATAGAAACCAGAAGTAATATTATATATAGTCTATGATATATCACAAATAATGATCTTTGCATGTGCAGCAAATGCCACAGACAACTACATATTCTCGTAAAAGGTTATTATACTGATTGCATATATAAATCATATAAAAATGTTATTACGATGAAATATTATCTTTGGCACACGCAGAAAAGCAATACATATGAGGCAAGTCACATTACAATAATGTAGAAAACCATATACTTATAAAAAGCTATATACTGTAAGAAACATAAGAAATATTTACCTTTTCTAATACAGATACTTCCGATTAGTGGCGAAAGCCCGAAATAGTCCGATGAAAGAAGCTGCCACAAAAAAGCAGCTTACGCCAAGTACATGCAAAGAATCAGTTTCCCATCTAGAAGTAGGGTGCATCTTATGGTGAATTACACAGCTCCTGTTGATGTGCGTTTCTTTCGTTTGTTATATTAGTTATTAATTTTTGTACTCCGTATGTTGTTCACACTGTTAGCGGGAAATAAATACTCACAGGAGTGTCTGAGCTCGGCGCTGCCACGTATTTAAAAAGCACACTGCGGTAACGCCGGTATATAGAAACAGGCGCTTCTTGTGACGTAATTGAGTAGAGAGAGTGGGGACTCGCCTGCTCGCTCTTCAGTTTACCGAAAGACTATATCGTCTCGCTGGGTCTTAGTTTGGTCCCCGTCCTAACGTGCGAGTTGCATAGGGAGCCAGCTCACTAACATTATTGGTAGGTTCCTGTGCTTCCAAGTTCAGGGGAGGTTAGTGATAGTCGGAGCTAATTACGTAAGTCGTGAAATACGAAACAATGACAACGTTTGTTTTATCGGTTCCGTCTGATTTCCATAAAACATCCATCGTGACAATTTAAATGCCATGTGCCACCAACATACTGACAGCCGTACAAGTATTACAAATCACACTAAGAAGGGATACATTATACATAATAAATGTGCCAGACAGGTGCGCTCTGCTGCCAAGCCCGAACATACGAGAAACGCGACCACACAGCGATCCTCCCACGCATGCTAATGCACAGTATTCGCTGCCCGCTAGCGCGCCCCAAACCACGCCCACTGTTGAGACTAGAAACAAAGAGCCGTACACTCGTAAGTTCAGTATGTAGTTCAGAAAACCGATCGAAAACCTACGCAGGCAAATGTATATCATTCATTAGTTGACCCAAAACTGTGATACATATCTCACAACTTCCAGGAGAAATCACGCTAATACTGGGCACCACTGCCCCTAGCCTCGATTCGGTGAGGAAAAGAGACCACAAGCTCCTTCAAGACACCATATCGAGCTCCAGCCACTTTCAGACTGCGACGGTGGTGAGTGGTGCGTTCCGCCCGCTGTTGCAGGTAGTCACATACATTCTGACAAAGATAGGGTGGTTTAGGGTTCCAGTCAAGCTGCGACAGCACGCCTAAGCGTTTGGAAAACCAGGAACGTATCCATGCAGACCTTTGAATACATCATTTGCCGTTTTGAAGTTCGGATTTTCGAAATCATACTAATCGTGAAGGCGTACGTGCAGATCTACATCTACACTACGCAAGCCACGTTACTGTGTGTGGCGTAATGTACTTTGTGTACCAGTATCACTTTCGTCATCCCCTATTCCAGTCACGAATGGTTCGCGATAAGAACGACCGCTTGTAAACATCTCTGTGGGCCCGCAACTGATCTTATCTTCACAGTCTTTTTGCGAGATAAACGTTGGAGGAAGCAATGGTTGACTCGTCTAGGAATATCTCGCAACAGTAAACTACAGCTCGATGCTGAACGCCTTCTTCCATTGTCTGCCACTGGATACGGCTGAATACCTCCGTGACGTTCTCGAGCTTACTAAATCGACCTGTAACGAAACACGCTGCTCTTGTTTGGATTTTTCTACGATCAATCCTATCTGGTACACACTGCAGACGGACGAACCGTATTCAAGCATTGCTCGAAAGAGTATTTTGTAAATTATCTCCTTTGTTGCTGGACTGATGGACTAAAAAAAAACTAAACTCCTCCCAAACAGGCCATGAAGGCCCAAAGGTACCGACCGGCCGCCGTATCATCCTTAGCCCACAGGCGTCACTGGATGCGGATATGGAGGGGCATGTGGTCAGCACCCCGCTCTCATGGCCGTATGTCAGTTTCCGACACCGGAGCCGCTACTTCTCAATCAAGTAGCTCCTCAGTTGGCCTCACAAGGACTGAGTGCTCTCCGCTTGCCAACAGCGCTCGGCAGATCGGATGGTCACCCATCCAAGTGCTAGCCCAGCCCGACAGCGCTTAACTTCGGTGATCTGACGGGAACCCGTGTTACCACTGCGGCAAGGCCGTCGGCAATAGGACTCATGGACTACATTTCCTAAAGACTGTTCCGATGAATCTCAGTCTGGCATCTGCCTTACCCGAAATTAATAATATGTGAGTGGTACACTCTTACTGGTAGACACGTTGCGCAGCCGCCGGCCGCGGTGGTCTCGCGGTTCTAGGCGCGCAGTCCGGAACCGTGCGACTGCTACGGTCGCAGGTTCGAATCCTGCCTCGGGCATGGATGTGTGTGATGTCCTTAGGTTAGTTAGGTTTAAGTAGTTCTAAGTTCTAGGGGACTGATGACCACAGCAGTTGAGTCCCATAGTGCTCAGAGACATTTTTTGTTGCGCAGCCCCGGATTGAAACACCAACAATTCGGGCAGCTTCATTCGTGGTGTGTGGTCGTGGGCACATTCAGACACGATAGCTCCTTTCTGCCATTCCGTCATTTTTTCACTGTCATTTTGATGATGTCATAGCTCTATCAGACGCTTGGTTTGAGCAGGTTCAATATTTCTCAACCTCCCCCCCCCCCCCTTCCGGTCCCGTCTTCTTCTTCTTCTTGTTCTTCTTCCCTCCTCCCCATCTCTCTCTCTCTCTCACTCTCTCTCTCTCTCTCTCTCTCTATCTCTGTGTGTGGATGCGTGCAGTGTGCATTTACCAGGTGGTTATAATAACAGTGCAGCTACTGACGGAGGTCTAGTGTGGGCTGTAATTATCATATGGCACCGAAACTTTAGTAGATGCGCTACCGCGTTAGTGCGGAACCGATATAGGGTGGAGAAAAAAATTAGTTGCAATTTTCGCCACCAGGTGCAAATCTGACGCTGTGCCGAGAGTTGTGGACGTCTCAGGTGCTCATATTGAACAAATTGTGCAAGTGGCGGTCAATAATAAAATCAAAATTATGCGTTTCTCACTTGTTTGACCGCTTCTGACCAAGTCTCCTTCCTAATCCATTAGATATGGGAAACATTCCAATCACAGCGCGAAATTTTCAATTGGTGGCCAAACTTCGAAGTAAATTTTCCAGCTTGAATCTGTTCCATATCTAACTATTTTCGCTGGTATACGATAATTACAAACCACACTGGACTTCTGTAAGTAGCTGCACTTCAATTATAGCCATCCGGTACGTATGTGTGTGTGTGTGTGTGTGTGTGTGTGTGTGTGAGAGAGAGAGAGAGAGAGAGAGAGAGAGAGAGAGAGAGAGAAGGCTGGCCTGAAGGAAAGAGAGACGCTAGCTATTACGTTGTCTTATTATTCATACTGAGCTGAGCAGTACGAAACGTTAACGAGATTACGCTTTACAAACGACCCCGGGGAAGAAGAAAGGTGTAAGTAGCCGGATGGGATTATCCAGTGCGACGATGCGTATAATTTACGGAGGACCAGAGTCGCCCAACAGCGGTAGGGTGACATCAAACACCGCGAGCACTTCCGCTTTTATTTACCTAATCCAACAACACAAACGGCCGCAAGCCGTGCAGGACGGACCGCCCGGCGACGGGTGCGAGGATTTGCGAAGCGAGCGGGTCCCCGCCACGAGGGGTGACTCACTCGCCGGGGGCCGTGCTGTCCGCAACCCCCTGAGAAGATGCGCAGGCTGCGCCGAGCAAGAAGTTAGGCGACCCGTCCGGCAGCGCGGCAAGGGGTTATTCTCTTAGCGCCAGGCCATCCCCTTTCTAATTCCGCACTGCTTGCCCCAGGCTCGGGGGCCGGCTGACAGTATCTTGTGGGCGGGTCTGAACCTCGCACCCCCCCCCCCCCCCCCTCCCATCCCACTCCCACTTACACTCACCCCAGTCAGAGCGGTGAGTCGGGCGCGTATTTATTTTTCTTCCGCTTGCTCTCTCTGTATTTCATATTTTGCCGCATCTCCTCCCCGCGGCGCTACGCCAGCCAGCAACCCCCCGCTGCCCCCTCGGGCTGCATCTCAAATTTCTGCCCGGCTCTAGCCCCAGCAGCCGCCAGCCCCAGCTTCCCTGGCGAAAAGAAAGCACCGGGGGTGAATTCCTATTCAGTACCGCTCCTCCGCAACGATAGCGGCGATACCATTTCGGGAGGAAAACTCCCCTTTCTGCATAAATCCTTGTTTTTCCTCGACGTGGAAGTTTGAGTTTCCGGCGTGTTTTCCGCTCCCCGCCCCTACGTACAGTGGCCAGTTGCCGTAATTGGGTTCCAGCGTGGGCGTTTCCCTCGTGGCCGCAATCGCTCGCACTTAAATTATCAGCCGCGTCTCCTACCCCGCGGCAATATTCCCACCCCCACAGTGGCAGGTGAGGTCGCCAGAAGAAGTGCGCTATCTTTCACTCAGGCTCCCGCGCAACTGCCTGCAACACCACGTCCGTGATATTAATTAGGAAATACGTTTTGCGGCGCCGGGCTGAGCATTTAGCTGCTAAACTGGCCGCACACCGAAAATATCGGAGGTTTGCATTGCGGCCAACGTCCACCTCATTACGTGCATCAAGGAATGTTACGGTTTTTATTTGGGTATGCTCTCACTTTAAGCGAAATGCCGCACACATATTAGACGAAACGGAGCAGTATTTAGAAGAAATAGTCGTCGATGAGCAAACCTGACGTCACAATGTTGCGTTAGCTGAATTTTGATATGGTTATCTATTGGATTTCGTCGCAACAGCTCCTGTACACTTTAGCAGCTCCATTTCGTTTCAGTTCAGTCACACAGCTTGTTACGTTACATCTTAACAAAGACCTTGTAGTACGTCAACTCGTAACTGTGAAATATGACAAAAATAATTAAATATTGTATAACAGGTCGTAAGACGTGGTAGTCTCCTGACCTTCATTGCTTACATATTCCGCCCTCACAGTCATATTCCCCACATCAAGACGCTTCATTCGAACCCAAACTAAATAAGATAAAGTCAATGTTGTATGAATTCGTGTAAACAATATGCAAATAACTAGTAAATCGCAAGTGCGCACCGGGTTGAAATACTTGAGGCTGGTGTACACACACACATTCAAGACATGACGATCGTAGGGGCTTTTAGTTCGGGAGAGGCAAACTGCACGCCAGTGGGCTGGTCCCTTCAGAGGACGAGTTAAATGGTTCAAATGGCTCTGAACACTATGGGACTTAACATCTGTGGTCATCAGTCCCCTATAACTTAGAACTACTTAAACCTAACTAACCTAAGGACATCACACACATCCATGCCCGAGGCAGGTTTCGAACCTGCGACCGTAGCGATCACGCGGTTCCAGACTGATACGCCTAGAACCGCATGGCCGCACCGGCCGGCGAGGACGAGTTAACCTATCTACGTCGGCCGGCGACCGCCCGTGGAGCAGACAGCGTTTGCCCGAGTGAAAAGCAGAACGAACCCGTTTTCTGCTGAAAAGCAAATTCCGCTACACTGTGTGGGAGCGCCCAGCCTACGCATTCTTTACAAACATAGCACTCAGTTTTAGAGGTTTTCACAGGGAGATAGCAAACGCCAAACGCCGATGCTACAGATTTTCGGATTGGTCGCCTTAAACGAAATGTCATTCTCCCGTTTTAGAAGAGCAATGCTGATTGGCAGTCGATATTCCTGACGCCTTGAGCTGAAGGAGTAATGGAAGGGACCGAAAGATGTACCCCTTCACGTCTGGTGTGGAGACGGCCCATTCTGTTGTCGCTCTTGGAGTGAGAACACGTATCGAGAGTGTGCACGCTCGTACGTGTACTCAAAGAGTGAGGAACAAGTCTCTACTCAGTACTTCACTGGGAGAGCATGTCTGTTGAGAGCGAATCGGAGTGCGACTCTATATTGAGTCCTTGCGATTAAGTGTCGTTCACTGTGTTGGCCACCACACTTATTGTGCGGTGTGAACGGACAGAGTTATAGTTAAACACCTGCGAGCAAATTTTTGAGTGGCATCGCGGTGGACTGGTTATCTGACCAGTGTACCACGCCAATAGTTAGACTAGGGGCAAATAGGAGTCCTTGAGTTCATCAAGGCATAGGGAGAGTTTGATTGGCGAAGGTCAATCCAGACAGAACGAGAGTTATCTTATTTGTCAGCAGTGAGCGGCGCAGAGACAGTCGTCGCAGCTTACGGTATTGTGCGCTACAGCTCTTGCGAGCCCCTTATTTCCTCCACAACAATACACTTCACTGCATTTCACACACAACAGCCTCGACCGTACCTAGCAACATTATAATGGATAATTATTCAAGTTGAGTAGGTGCAGCTCTCAGCCATTCTGCCAAGTCAATAACAATCTTAAACTTCGTATAGAAATTTCATTAGCGAATCCTATCCTTAAGAGGTAACTTCTCATTCTAAAAAGAACTCGGAAATAACTTGTTCAGTTCATAACTAAAAGTGCCATTGTGATTTCTCAGAATTTTTGCAAAAAAAAAAGAAATAATAATAATAATTTTCGTTAGTTTCATGTTTTTCTTACACTAATAAGGGAACCTCCCCATCGCACCCCCCTCAGATTTAGTTATAAGTTGGCACAGTGGATAGGCCTTGAAAAACTGAACACAGATCTATCGAGAAAACAGGAAGAAGTTGTGTGGAACTATGAAAAAAATAAGCAAAATATACAAACTGAGTAGTCCATGTGCAAGATACGCAACATCAAGGTAAGCCTGAGCTCAGGAGCACCGTGGTCCCGTGGTTAGCGTGAGCAGCTGCGGAACGAGAGATCCTTGGTTCAAATCTTCCCTCGAGTGAAAAATTTATGTTCTTTACTTTCGCAAAGTTATGATCTGTCCGTTCGTTCATTGACGTCTCTGTCCACTGTAATAAGTTTAGTGTCTGTGTTTTGCGACCGCACCGCAAAACGGTGCGATTAGTACACGAAAGGACGTGCCTCTCCATGGGAACCGAAAACAATTGATCGCAAGGTCATAGGTCAACCGATTCCTGCACAGGAAAACACGTCTGATATATTCTATACGACACTGGTGACAGATAATAACTGTCTGAAAATAAAAAATTAAACTTTTCACTCAAGGGATGACTTGAACCCAGGACCTCTCGTCCACAGCTACTCGCGCTAACCACGGGACCACGGCATTCCTGAGCCCGCACTTTCCTTGATGTTGCCTGTATTGCACATGGACTACTCAGTTTGTATATATTGCTTATTTTTTTCATAGTTCCACACAACTTCTTCCTGTTTTCTCGATAGAACTGTGTTCAGTTTTTCAAGGCCTATCCACTGTGCCAACTTATAACTAAATCTGAGGGGGGTGCGATGGGGAGGTTCCCTTGTAAGTAGCACTACTCCAGTACCCTAGTATCCCACTAGTTACGTAAGAAATTTTGTGTCATTTCCTTACAGCGGACATCTCCAGAAGATATTTATTGCTGAAAGTTTTTCAGGCATTTCTCTTTAGAACGTTAGGAGCGTCTGTCTGACTTCTGTAGTAGCGTGGGGGTGGAAATTACATCTTGCAGGAGCAACAGGATAAAGGGTACATCTCAGGTTAATCCGTTGCGCATAATGACAGAATAGCTCTCACACGCTCACAAGGTTCGCCATTAGGCCCCGTAAGGGGCCTCTCGGCTAGTGACGCCAAACGCTCATTTCCAATTCCATAAACAAAGTGTGTGATTTTCACCCAACTGATAACTGCCGCTGGAGAGCGCAGTGGTCACACGTTACGATGAGGAGCACGTTCCGTCAGACACAGCAGATCGTGCAGTGACCACGACGGATACCACGTCTGGTGTACTTCCAGATGACAAACACGTCCCATGTGAGAACGGCTTTAGCAATTTGAACCACGGTAACGACGTAATCGGTTACCTAAAATGACTTAGGAAAACTAACACGAAATGTAAATCAGTAAAGCCAGAATAGTATTCGAACTCGGTACCTGCGGAATAGGAGTCAATGTGTTAAATGTTCTCGGTGTGCGACCACGGCCGCTGAACATTAAGGCGAGGAGCTGTGGACGGTGCCCCTCGCCGCAATCTGCTAATTGTGCCGCCGGTTTAGAGGCGCGATCCGGCGATCCGCCGCGGCCCGCCGGCCGGTCGATGGGGCGTTGTCAGGGCGGGAGGCGGAGGCGGAGGCGGCTTAGCGGCCGCCGCCGCCCGCGGTCGCGGCTTTGCAGCTAATTCCGCGAGCCGGCGACGCCTCCCGCCCCATCACAGGAGTGCCATCCACACCTAACCCCCAACTCCTCCCCACCCCAATCCGGCTGAGAGCTGGGAGCTCCTCAGATAATCACTATGTCAAGCACGTCCTCCACTCACTGCCCTATGCTTCGGGCGTATTAGATTTGTATGAGTATATCTGTATACAGGGTGTTACAAATAGGTACGGCCAAACTTTCAGGAAACATTCCTCACACACAAAGATAGAAAATATGTTATGTGGACATGTGTCCGGAAACGCTTACTTTCCATGTTAGAGCTCATTTTATTACTTCTCTTCAAATCACATTAATCATGGAATGGAAACACACAGCAACAGAACGTACCAGCGTGACTTCAAACACTTTGTCACAGGAAATGTTCAAAATGTCCTCCGTTAGCGAGGATACGTGCATCCACCCTCCGTCGCATGGAATCCACGATGCGCTGATGCAGCCCTGGAGAATGGCGTATTGTATCACAGCCGTCCACAATACGAGCGCGAAGAGTCTCTACATTTGGTACCGGGGTTGCGTAGACAGGAGCTTTAAAATGCCCCCATAAAAAGAGGGTTGAGGTCAGGAGAGCGTGGAGGCCATGGAATTGGTCCGCCTCTACCAATCCATCGGTCACCGAATCTGTTGTTGAGAAGCGTGCGAACACTTCGACTGAAATGTGCAGGAGCTGCATCGTGCATGAACCACATGTTGTGTCGTACTTGTAAAGGCACATGTTCTAGCAGCACAGGTAGAGTATCCCGTATGAAATCGTGATAACGTGCTCCATTGAGCGTAGGTGGAAGAACATGGGGCCCAATCGAGACATCACCAACAATGCCTGCCCAAACGTTCACAGAAAATCTGTGTTGATGACGTGATTGCACAATTGCGTGCGGATTCTCGTCAGCCCACACATGTTGATTCTGAAAATTTACAATTTGATCACGTTGGAATGAAGCCTCATCCGTAAAGAGAACATTTGCACTGGAATGAGGATTGACACATTGTTGGATGAACCATTCGCAGAAGTGTACCCGTGGAGGCCAATCAGCTGCTGATAGTGCCTGCACACGCTGTACATGGTACGGAAACAACTGGTTCTCCCGTAGCACTCTCCGTACAGTGACGCGGTCGACGTTACATCGTACAGCAGCAACTTCTCTGACGCTGACATTAGGGTTATCGTCAACTGCACGAAGAATTGCCTCGTCCATTGCAGGTGTCCTCGTCGTTCTAGGTCTTCCCCAGTCGCGAGTCATAGGCTGGAATGTTCCGTGCTCCCTAAGACGCCGATCAATTGCTTCGAACGTCTTCCTGTCGGGACACCTTCGTTCTGGAAATCTGTCTCGATACAAACGTACCGCGCCACGGCTATTGCCCCGTGCTAATCCACACATAAAATGGGCATCTGCCATTCCGCATTTGTAAACATTGCACTGACTGCAAAACCACGTTCGTGATGAACACTAAGCTGTTGATGCTACGTACTGATATGCTTGATGCTAGTACTGTAGAGCAATGAGTCGCATGTCAACACAAGCACCGAAGTCAACGTTACCTTCCTTCAATTGGGCCAACTGGCGGTGAATCGAGGACGTACAGTACATACTGGCGAAACTAAAATGAGCTCTAACATGGAAATTAATCGTTTCCGGACACATGTCCACATAACATCTTTTCTTTATTTGTGTGTGAGGAATGTTTCCTGAAAGTTTGGCCGTACCTTTTTGTAACACCCCGTATTTTTACTGTTTTCATAGGGACAGATACCGCTCATATTTATTTGTACTCTTACTCGAACTATTTTTCTTCGCCATATTCCGTGGTACGGCCTCATCATAAGCAAATGTTTACTCGTTATACAATGCCGTCACACTGAAAGGTACATTGAATAGCCAATTAAACTGACACTGCCTAATATCGTGTAGGGCCCAGCGAGCACGCAGAAGACCACAACACGACATGGCACGGGCTCGACCGATGCCTGAAGCAGGGCTGGAGGGAACTGACACCATGAATCCTGCAGGGCTGTCCATAATTCCGTAAGAGTACGACGGAGTGGAGATCTCTTCTGAACAGCACGTTGAAAGTCATCCCAGATATACTCAGTAATGTTCATATTTGGGGAGTTCGGTGGCCAGTGGAAGTGTTTAAACTCTGAATGGAGTGAACTGTCTAATGAGGACACTCTGTGGACGGACATTGAACCGAAGAAAGAGGAAAGTAATGAGAAGCAGCAGAAATTAGATTAGAGATAACTTTCTAAAACTGTGAACCACGAAGTAGATGAAGTGAAGTAATTCTGCTAGCTTTGAAAGGAGGCATCACATGACGCGCGAAGAAAGGAGGACATAAAAACTAGACTAGCCCAAGCAAAGAGAAATTCCTGGTATCACGTATAGGTCTTAATTTGAGGAAGAAATTCCTGAGAGTGAATGTCGAGAGCATTTCATGACAGTGAATCGCGAACTTTGTAAAACTGGGAAAAAATTGAATCGAAGCGTTTGAGATGCGGTACTGTACAAAAAAGTTGAAAATTAGCTGACTGATTAGACAAGAAATGAATCGGGGAGGACAGGTACATGTGGAAAACATTGTCAAGAAGAAGGGGACTGGAGGACAGGATATGTGTTAAGATATCAAGGAATCATCTACATGGTAGTAGACGGTAAAAAAAAAAAACTGTACGAAAGACGGAGCTTGGAATATATCCAACAACAAATCATTAGGTTAGCCCATGAGAAGTGCTTTTTTTTTTTTTTTTTTTTTTTAGGAAAGAGGAAGACCGCCAGCCTTGATAGTAGTTTCAATGCGGCCGTGGGAGGTAGTCTACATGTTTCTTAAAGTACGCCGAATTCAGCTGTACCCACGCATCGATTAGGCAACCAAACTAAGCGGGCTTTAATTGCTACGTTTCACCCGCTGTTCCACATAGTCCGAGCCTTCTCTTATGGGATTATAATCAGGTGATTTAGTGAGACAATGGGTGCCTGAGTGTTGGCCAGCCCAGGAATATGCGCCTGCAGCCCTGAGAATGCAGTGGTTGTCATCTTTGAAGACAGAAGTGTCCACAGCGTAGTTATCACGCAGATGTAGAAGAAACGGCAACACCTGTTCACCGAGAATGTTGAAATAACTAATTGTTGTGCACGGTAACCCGAATGAGTTGGATAAAGTCTCTCGAAACGTAATAGAACCACCTCCGGTTTGAACAACGGCCACAACACACGGTGGGTTACAGGCGTCGTTGGGTCGTTGGTGCTCTCGCTCGAGACACTTTTCATCATCTGAGAAAGGGCAAAAGACTCGTCCGACCACATTACACGTCTCCAGTCATCAACTGAACAGTTTCTTTGTAAGTTGGCCTCTTGAACACGAGCAGCTTTACGTGGGGGCTTCAATAAATAGTGCAACACATTTTATCTGAAAGCAGATTGGTTATATTCACGGTTCAAATACATCGCATTGTCCCCCACATATTTCGCTACAAAACAATTTTTTTAAAATAATCTCCGATTAATGCGGCGGCCTTACGCCACATTACTATGAAGACCTATATGCTCGCATGTTATCACTCTATTGATGGACATCTGAGCCAACGTCTTGGTGCGTCACTAACCTCCGCATCATTCACGTGCTGCTTCCCACCGAGTGCATCGTTCATTGGGCCATATAGATGTAAGTCGGAAGGTGTAGTGTGGGTGAGGAATAACACTCAAATGACGTCTTGTGAGCCCCTCTCGGGTGTGCAGACTCACGTGACACCTTGCGCTGTCATGAGAAGGAGAAGTTCGTTTGCATTTTTGTGGCGACGAACATGCTGAAGTCGTTGCTTCAATTTTCTGAGGGAGGCACGGAACACTTCAGAGTTGATCGTTCCACCATGAGGCAGGGCATCAATTAGAATAACCGTTTAGAGGTCGCAGAAGACCGTCGCCATGACGCCACCGACGGAGGGTGCGGCTTTGAACTTTTTCTTCATAGGGAGGTTGTGGGGCGCCACTCCATGTATTGGCGTTTTGTTTCCGGTTCGATGCGGTGAATCCACGTCCAATTAAAAATTGTCACGATCAACCTCGGAAAACGCAAGTACACTGCTGGCCATTAAAATTGCTACACCAAGAAGAAATGCTGATGATAAACGGGTATTCATTGGACAAATATATTATACTAGAACTGACATGTCATTACGTTTTCACGCAATTTGGATGCATAGATCCTGAGAAATCAGTACCCAGAACAACCACCTCTGGCCGTAATAACGGCCTTGATACACCTGCGCATTGAGCCAAACAGAGCTTGGATGGCGTGTACAGGTACAGCTGCCCATCCAGCTTCAACACGATACCACAGTTCATCAAGAGTAGTGACTGGCGTATTGTGACGAGCCAGTTGCTAGGCCACCATTGACCAGACGTATTTAATTGGTGAGAGATCTGGAGAATGTACTGGTCTGTATCCAGAAAGGCCTGTACAGGACCTGCCACATGCGGTCGTCCATAATCCTGCTGGAATGCAGGGTTTCGCAGGAATCGAATGAAGGGTAGAGCCACGGGTCCTAACACATCTGAAATGTAACGTCCACTGTTCAAAGTGCCGTCAATGCGAACAAGAGGTGACCGAGACGTGTAACCAATGGCAACCCATACCATCACGCCGACTGATACGCCAGTATGGCGATGACGAACACACGCTTGCAATGTGCGTTCACCGCGATGTCGCCAAACACGGATGCGACCATCATGATGCTGTAAACAGAACCTAGATTCATACGAAAAAATTACGTTTTGCCATTCGTGCACCCAGGTTCGTCGTTGAGTACATCATCACAAGCGCTCCTGTCTGTGATGCAGCGTCAAGGGTAACCGCAGCCATGGTGACCGAGACAATAGTCCATGCTGCTGCAAACGTCGCCGAACTGTTCGTGTAGATGGTTGTCGTCTTGCAAACGTCCCTATCTGTTGATTCAGGGATCGAGACGTGGCTGCACGATCCGTTACAGCCATGCGGATAAGATGCCTGTCATCTCGACTGCTAGTGATACGATGCCGTTGGGATCCAGCACGGCGTTCCGTATTACCCTCCTGGACCCACCGATTCCACATTCTGCCAACAGTCATTGGATCTCGACCGACGCGAGCAGCAATGTCGCGATACGATGAACCGGAATCGCGTAGGCTACAGTCCTTTATCAAAGTCGGAAACGTGATGGTACGCATTTCTCCTCCTTACACGAGGCATCACAACAACGTTTCACCAGGCAACGCCGGTCAACTGCTGTTTGTGTATGAGAAATCGGTTGGAAACTTTACTCATGTCAGCACGTTGTAGGTGTCACCACCAGCGCCAACCTTGTGTGGATGCAGTGAAAACCTAATCATTTGAACATCACAGCATCTTCTACCTGTCGGTTAAATTTCGCGTCTGTAGCACGTCATCTTCGTGGTGCAGAGTTGGTCCTTCGTTTGCTACTAACAGTCTTCTGTTAGGCGGCGAGGAATGCAGCACACATACCTTTTAGAACACCAACTGTTGGACGTGTGTCTCAGCACTACCAACAAGACGTCCATCTAAGCACCGAGGTGTCTGAGTGTGATCCGTCGATAACCCCGAATGAGAGTGTCCGCACGTTCCAGCATTGCAGGAGTCACTGCTGTGTGCCATCGGCCACGCGGTCGACCTTGTTGCGATGACGACGGTCGCCTCGCCCACCGTGCTTTTGTTTAGTGCCACATGTCCGGGGACATTCTGCAAGTGCCCACAAATGTCTGCGACGCTCTGGTTTTCCATCAAAAGAAACTCAATATCAGTCTTCTGCTTGTAACACACCTGCATCATAGAGGCCATTTTAAAGGCTACCTATACCAACAATCGGAAATTCATGAAACTATAGGGACTGAAGTGGGTATATTCTGCGACGTCTCAAATTCCTCATTTCTTCAATCGAAACCGGCCGAGAAAAAAAAGTGTAACATTGCTTATTGAACGCCCCTCGTGTGTGCCGCTGCAAGCAGTGACCTCTTGCAACTGGTTCCGAATGTCCTTTGTCTGTTCATGGTTACATGTATATTCTCAAGCGATTTCTCGTTTAGAGAGTTTACTTTGCGACCGTGAGGAAGTCAGAAAAAAAGGGAAAAAAAACATTTTTAAGATTTCGGCATTTTTCTTCTACTTCGCAAATATATCACATTTCTTCTGCGAACAACATTACTTAACCGTGGATTAAATAACGAGGCTAAGTAAAAATAATGATGAACTGTAATTACGGTCTCCTCAAACTTCTATAATCGCCAAAGTTGCCTATGTCCGAGAAAGCTGCCTTCCCGGCTGTCTGAGGGGAACGCGGCCAAGCTCTTGAATTACCGGTACTACTCCTCTGCCTGTGGAGGACATTTCTGGCGTCGCCTTCCGCTTCATACAGATAATAAACAGTACCTTTGGATGACCATCTGCTGCAGTGGTTATTACGTACCAGCTACTATTCGTTTCTTTTTTTTTTTTCAAGCTTAACTTTATTAGGAAAGCATCGTCCATGGTGATTCTGAAAACGGTTTATACGTATAATATGCTGCAACATTTCTATTACCATAGAGTTTAAAACAGTTTGTTTACGTATGTAACGTTTCGTACAGGTGACTTACGGTCTTTGTTGCTCTTTTCACACATTTCGGATTTTTCTCTTGTCATCAGCACAAAATGCAGTCGAAAAGAAAAGCTTGATAATATTTTCACTGACTCAGTTTCTCCGGTTTTTAGAAACCCAGTGTTACACGCACGCACGCACGCACACACACACACACACACACACACACACACACACACACACACACACACACACAAGCGCTGAATTCAACGCGCACATGAAGATACGTTTCCAGGCTGAAGTGTTCGAGAAGTATTTCGTTGACGGAGACTGTAGACAGAAGTTGTACAGTACAATGAGTTGAATACCCCGTTAACTGCAATGTCGTAGTAGTACTTGTAACTATACTACACGCTAACAAAAACCACATTAAAAGGCAAGACTATTTTTTGGCTTGCTAAACGACGGTTGAGCTGGTGTAAAGAGCGACGCCATAGGACAATGGATAACTGGCAACGAATGATTTACAGTAACAATCACGCCATACCCTGTGGCAATCCGGTGGAAGGGTTTGGGTTCGGGAAGTAACTGGAGAACGCTACCCACCATGATGTCTACTGCCAAAACTGAAGTACGAAGGAGGTAATGTTACGGTGTGGGTATGATTTTCCGTGGTTGGCTGTGGTCCCGTTATTGCGCTTAAGAAAACGCTAAACGCGGAAGGATGTGAGTCCTCTCCGCAGCATCGTGTACTGTAGGGAAACAGTTCGGAGATGATGACTGTTCGAGACGTGCTTAAAAGTGATGCCTTCCAATTTTTTTGTTCAGTTCCTAATATCAGCTGAAGTATAACGTGTCGTGTATGTTACTCGATCGACTTTACCGTCTTGTTGGCGTAAGTTGCAACCTTCTGAGGCTAGAGGACTCCGAATTGTGCCATGTAACATGGCGGTGTGCAAATTAACTATGTCGGTGCGTGAGAAACAGCGTGTTGTAATCGAGGTGTTAATTCGAAGAGTTCGTCCATACATGGGGCACCCTGTCCTTCAGCGTGACAATGCCAAACCACACACGAGCGCTGCGAAATCTGTAACATACTGACACCTTGGGTTTGCTGTCATCGACCATACTCCATACGCTCCCGAAATGGCCCGTCTGATTTTCATCTGTTTCCAAAACCCAAAGAACACCTTCGAGGACTTCACTTTGATAATGGTGAAGCGGTGCAAGCAGACAAGACGTTCGTCACCAGGATAACTAAGCCGAAAAATAAATGTGTAGACATGAACTATTACCCACGGCTTTGTAGAGAAGCAATTGAAATATATAAACATAGGGATAATTTTAATCGGAAAGAAGAGACCATGAAACTTTGTGATATTTGGACAATAGCACTACAGAATTGCTAGACAGTTTTATCCGTGACGAGATTACGATCGATAGTTAAGTTTTATCTCTGACAAAGATTATCTCTGCATATCACGTGTAACTCTGGTCACGCCCACTTTCTACGATATATAAGTCGGTCTCAGACGTCCGACCCGTCAGTCGGCAAGACTCACCGGAGGAAAAACACCCCTCTGAAGATGTCCAGCGCAGCTCTGGACGAAACGTTAGGAGCTGAAGAGTTTCATGGACCACGACCTTACATCCCGGAAGGTTTACCAGAAGATACTATGGGACTTAACTTGTGAGGTCATCAGTTCCCTGCAACTTAGAACTACTTAAACCTAACTAACCGAAGGACACCACACACATCCATGCCCGAGGCAGGATTCGAACCTGCGACCGTAGCGGTCGCGCGGTTCCAGACTGTAGCGCCTAGAACCGCTCGGCCACCACGGCCGGCACACATCGCTATCCCAATGAGCATATTGCTATCCCACCTCGGTGTATTTGGCGGTATTTTCTTGCACATGCACTCGCCTACGGAAAACAAAAGCACTAGTGTGAATGGGAAACGCCACACTGTGAAGACTGGGCGCTAGGTATTCGCAGCCCTCGGGGTGTCTGCGGAAGGCCTGCCCATTCGCACCCTCGCCGCCCCCGCCGCTTTCGATCGTGGCGGCGCCCGGCGCCCTTTCCGCCCCGTTTCTCTGCCGGGGGCGGCGTCTTTTCCACCACGAGTGGCCGGAAGGACAGCGTTGCCACGGGCAACGGTCGGCCGCGCTCTTCCTGCAGCAAACACAGCCACTACTCCCATAAAATCCGGAAGGATTCGCCTCTTCCGACGCGCACACACACGTAGTTTATACCGTATTACCGTCGTCCTCGCACCCGAGCCAAAGTACAACAACGACGCTGGCTTACTTGCTGCAGATATTTCTACAGCGGAGAAGGGGAACCCCACACCGCAATACCGCACCAGCGGTTGCAGTTCTATAAATATTACTACTTTTTATATCTCCCTGCACATGTTGTTCAACAATGCAATACGTAGATCGAGGATAATTTATTGAATCGCCAATCTGTCAAACTGTCAGGTTTCTAGTTTCAGCACTATTACCGTCAGATTGTGTTATTTGCAGTAGATAAAGAAGCTCAGATGAAGCTACATGTGAACCTAAGTGCCCGATAACCACAGTCTAATATATGTAGGAATCATTATGGATCCGTCCTTGACATTCAAACAACATTGCGTCAAGTTATGTAAGGAACTTGACTCAAAAATGAATCTATTAGGTTAAAGGCGCTTCAGTCTGGAACCGCGTGACCGCTACGGTCGCAGGTTCGAATCCTGCCTCGGGCATGGATGTGTGTGATGTCCTTAGGTTAGTTACGTTTAATTAGTTCTAAGTTCTAGGCGACTGATGACCTCAGAATTTAAGTCTCATAGTGCTCAGAGCCATTTGCACCATTTGAATCTATTAGTTTGGTGGATCGCAGCGTTTTTGTTTTGCATGCTGGAATTTCGGGTGCTATTGATACTTTTATCGGTTGTCATTTTTTATTTGTAGTTCACTGTTGCTATTTGAGTTTGTATATTGTCATTTTACCATTTGGACGTAGTAAGTGGAGCTGTGGGCGCTAGAAAATGGAGTGCGAAGTGGAGAAATAAGAACGATTCCGATATATTCATCTGTTTGAGTTCAGTAGAGGGTAACAGCAGCGGAGGCAGCCAGAAACAGTTATGCTGTTTATAGGAATATTGCCATTGGACAGAGCACGGCAAGAAAATGGTTTTCTCGTTTTAAAGAGGAGCGTTGACATTAGTGATTCTCCATGTTCAGCCAGACCATTGGGGTTTAATGAAGATCGTTCAAACGCATTAATTCACGTTGATCCAAGTCAGTGTACTCGAGAACTGGCAGATGTGATGAACTGTGATCATTGCACCACCGTGCGACATTTTCATGCAATAGGGAATGTTCATAAATCGGGTGTATGGGTACCACACGCTCTAAGCGAAAATCACAAAAATCAGCGGGTGGCCATACGTGCATCTCTGTTTGCTCGTCATCAATTGGCTCGTGAACAACTCCAACCGTTCCTATCCTGTACCGTTACTGGTGACGAGAAATGGTGTCTTTATACTAACATAAGGGAAAGGAAGGAATGGTTGCTTCCAAACAAAGCAACAACTCCCCGTACAAAGACGTAACACGCATCCTCAAAAGATGTTGTTACGCATCTGGTGGAAGAACGACGGTACGGTGCACTACGAACTGCCTTCCCGAGGTGTAACCATCGCTGCTGGCCGGCCGAAGTGGCCGCGCGGTTCTGGCGCTGCAGTCTGGAACCGCGAGACCGCTACGGTCACAGGTTCGAATCCTGCCTCGGGCATGGATGTGTGTGATGTCCTTAGGTTAGTTAGGTTTAAGTAGTTCTAAGTTCTAGGGGACTGATGACCTGAGCAGTTGAGTCCCAAAGTGCTCAGAGCCAGCCATCACTGCTGACATTTGTTGTCAGCAAGAGAGACGTCTTACACACGCAGTCCACGAAGAATCACTAGGAAGAATGCGTGCCGGCCGCTGTGGCCGAGGGGTTCTAGGCGCTTCAGTCCGGAACCGCGCTGCTGCTACGGTCGCAGGTTCGAATCCTGCCTTGAGCATGGATGTGTGTGATGTCCTTAGGTTAGTTAGGTTTAAGTAGTTCTAAGTCTAGGGAACTGATGACCTCAGATGTTAAGTCCCATAGTGCTCGGGGCCATTTGAACCATTTTTGAAAAATACTTTTGACGTGTAGGCCGTAATTTTCACTACACAAAGCGTGATGATTAGTTTCGGATGCTTTCTACAACCATCTTCAGATTGTTCAAGTCGTAAAACAGAATTAAATATGCACAGAAAAACATCATCATTAACTACAGTCATGCAGTGAAATGCATTCAAATTGTGGACCAACAAGTCTGATACGAAGTAGTTAAAAGCTCCGTTCTGAGGGAGCCAGGCTGTAAATCATAATTTCGCAAGATGCAGGAAATAAAGAGGGAAAATGGCCAGTTGCGTTAGTAAAATTGCATCAAATGCCCATTAGTTGTATACATGGGCTCGACACCGTCCCCTTCCTAGTGCCGTGGCGAAGAAAGTATGCACTCAGCCTGCAATTAGACTAGTATCCCGGTGAAAGGCTTCTGTCACAGGCTTTAACATTTACCTTTATATAATTTTGAGGAAAGCCACTGCATCTGTGTCCGAAATGTTGCTTGCATTTTCTCGTCTTGATCTCAAGCTCTAACAGTAAACTATAGGAATTCAGATGCAACTTTTATGGAAATACCTCTTCCTTTTAACGATTGTTTTCGTTGTCTCTTTTTGGCGTCCAAACATGTCTGAGACCGTTTATGCCCTCACCACTGGGTACATTATTCATTTCTGTAAAACACTTTGTTTTGACATAGCTAGGTCTAAAAGCAGGGCGTAGGGGTGATAGATCGCGTCATGGGGAACACCTTTTGTTACAAACAGAGTGTTCACTGACGCTTGCTAGGGACGTAAGGCGTCCTTGTGTGTAGGTTATGCCCCTGAGAGCGACAGAGCGCAGCCACTCTAGTACGCCTATGCCTTGCGTTTTGCCTGTAATCCAGTCAGCTATTCCTTATGAAATGGATAGGCCAAGCAAAATTAAAGCTCCTCATTCGTTTCTACCATATCTTTCTCCACTCACAGACTCCTGTTCTTAAAGTTTTCTTGTAGAAAGTCGCTCTGACAATTTACTGGTGTAGCTAGCACACCTGATTAGTAGACGTCACTATAAGGGGCAGTCAAGTGAAAACGAGACAGATGAAAAGAAATTGTCCAAGTCCGCGTAAGATTCGCGTACTGAGGCTGTCGTGCATATAGTCCATATTGAGAATCGAAAATCTCAGCGATTTTTGCCTAATTTCGATGTAGATAGTGCAAGATATCGGTCCCCGGAATTCCAAGATCGTATCAACATCTCTACTATGTTTCCTCAGATTACTCCGGACATAGAAAAAGAAGCGAGCAAGGGCTTCAGTTTATGTAGATACAGAAGATTTAATAAAAAAAATTATTTACTTACTAAAATGTGACAACTTACATTTTATGTTTGCATGCGGGAACGTTCGTCTATTATGTTTTACGGATGATAATGCAAAGTATATTCTAACGGCGAAAAATATTTTTAAGAGATAAAATTACAATTTAAGAATATTCAGATTTTTTTACTTTAGTACTTATTGTACGTCGACGGGAAGTACCCTATAGATTTTGATGAGTGAGTTTTCGAGTATCAAAATATATCTCATACATGGCCGTATCATTTGATTGCATTGACATAGAAGCTTAAAATTTTTATGAACCCGTTCCTGAGAAAATGTATCAGTCGGATAGACAGACAGACAGACAGACATCAGACGGACACCAAAGCGATTCTTTAAGAGTTCCGTTTTTACAGACGTAGGCACGGAACCCTAAAAAGTAAGTAAACTGTTTATTATTTCTAAATTAATCGATGTAACTGTTAATACACTCCTGGAAATTGAAATAAGAACACCGTGAATTCATTGTCCCAGGAAGGGGAAACTTTATTGACACATTCCTGGGGTCAGATACATCACATGATCACACTGACAAAACCACAGGCACATAGACACAGGCAACAGAGCATGCACAATGTCGGCACTAGTACAGTGTATATCCACCTTTCGCAGCAATGCAGGCTGCTATTCTCCTATGGAGACGATCGTAGAGATGCTGGATGTAGTCCTGTGGAACGGCTTGCCATGCCATTTCCACCTGGCGCCTCAGTTGGACCAGCGTTCGTGCTGGACGTGCAGACCGCGTGAGACGATGCTTCATCCAGTACCAAACATGCTCAATGGGGGACAGATCCGGAGATCTTGCTGGCCAGGGTAGTTGACTTACACCTTCTAGAGCACGTTGGGTGGCACGGGATACATGCGGACGTGCATTGTCCTGTTGGAACAGCAAGTTCCCTTGCCGGTCTAGGAATGGTAGAACGATGGGTTCGATGACGGTTTGGATGTACCGTGCACTATTCAGTGTCCCCTCGACGATCACCAGTGGTGTACGGCCAGTGTAGGAGATCGCTCCCCACACCATGATGCCGGGTGTTGGCCCTGTGTGCCTCGGTCGTATGCAGTCCTGATTGTGGCGCTCACCTGCACGGCGCCAAACACGCATACGACCATCATTGGCACCAAGGCAGAAGCGACTCTCATCGCTGAAGACGACACGTCTCCATTCGTCCCTCCATTCACACCTGTCGCGACACCACTGGAGGCGGGCTGCACGATGTTGGGGCGTGAGCGGAAGACGGCCTAACGGTGTGCGGGACCGTAGCCCAGCTTCATGGAGACGGTTGCGAATGGTCCTCGCCGATACCCCAGGAGCAACAGTGTCCCTAATTTGCTGGGAAGTGACGGTGCGGTCCCCTACGGCACTGCGTAGGATCCTACGGTCTTGGCGTGCATCCGTGCGTCGCTGCGGTCCGGTCCCAGGTCGACGGGCACGTGCACCTTCCGCCGACCACTGGCGACAACATCGATGTACTGTGGAGACCTCACGCCCCACGTGTTGAGCAATTCGGCGGTACGTCCACCCGGCCTCCCGCATGTCCACTATACGCCCTCGCTCAAAGTCCGTCAACTGCACATACGGTTCACGTCCACGCTGTCGCGGCATGCTACCAGTGTTAAAGACTGCGATGGAGCTCCGTATGCCACGGCAAACTGGCTGACACTGACGGCGGCGGTGCACAAATGCTGCGCAGCTAGCGCCATTCGACGGCCAACACCGCGGTTCCTGGTGTGTCCGCTGTGCCGTGCGTGTGATCATTGCTTGTACAGCCCTCTCGCAGTGTCCGGAGCAAGTATGGTGGGTCTGACACACCGGTGTCAATGTGTTCTTTTTTCCATTTCCAGGAGTGTACATTTACCGCACTGTGGAAGAAGGCGGTCACTGCCTCCATGGGAAGACGTTTACAACTGCCTACGGGATCGTTACTGCGCCCAGGCGTGTCCTCCTCGCCTGAAGCGAATCGAGGGCACGAATGTCTTTCTTGAGGGCTCCAAAAATATAGAAATCGCCTGGAGAGAGATCGGGACTTTTGTGGAGGATGTGTAAGGGCTTCCCAGCGAAACTTCTGCTGGGTATTCGGAACAAACTCGGCGATATTCGGGCCGGCGAATTCGAAATGACACCTAGTGTCGCCGCGACACGTCAACGAACATTTTGGGGTTTTAAAGAGAAATCTCTTCGACCAAGGCATAATAGCCCGGAATATTTTATTAATTGTCACAATTCCGGCCGTGTAAATTTCTATTTTAAATTTTGTCTCTAGCTGAAATTGTTTCCCATGACGTGATCTGTCACACCTTGATGACTGATGCGTGGACTTTGAAACGCCCTGTATATTTTATATCTGTTGGGTCCGCCCCCGGTAGCTGAGTGATAATAGTCGACTTTATCGCATAGGACTGGCCACCTCCCCACTCTGCCCTGACTGTCAGCTCGAAAACACCGACGAGCACCGTCTTACGTGCCCCCTGACACGAAACGTATGGCTCCTCATCCAACGCATCGTGGGCTTTTACCTCCGTGCCCTGCCAACGACGGTAACCCCGGATTTCCTGTTGTTGGCCCAGACATTTCACTACCATCTTGCTAAGCACCATACCCTAATCTGGTTTCGAGGACAGGCTTTAGAATACCTCTTTCAGAGTGGTCCGCATACAGTCCTTGACTTCTGGTACAAAGTTGTGACCGCACATAGCACCCTGACCCGAAAACGATCTTACCGACAAACTTTTGCCGGTTATCTCCGCAGCGTCTTCCTTGACCCCCCTCAAAGTTGGGGTGTGCCATGCCTACCTGTCACATGATGCAACACCCTTATCCACGTTGACATGCATCGACAAAACAAAAAAAAAAGGAAGGAGACAGAATATGTTATATTTTGTTGTATTTAATGTTTTTCTAATATTTTTTGTTTAACTAACGGTCATTTGTATATGTTTAAATGGTACCTTGAAGACCTCTTGCATAGTGTATATATATGTACTTTCAGTTTGTTCAATAAAGGCCGGCTGGTGTGGCCGAGCGGTTCTAGGTGCTTCAGTCTGGAACCGCGCGACCGCTACGGTCGCAGGTTCGAATCCTGCCTGGGGCATGGATGTGTGTGATGTTCTTAGGATAGTAAGGTTTAAGTAGTTCTAAGTTCTAGGGGACTGATGACCTCAGATGTTAAGTCCCATAGTGCTCAGAGCTATTTGAACCATTTTTTTGTTCAATAAAGATTATTAAAAAAAAGGAAGAAGACAGATTTGGCTATATTTTGTTGTATTTAATGTTATTCTAATAATTTGTTTCCCTAACACTCATTTGTATATGTTTAACTGGTACCTTGGAGAAGTGTTGCTTTGTGTATATATATGTACTCTCAGTTTGTTCAATAAAGATTATATATGTAAAAGTGGTCAGCGCGGAAAAGAGAGAGAGAGAGAGAGAGAGAGAGAGAGAGAGAGGTCAGCCCGACAGACTGCCATTCCTACGGGCCCGGGTTCGATTCCCGGCTGGGTCGGAGATTTTCTCCGCTCAGGGACTGGGTGTTGTGTTGTCCTAATCATTATCATTTCATCCCCATCGACGCGCAAGTCGCCGAAGTGGCGTCAAATCGAAAGACTTGCACCAGGCGAGCGTTCTACCCGACGGGAGGCCCTCCTCACACGCCATTATTATTATTATATCTGTTGGGCATTACAAAGAACAGCTGTTGATCACAGTAACGACATGACTAAACGGTCTTGTAGTGGGAAATTTTTTATTGAAAACGACAACAGCCGCGGATGTCATAGACTCACAAGAAAGAACAGCTTCTACTTTTCACTCGGCACGTCAATCTGTTTCCACTGCAAGGAATAGATACGTGCAAAGTTCTACCCTCGCTCGTATCAACAACCGAAATGGAGACCACTGTAAGGCATAAAACTGGTGCACAGCTTCCCTCTCCCGCTCCAGACACACACGCACTCACGCACACTTGTACGGGCCCGTGCGCAGAGAATTAATGTAAATGCATACGGTTTGGCATCACGCTGCATTGCGCCAACTGCGCTCGCTGGCTGCCAGCTGCCGGCCGCCTCCCAAACTGCATTTATTACAGTGGGACGGGGGGGGGGGGGGAGGTAGGAAGAGGAGTGGAGTGGTTGGTCAGGGAGTGGGGGGGATGCAGCGCGTTCGCCACGCAATCCGACGCCGGCATACCATCCCCCCCCCTCCCTCCCCCAGCCCGCTAATTACCATAAACAATTTTGCGCGCGCAAGCTGTCATTAACGGGGCGTATGAGCGCTGGCCACGGCTGCCCTAATGAGGAGCCACCGCTGGTCTTTTTCCAGCGTTTGCGGACAGCGCTGCGCTGCGTCAGAAGGGCTCGCCCTGCGAGGTCCGCGCAGCCCTTTGTGCGGCGCTCTCGCTTCCGGCAGCAGCCCAGCCGAGTCCAGCGGAGCCCTTCGCCGCCCAGACGATCTCCGCCCTCGGGCCTCCTGCCTCGTGCCCGCGACAGCACGCCGCGTCCACTGTGTCCGCACCCGACGTCGACGCGCCCCCGGGACACAGCTCTGCAATTGCAACCCGAACGGCTCTGCCATTGTCTTCTGCGCGTGCACCGTGAAAGGCGAGCCTGGCATTCGATCCGACACGCGCTCCTGCGGTGCCAGCACACGCGTGTACAATGCAAACAGCTCTTCGCCTGTGGGCACGCTGCATGTAGCCCAATTGATGTTACTAAACCAGGGTCGGCCACGGCGTGCCAAGCTGCACGATTGCTGCGTGCAGGCCTGTCTCGTCTTTGCTCACTCCTTGCAGGAAGCACTGCGTACAGTGCGTCATGTCTTTCACAATTTAGGCGAGGCATTTTCTCGTCTTTTTTTTTCAGAAAGAAATTTCCACTATTTGACTGGTTCATTTATTTTGCACAGTCATGTTTTCGGATTTATGGCCATTCTCAAGTTCTAATGGTTCAAATGGCTCTGAGCACTATGGGACTCAACATCTGAAGTCATCAGTCCCCTAGAACTTAGAACTACTTAAACCTAAGTAACCTAAGGACATCACACGCATCCATGCCCGAGGCAGGATTCGAACCTGCGACCGTAGCGGTCACACGGTTCCAAACTGAAACGCCTAGAACCGCACGACCACACCGGCTGGCTCTCAAGTGCATAGCGAAATATTAAAATACCGGGTGACCAAAAAGTCAGTATAAATTTGAAAACTGAATAAATCATGGAATAATGTAGATTGAGAGGTACAAATTGACACACATGCTTGGAATGACATGGGGTTTTATTAGGACCAAAAAAATACAAAAGTTCAAAAAATTTCTGACAGATGGCGCTTCATGCGATCAGAGTAGCAATAATTAACATAACAAACTAAGACAAAGGCAAAGATGATGTTCTTTACAGGAAATGCCCAATATGTCCACCATCATTCCTCAACAATAGCTGTAGTCGAGGAATAATGTCGTGAACAGCACCGTAAGGCATGCCCGAAGTTATGGTGTGGCATTGGCGTCGGATGTTGTCTTTCAGCATCCCTAGAGATGTCGGTCGATCACGATACACTTACGACTTCAGGTAACCCCAAAGCCAATAATCGCACCGACTGAGGTCTGGGGACCTGGGAGGCCAAGCATGACGAAAGTGGCGGCTGAGCACACGATCATCACCAAACGACGCGCGCAAGAGATTTTTCACGCGTCTAGCAATATGGGGTGGAGCTACATCCTGCATTTTGGTTCTAATAAAACCCCATGTCATTCCAAACATGTGTGTCAATTTTTACCTCTCTATCTACATTATTCCGTCGTTTATTAAGTTTTCAAATTTATACTGACTTTTTGATCACCCGATATTGAGGCTATGACATGTCACAGACAGCTGAGAAAATTTTTTAACGTTTCAACATTCTATAAAGCCGAAATTACGATTGTGTAAAA
The DNA here is from genome assembly GCF_023864345.2 of Schistocerca serialis cubense. Lineage (NCBI taxonomy): Eukaryota > Metazoa > Arthropoda > Insecta > Orthoptera > Acrididae > Schistocerca > Schistocerca serialis. The sequence goes on along the minus strand of NC_064645.1, from coordinate 582,590,561 downwards.
TACATGAACAATTAACAGTCAAACGGCGGAAATTTCTTTCCGAAAATTCTACTTGACTGTGATCCCCCCCAAAGGAGAGAGAAGTTTTTTGTTGGCACGACTTTCTTTACTTCGGCAGAATCATTATGTCAGTGCTGTTCACCCATCGCTGTTCAGGGTATAAATGAGGTTTCTAAGTCCAGTAACTGTTTGCACAAAAACGGACAGTGTAGCCATTATCGTCACATGCCTTCAAAAATAAATGTGAATGACAGAAACATAAGAATTCTCAGTATCACTTAATCGTTACAACGCGGAAGCGCTGTAACAAACGTACGAATGGAAAGACCGCGCGCAGAGTAGCGGTTTGGTGGGTCTTGGTCCTCGGTTCTTATTTGAGCTAGGAATGTGGGGTAAAAAGCTTTTGGTTTGGCCCGCATCAGTGGCCATTAGGATAGCCATTCCAACATCTGTCTTCCTGTAGCTGTTTACAGTATGTTAAGCAAGGTCTGGCAAATTGTGCGAATGAATTAATTCCGTCTGCAGAAGATTTGAAATGGCGTGAAATCAGTTCTCAGGCAATGGTACCATTTGTATGTGCACTATTTGAATTTTACGTGCAAAAACTGCTCCCTTAAATAATACGGTCTAGAACGAGACTAGTTGTTCAAATTTGGTCTACCGGTGTATCAGACCTTGATTTAAGATAAATTTTTACCGTACTAAAAACTCTTGCTTAGATCGGATTTTCGTGCAAGAACCACCTTTTTCTGGGAGGTTTCTGAAGGGTGCCACTTCTGTACTCTAAACTTGTAGGAATCGCTTCAAACTCTGCACTAAGATAGATAAATGGATAAAATCAAAACAAATTTTTTTTCGAATATTTTTTAACAGATGAGATACGATGGTTTTAAGTCGTGCTTATTACGTGAACCGAATGTGCGGAAACGATTTGAAGTGAATCAAAATAACAAAAAAATGCATCTTTACGATAAAAAGAAAACTCACTTTCAAAAATCGACCTTCATTCGAATTTTACACTCGAAAAAAATGTTTTTTTGAATTTTTCTACGCACGCCACTTCTGTGTTTCAAACTTCTGCGAATCAGTTCAAATTTTGTAAAAAGGTACAAAAATACACGTAATTAATGGCCGTCCTGTTGTTTTATCAAAGGTTCACCCGACGCCAAGATATAAGTAACATGGTTCGAAAGACAATACGGAAATCTATACCACAACAGTCGTCGCCTTAGTCAAGAAAAATCTACACCGGTTGCCAAGCTATGACAGTCTACTGTCAAAATTTTGATAGAGTAAAATTTAGGAACCAGAATGAAAAAAAGGCGAAAATGTCCTGCACGGAGTTGGGGATGTAAAAGAGGGGAACTAGCTTTTCGCTTTATCTGGCAGCTTAAGAACAGATAGACATAAATTTATGTGCTTCTAGAGAGTGGGATGCTTCTGCAGTAGAAAGTATCCGAGAAAAAGGGGTGCATCTATAATAGCAAATATCCCACAGTGGCGATACATTCATCCTAAATTTGAATGACGAATTGTGTCATCGTGCACGACATGACGTTGACATGTTGTTAAGGCGGCATTCGGTAACAACGCTGTGATCAGTCTGACGAGATTCTCCGTAGTCGCAGATCCGTAGTTCGGTTAGCCAGCATTTGCATAATGAGTCTCGACAGATGCCAAGTGACGTCTTTCTGCTGTTGACTGTTCTCCATACGTGGCGAGGCAGTTCCATTCCTGGTTGTGGTGAAGTTGGGCCAATAGTGGGTGGTGCCTGAGCTGGTTTGACCACTTCCCAATGGTCTCTCCAGAAGTCGTTCATTTTGAAACTGTCCCTCAAAAGTGTTTCTGCTGACGGTCTCTGCAGAACAGCGTTTACCAGGTCACTGAGCAGTGGACGGTGGGGATTGGCTACAATTTTATTCTCTTCCTGTTTGGAATCAATGTTCATCACCCGCTGGCTATTTAACAAGACTGGAGCGCTAATGTACTCGGAATCCGAGTACATAAGTCTAACTGCTACTGTTCTCGCCCTCCAGCCGAAGAGAATATAAGCACCGCTACTGCCAGCCTCGACCAGACTGTATACGCACAGTACTAGGAGAGTGCACTACGATAGCAGTGACATGTGACCCATCTCAGTTGCTTACATGGACCTTGTATACAGAAAAGGACTTTGACTGTTTGCATGACGCCCATCGCTTGCGACACCGTTGTAGATTCAAAGTTAAGTATTGTCAGTCTTCTTTATTTGTAATAAAGACTATTAATGTGACTTGCTTGAATTGTTGTATAGCATTCCGAGAACGCAGCATCCTATAGGTACACTATAAGCGACGAGTGGGCAGGACCTCACATTATACAAGTAATCAAGTACACACCAATAGAAAAGAGAGATACAGGACGGCCGAGGAAAAGATGGCTTCAGTGGAGAAAGAACAGACCGCTCGATCAGAAGACTCGTACGTACTCCAGGAGGACCTGCAGAGGATTAATGCATGGTGCGACAGCTGGCAGCTTTCCCTAAACGTAGATAAATGTAATATAATGCGCATACATAGGGGCAGAAATCCATTCCAGTACGATTATACCATAGGTGGTAAATCATTGGAAGCGGTAACGACCGTAAAATACTTAGGAGTTACTATCCGGAGCGATCTGAAGTGGAATGATCACATAAAACAAATAGTGGGAAAAGCAGGCGCCAGGTTGAGATTCATAGGAAGAATTCTAAGAAAATGTGACTCATCGACGAAAGAAGTAGCTTACAAAACGCTTGTTCGTCCGATTCTTGAGTATTGCTCATCAGTATGGGACCCTTACCAGGTTGGATTAATAGAAGAGATAGACATGATCCAGCGAAAAGCAGCGCGATTCGTCATGGGGACATTTAGTCAGCGCGAGAGCGTTACGGAGATGCTGAACAAGCTCCAGTGGCGGACACTTCAAGAAAGGCGTTACGCAATACGGAGAGGTTTATTATCGAAATTACGAGAGAGCACATTCCGGGAAGAGATGGGCAACATATTACTACCGCCCACATATATCTCGCGTAATGATCACAACGAAAAGATCCGAGAAATTAGAGCAAATACGGAGACTTACAAGCAGTCGTTCTTCCCACGCACAATTCGTGAATGGAACAGGGAAGGGGGGATCAGATAGTGGTACAATAAGTACCCTCCGCCACACACCGTAAGGTGGCTCGCGGAGTATAGATGTAGATGTAAATGTAGATGTTAACGAGAAGAAGAAGAAGAAAAAGATATAAGAATTAAAAATACTAGAATTCTTCTGTGAAACAAATGCCGCAGTTACGATAAAATGACGTCAATCATGTCAGTAAAAAAATAAGGTTTCCAGCGAATTACCTAAAGGAGTGCCAAAAGTTAAAAATGGCTTAAATCGTAAATTTAGTGACAGGAACTGCAGGTTACTTAGAGAGTTACTACCTAATACAGCTGACAAGTCTGTGCTGGTGGACCAGCTCATGTAACAACGCATTTTTTTTTCTCCCTGCGGAATTCTCAGATTCGCAATGCTTTCAGCTTTCATCTGATGAAAAGGTTAAAATACAAAGCACCTCTTGTTTCAGCTAGATCTCTCCGAAGAGCAAAAGAGAAATATTGTTAACTTCACCAAAGAGGGATTCGTAAACTGAAGGCCGAGTCGTTCCGCTGGTGACATGTTGTTCTGTACAGCATCAAAGGAAGTTAAAGCAGGCAAACAGATGTGACGGTTTGTCGCCGCTATAGTCACGCTCATTAAACGGTAAACTGCGTCTAAGCAGAGTTTTACAACATGCGTCGGGCTACTAGCTCTTCAGGTTAGAATTAGTGTCCTGCGCGATTAAACATCTGGACGTTTTCTCCGTGGAAAGCTTGTGAGCACAAAGGCATGGTTATTTTCTAAGTGACACCTAAGCCTCGTTCACGTCGCCTTCTTCTATTCTGTTGTCACAAATCTCTCCTCTTACATTTCATTTGATTCGTTCTAAAAACTGGACGCATCAGAACGTCTTGTCTATGAACTGTCATTCCTTCAAGAAGTATTACTCTTATCGTGACTGTAAGGACGCAGGAAAACGACTTGCTTGATGTGTCTTCTGACTTATGTAATTGTTCTGCAAGCCTTAAAAGTAAGTTCACCACAGGTTCAATGATAGTCAGAATTTAAGTTGGAAATATAACATTATGGATAACACTATTGGGGACAGCGATCTGTCAGTAAAGTAACATCAGTAAAAAAACAGTCTCGCTCGCACAGTCATTTATTAAAAATATTTTGCGACTGGGGTCAGCACAGCTGTTCCAAGCCTCATCATAGTCAGACGTGTGGCGCATTACCTGAAGATGGCCTACTACTAGAGGCCGAAACCGGTCGTATTTTTAATAAATGATTGCCCGATCAAACTTTTTTTTTACTAATTTTAATATAATATTTGCTTCAACGAGCAGAGAAGCTCGTGGTTAGATGACATATTAAAGATATAGGAAAGTGAAATGTGTAGAAAGTGGATTTGGAAAACAATGGGAACTCTGGACAGGACTAGTAGACTATAACGTGGTAGACGCAAGCGATTGTGTCCGACGTGACAAACGATTGTGGACTTCGACTTATCGAAGTCTGTTTCACCACACAAACCGATTTCCACTATACTAAAAATGTTCTGTACGCGATCTGCTTGACCAGTAGTTATCTGTGTTTCTCCTGGTGCGATACAGCACTTTGTGCCTGTCATAGTACTCGGCTCGGTAGTGTTACTATTGCGGGCAGTGTACATCACGAGCAGTCAATATGTGACGTTGAAGTAAGGCACTGATTTCATTTCGGTAACACATGCGCTGTGGTATCTCGCAAACATAGTTTTTTTTTAATTCTCTGCCATTATCTCCTCAAGTAAATAGCTACCTTTCTTGTTGTTCTTATACGAATACGCCCCATCGCAAATGTGCTACCAATTTAAAAAAATTAAAAAGTACTTTTTCGAGAGCATTTTTCCATTTATAAAAACACAAACACACCAGACACACTGGTTTCGACGATCGTGTTGTATTAGTTCATGTCTGAACGCCATGCATACATGACAACTACATTTATTCTCATCAAGCTAATGCCCAATGAACGAACGAAGAATACCAATATGAGCCACACTCGGTTCCGTCCCATCCTATTACGTAGCGAAGAAGAAATGAGCACATACCTCTGTGTGCGACCGAATTACTCTTATACAATTCTCGTTGTCCTCACACTACGTATGCGATGGTGTTAAGTGCACCGTGGTAAATCGAAACCGGTTCCTCAATTTTATCTTCCACGAATTAGCGAGAAAGAACGTCGCGTGTCTTCCTGTTAATACCAGGTAAGTTTTTACCAAGCGCTTATGTTACACTTTCGTATGGACAGTGCCAACCTTCTGTGGTCCTAACAGCATGACTACATTCCTTTGACATCTTCTGGCAGCCTTAATTGATCTCAAACAATGAGGTGGTACTTTATAACAGGTCATAACAGAGTCTTGCGTGCCGTTTCTTTGCCTCATGCACTTATCTCAGAGTCCTTTAAACAAATTCAAAACTTGGGTTTGCGTTCTTATTGAAATTATTCGTACCATTTCTTGCCGCTTCATAGTGTCTCTAGGTATTTAAACGAGACGGCTGTCACCAGAAGGTAACAACGATTGCAGTGATCTGATATTACAGAGATACTTCATTTTTATCAGTTCGTCCTCATTCCAGAAGACCTATTGTACAATGTACAAGAGACGTACTGCATTTCCTTGTAATTATCCAGTGACGATGTTCTCTCGCAAACACCAGAGTCACCAGCTAAGAGTCTCTTACTGCTACTCTCTCTATAATGAATCATTGATGAGTAATGAGAACGAGTGGAGTACTTTTGCTAGACGATAACCTTTGAATTCAGGCAGTAAACACGGCTGTGATGCAAGACGGCAGTTACTTACCTGCTGGAGAACGGTGAGATCTGCAAAGTATAGCAGCACACAACATACTATGTACGCAGTACTACTAAACTAAAACTACTATTGCAAATATTGCTGAAACAACAAGTGTTAAAATGTGTTCCTAATCTTAAGTGGGGCAAGAGTTGTGTTTTTTTTCTTGAAACAGGCGGCGTCTTAGCCTTCGAGACATTTTCGTACTAAACGGCAGGCTCCCATTGGTTTATTGTTGGTGGGAGTAATATAGCCCTGTCGTTTTCAGATTAACATGAATAGAAGTACGTAAAAGAAGCATCTCTTGCTTCGTGGTCATTTATACCTTTAGTATTTTATTTGTGAACCATATGATTTTACACTTCTTATTCTGTTTTTGTTAATGAATCTCATTTCCCGTTTAAACAATTATGCAAATAGAATAAACTTTCTACTAAGAACGCTCACAAAATATGTGGGTGGGATCGGTAAGAGCTCGTAGCGTGTCTGATAACTGTGCTAGCTTGCATGTTAGCATGTTTTAGTCCAGTATGAACGAGGTTCACGTGATGTAAGAACTCTTCACTTTTGTACATTGATATGTTCTTACTTCCCCAATGGTAACTTCAGCAGTTGTGCTTTGGGTGATACATCTGGCCACTGGGTTTACAATAAACAAGGCGGATCCAACTTCCACTACTTTGTGTTGAGGTGGTCCCGAGCGCTGCTTTTAAAGTGAAACATGTCATCACTAGGGCAATGAATGTAAGTAAGACGAGTTTTTGTGATTAAGTTTGTGTGATGCTGTTGTTATACAGGTTTTTTTCAGGAGAAATAGTAAATCGTTCATATCACGTTAGTCCAACTTTTTACTAGGTACAGGGATGCACTTGTTAAAATGTAATCCGAACCACACTTATAGAAGGTGCTAAGCAAAGGAAAATAATTTAGTTCAAAGTTCATTTTCATAAATTCCACCTCCGACTTCAACAAATTTTCGAATTTTCTTGACAACACCACATGTAACTCCTCTTTTTTGGAGGCACTACTACCCATAATCGGAACGATCAGTTCGCCTACTTTTTCTTTAAAGACTGTGCTTTTAACCATCCTCACAGGCAAAGATCTAAAGGAGGAAGTTCCGGGGTCTTCAGTGGTTAAGAAACCTGACCGTTCCGGGCTGACCTATCTTCCCTTAGCTTTCGATGTCGTGTTACCTGACGCCTAGAATGCGTAGGGGCCCCGTCATGTTCGTAGATCATACGCATGCTTCTAACTAAAGGAACCTCTCCCAACGATGCAGGAAGCTCGTTTTCAAGAATAGATAACGGGGCCCAGGAAGAGGATGTGGAAAGACAACACGACCAATCAACTGACTGTCATCTTTCTCGAGAAGCTTTCCTGAAAATGTCTGCATAAATACATGCTGGTTTTCGTCGCGCCACCGATGCGATTTACCAGTGGTACCGATACCGTCACAAGTAAAGACTGATTCATCAACAGACAGTATTGATGGACTACGCGTCGATTTGCAACCACCCAAACACTAAATTCCAGTCGTCCACCTTCATATCTATTTAGACGTTGTTGAATCCGGTGTAAATGACATACGTAGAAGCTGTGCATACGTAATGTCTGCCATATTCTTATACTTGAAAAATGTCCTCTACTTCAATCATTTGCCCACGTTCTGATGAAATATGGCTGAAGGCACTGTAACAGTCACACGGAGTTTAATTAAAAGACGTGTAAACATTGCTGAATCTGGACTCTTCAGTTAGTAAATCCTCTGAGGTATACTGCACAAGTAGCATTTGCGTTACAAAGCCGAAACGCAATCACCACATCGGCACATTCAGCGTTTGTAAATACGTGCAATACGCTTGAACTACACTAACTGTCCAACAAACCACAATCACATAGTTAAAAAATCCAGTAGTGTAAACTGTAGCAGAACTTGAATTTCAAAACAAAAATGGCAATCGATAAATAAACCCATAGCGACACGTATACAAACTTAACTCTGTAACCTGCTGTACTCCTGTAACCAGTAAAAACTGGACAAAAACTATGATCTCCTAAAATTTTCAGCAATCTGAATCGCGTAAGTATTTATTTATTTAAGACAACCTGTTTCGACAGATTTTGCTATCATCTTCAGGTCTTAAACAATCTTTTTGTTATGTGTTCATTTTAGGTTGAACAGCACGCCAAGATGTCATGTGGATAAACATCAGCAAATTACACTACTGGCAATTAAAACTGCTACACCACGAAGATGATGTGCTACAGACGCGAAATTTAACCGACAGGAAGAACATGCTGTGATATGCAAATGATTAGCTTTTCAAAGCATTCACACAAGGTTGGCGTCGGTGCCAACACCTACAACGTGCTGACATGAGGGAAGTTTCCAACCGATTTCTTATACTCAAACAGCAGTTGACCGGCTTGCCTGGTGAAACGTTGTTGTGATGCCTCGTGTAAGGAGGAGAAATGCGTACCATCACGTTTCCTACTTTGATAAAGTTCGGATTGTAGTCTATCGCGATTGCGGTTTATCGTATCGCGACATTGCTGCTCGCGTTGGTCGAGATCCAATGACTGTTAGCAGAATATGGAATCGGTGGGTTCAGGAGGATAATACGGAACGCCGTGCTGGATCGCAACAGCCTCGTATCACTAGCAGTCGAGGTGACAGGCATCTTATCCGCATGGCTGTAACGGATCGTGCAGCCACGTCTCGATCCCTGAGTCAACAGATGGGGACGTTTGCAAGACAACAACCATCTGCACGAACAGTTCGACGACGTTTGCAGCAGCATGGACTATCAGTTCGGAGACCATGGCTGCGGTTGCCCTTGACGCTGCACCACAGACAGGAGCGCCTGCGATGGTGTACTCAACGACAAACCTGGGTGCACGAATGGCAAAACGTCATTTTTTCGGATGAATCCAGGTTCTGTTCACAGAATCATGATGGTCGCATTCGTGTTGGCGACATCGCGGTGAATGCACATTGGAAGCGAGTATTCGTCATCGCCATACTGGCGTATCACCCGGCGTGATGGTATGGGGTGCCATTGGTTACACGTCTCAATCACCTCTTGATCGCATTGACGGCAAATTGAACAGTGGACGTTACATTTCAGATGTGTTACCACGCGTGGCTGCACCCCTCATTCGATCCCCACGAAACCCTACATTTCAGCAGGATAATGCACGACCGCATGTTGCAGGTCCTGTACGGGCCTTTCTGGATACAGAAAATGTTCGACTGCTGTCCTGACCAGCACATTCTCCAGATCTGTCACATACTGAAAGCGTCTGTCAATGGTGCCCGAGCAACTGGCTCGTCACAATACGCCAGTCACTACTCTTGATGAACAGTGGTCTCGTGTTGAAGCTGCACGGGCAGCTGTACCTGTACACGCCATCCAAGCTCTGTTTCATTCAATGCCCAGGCGCATCAAGGCCGTTATTATGGCCAAAGGTGGTTGTTCTGGGTACTGATTTCTCAGGATCTATGCACCCAAATTGCGTGAAAATGTAATCACATGTCAGTTCTGGTATAATATATTTGTCCAATGAATACCCGTTTATGATCTGCATTTCTTCTTGGTGTAGCAATTTTAATGGCCAGTAGTGTATAAAAGTCTGTAGTAACTAAAAGTCTGTCAAAACCGGTTGTCTTAAATAAAGACATATTTATGCGACCTAGGCTGTTGAATGTTTTTAGCAAATTAAACAGAGAGCTTCTTTGGTCTTCCCAGAATGAGAAAATTCAGTCTAAAGTATTTAGTATTCCTCCTTAAGCTCCTGTAAACAGTAATTTCGAAACCACGTGATGCTCGAGTCTGACGAGCGAAACCCGTCAAAATAAATAAAAATACGTGACATGTGGCTGTGTTCTGTACATTAGTTACAATGGACTCAATGCCGCCAGCAGTCGACTCCTGTGTTTGTTAAGGTGGAAGCTTGTTCCGGAAACACAGACGGTAGCAGTGTTACTCTGTCTATCGGTAAAAAGCTGAAGGCGGAAAGAGGAGAGAGTGAGTGTACTTACGTCGACGTCGATCCGGAGGGCGTCCTCGTCGCTGTAGCCGAGCGAGCGCATGTGCTTCAGGTAGGTGGTGGTGATGGGCATGCTGAAGTCGATGCGCGGTGGCGGGGGCGGCGGGTCGGCGGCCCCCGCGGCGCCGCGCAGCGCCAGCGGCAGCACGAAGGGCGGCGCGGCGGCGGAGGGCGACGGCGACGGCGACGGCGAGGGCGGCGGGGGCGGCGTGGTGGCCGGCGTGGCGGCGGGCGCGGGAGAGCCGGCGGGCAGCGGCGGCGGCAGCGGCGACGACACGGGCGCCGAGGCGGCGGGCGACGGCGAGCGCGGCCGGCGCTGGCAGTCGGTGCAGCCCAGCAGGAATCGCGTGACCGCCTCGCGCGGCAGGAACGCGTACGTCTCCGTGATCTGCAGCACGCGCCCGCCCGCGGCTCGTCAGCGCCCGCCACACTACACAGCCACACAGTGCCTACAACAGGTCGCACACAGTCCTCATCCGAACATTTTTACCTTTCTTCCGCTCCGGGTAAACAGGGACCAAATGAAAAATTGACTCCCGGCCTATTCGCGAGGGGTAGAGGCGATCCAAGGGAACACCAATTCGGGTTCCCGAGGAAAGTGGGAGTGCGAGTGGACACACCGACTGGGGTCGACGAGAAGTACGGGCCGCACAACGAACCTGCGACGTCACACTAGTCGCCTTGTCCGCCACATGTCGTGAACGCTCGGCTCAGTGCAGGCCCAAGGGAAACAAAACGTCATTAAAAAGGTGCCCACTAAAGATCTTAACTTCGTCATGTGCCATCGAGAGCTTGGATGCATTTAAGGGGGGGTAGGACGTCAAACGGGCCGACTTGGAGTAGCAGAGGCACCAGACGACATTTTAATTTCCACTGTCTATACTTTTACAAATAAATTCATAAAACTTTGTCAACACGACCAGGAAGGATTCATGATTCAAACTCAAAGCAATATAAGTTCAAAAGTACAACAAAATAATTTTTTTTACGTGTGAAATTTCATCATTTTTTTCACTTACTATTGGCTGCATTTGTTGCTATAGGTACTCTTTTCTTCACAAGTAAGAGAGATTCTTCGATGAATTTTGCACAGCATACAAACTATACTTACAGGTGTATAAAACTCTAGAATTTATTTAATTAATGAACAAATGAATGAGCTGTTACATTTTAAACTTCATCTTTAGAAAAGTCTCAAATTTTATGGTTAATTATCTCGATTTTTGGCAAAGTTTTTAATAGATTTGGAAAATTCTAGAGTTTCATACACCTGTAAGTATGGTTTGTATGCTGTGCAAAATTCATCAAAGAATCTCTCTTACTTGTGAAGAAAAATGTGCCTATAGCAACAAATGCAGCCAACAGTAAGTGAAAAAAATGATGAAATTTTATATCTAAAAAAAATTTATTTTGTCATGTTTTTGCGCTTCCACTGCTACGAGTGTGAATCCTGAATCCTTCCTGGTCATGCTGGCAAAGTTTTATGAATTTATTTGTAAAAGTGTAGACAGTAGCAAATAAAATGTCCTGTGGTGCCTCTCCTGCTCCAAGTCGGCCCGTTTGACGTCCTACCCCCCTTAAGAATTATTAAATTCGTCTCCCCGCCGGAGACAGCTGCTGGAACAGGTATTACCTGCAATGTCACATACTGTGACCCACGTGCCGCAGCTTTTTTGGGCCTTGATACCGGCAGCAATCTTAGAAGACTGACGAAAGGCAAACCTACATTGATAGCATTTCTAGACTTACACGGCACTCAGATCTTTGTATTTTTTTTAATCTGTATGGTACGTGAAGTTCAGACCTGAGGTATGAATCGCCATAGGTAGTTCAATGTAACTCGACTTTGAAGTTTTCCGAGCATCTACAATAACCGTAAGTAAGGTCATTTATTTCGCAGGTAGTGTGGCTGTGTCGTAGAATGCTTGCTTGGCACTCGGGGGGAAGGGCGGCTGGGGTCGATTCCTGGGCAGCGCGAATTTTTAAACAAAGATACTACGAGCGTTTCCATGGAGCGTAAAATACATAAAGATGGAAAAATGGATTCCAGTTATTCTCTTTAGTTTCAGTCATCTTTATCATCAGTTTTCTATAAAAGACCGGTAATTAAGAATTTAAATTTAAAATGAAAACTAGAGTAGTAATAAGATGTGCATTATTCATAGAAATGAGAATTATATACTGAGGATGCCGGCCGGAGTGGCCGAGCGGTTCTAGGCGCTACAGTCTGGAACCGCGCGACCGCTACGGTCGCAGGTTCGAATCCTGCCTCGGGCATGGATGTGTGTGGTGTCCTTAGGTTAGTTAGGTTTAAGTAGTTCTAAGTTCTAGGGGACTGATGACCTCAGAAGTTAAGTCCCATAGTGCTCAGAGCCATATACTGAGTGTCCCAAGAAAACCTTCGAGGAACTTTCAAGAACAGGTTCCTTACATCAAAACAAGAAAACATGAGTAGTAAACAAGGGCTCTGAAGTGCATAGGTTAAGAAACATGAGTACTTCTTTATCTTCGATACTATAAAACAGATCTCTTCTACTGAAAACTCTTTGCTTTTCATGTTTTGGCAGCAGTACCATGGACCAAGACAAGATAGTAAACGTGGACTCTAAAAAGCAAACCTTAAGACCTATGAGCACTTGTTCAGTAGAAGAAATGTGTTTCACTCTAAACACGTACTCATAGCTCTTAAAGTATGCATTTTAGACTCCATGTTCACTGGACTTTTTTCTTGTTTTGGTCAATACTTCCTCCTCCCAAAATTTTAAAGCCCATGTTTACTAGAAACTTATTACTCATTTCTGTGTAAGTTACCTGTACCTGCAGTTTGTCGGTGTCTTTGGGACTCCCTGTATGTGTTAATGAGCATATATTTGATGAATTTTGTATTTAAATGACTTAGATATTCTCCACTGAACGAAAAAAATAAAAAAATAATGACAAAAATGACATCTGGATTAGCGATACAGCGATTGCCAACCTTGAGCTCTATTGACTTGTTTCCCATCTTTATGTATTTTACGCCTCACGAATCGGCTCGCAGAACATGCACCTTTGTTTAAAAATTTGTATCAGCCGGGAATAAAACACGTCCTTTCCCCTTGGCAGAAGAACGTTCCACCACAGAGTCGCACTGCCTGTCGAAAAACCAACCTTACTTTGGGTGTTAAAGATCCTCGGGAAACTTCAAAATCGATTTTCTCGACAACGTTTGAGAGTTGCATCGACCTTCTTTGGCTAACTGATATTTCACTTCTGAGCTTCAGGTACCGAAAACATAAAAAAAATTACAAAAATTAGATTGGCATGTGGCCTCCTTCTTAGACAAAGCTTCTGACCACTGCGCTACCACTCTTCGAAAGTGTGTGGGTAATAGGCGTTTGGTTTCTGCAGAAACCAAACTGAAGTTGTAAGACTCGAAGGGCATGAAATAGAAGCAGTAGTCAACAACGGAGTAAGACGTGTCTGCCGTGTCTTTATCAAATCAGTCATAGCGGGATTTGCCTGGAGCGACTTAGGAAAATCACGGAAAACCTAAATCTGGATGGCCGGATTCGGATTTCAGCCGTCATTCGGGGGGAGTCCAGTGTGCTAACCACAGCACCACCTCACTCAGTCCTGTACATAGAGCAAGCAATAAAAGAAACCAAGGAGATATTTGGAAAATGAACTGAAGCTCAGGAGGAAGAAATAAAAACATCGCAGTTTGCCGATAACATAGTAATTATGCCAGTGACGGTAAATGTCTTTGAAGAGCAGATGGGCGGATAGTGTCTTGAAAAAAGAATCTTTTTAAACTGAACTGAGCCCTTCTGTCAAGGCTTTAACCGTAATTTGATCTTCTGATTGAATTGGTTCTAAAGAATCAGGTTTGTCAACTGTTTGCTCTTTTCACACATTTCTGTAAACTCCTGATTGGGAATCCAGCGATTTAATCAGGGCCTGGAGCTGATTCCCCTTGGTTTCCAGTGGTGTACAAAAATAGCTACAATTTTTTCCGGACGCCAATAAAAGTTTTTTCTGAAATTTCATTCCAATATTGTCCAATAATTCTCACGGTATCTAAAAAATTGAATTGCCTCCAAAAGTCTTTAATAGAGAGCTCGTTGTTTTGTCTCATAATAGTTGCGTGTAGACGCGGAAATGATCATCTCGTGTAGTAAGTTTTTAATGTTTTAATGAGCAGCGCTCCATCGCTTGATGCAAGCTGGCTCTATTCGGTGGCAAAAATACAACTTTCACACGTGGGTCGTAATTAATTATATTAACATGGGAATGACCTGGTGCATTGTCGAATAATAGCATCACTTTGAACGAGAGTTTTTTTAATTGGCAATAACGTTCGACTTCCGGTATGAAGTGATGACCAAATCAGTCATCAAAACGGGAAATTGTCACCCATGCTTAGATTCGACTTACCAGCTTTAGATGTATCTTTGAAACGGCTTGGGTTTTCTGAGCGGTAAACAAGGAGAGGTTTTAATTTACAGTGACCAGCTGCATCATTTGCGCCAGCCTTCACTGTCAATTGATTTTTGGCAGCTTAAAAATCTGGAAAGGTTTTCTTTTATAGCGCGATGAAAGTTCTGTTAGGCATTTTCTTCCAAACGAATAGATTCATCTACGTTGAATATGATTTGGACAACCACCTTCTTCTATCATTGAGTTTCTGTCGATGGTGCAACGCAATTTATCAACGCTTGCCACCTCTCCACTTTCTGCAAATTTATGCCAATCACAACTTTCGAATCGGCTAAACCAACCGTTTCTAGTTTTAAACATTTCATTTCTCTCCGCCTCCCCAGTTTCTTTCAATGTTTCAAAAATCAGCTTAGCTTGAGACCGGAACTTATTCTAACCAACAGGACAGTTTTTCACTCTTCCTTTGTTATCACACCATAATTTTAACATTGTTTTCATCTGAGCGACAATACCATGGCGTTTACGAATGATACTGAAATTCAAAGGCTGAAACACGTATGTAACGCAGCAGCGATGGCGAGGCATTGTAGCATCTGTGACCAGAGAGTATGCGCTTGACCGCGCGAGTGTTGCGAGCGGTTCTCTGTCAGTAGTAGTCTTTGCGAGTTAGTTGTCGTTGCTCAGTCTAGCAGTCAGTCAGTCGTTGCGAGTCTGTCAGTTCAGTCGTTGCGAGTCTGTCAGTTCAGTCGTTGCGAGTCTGTAGCTCTGTCTAGTTGAGAGCAGTACTCAGTCTGTAGTCGTCATGCAGAGCGGTCGGTCAGTAGTAGCAGCCCAGTGCGGTTGTGTGATGTAGGCGGTCGGCAACAATGGTCAAGATGAGGAATAAGGTATACTGTTAATTAATATAATCATTAGATAATGAAAAATTTTATTTATTGTAATTATTCTCCAACAAGTCTCCCAATAATAATTTTTTATTTCAAAAGCATTTTCTCAAAAATTTAATTTTTTTGAACTCAAGATTTCGTTGCACTTCCCATTTCATTCCACTTCTTTTGAAGAAAAATTTCACTAGAATCACAAAAAAAAAGGGAACATTATTATTTGCAATGCAGTTCCTCCAAGCGGTGCGCAACAACAAGAGCAGATATGTGACATCCATTTATTCTGAGGTAAGACTTTAATTCTGATTGTTTTACACAGGGCCAAAGACCGATATTTCGGTTTAATTGAATTTTCTTATCACTGAACGGACTTTAAATTTTGTGAAGAATTTATATTTGAGTCAGATTGCGAATTTCACATTTTTGTTGCCATTGTCAGTACATTTGATTGTGGGCAGGTTACGCATAGAGCAATGTCCATCAGCATTTCTAATTAGTATCGTCCTTTTCTTTTAAAAATTTTGTAGGGAGGTTACACTTGGCCCCCATTTCTATTAAGTATTGCTATATTTATTTTCTTAAAAAAAAAAATACGGTGGGGAGGTTACACTTGGCGACACCCAGTCCAGGATCGTATTTCGTTGAGAGTCTTTTGAGCGACAGTCAGATATCTGCTCTTATTTGCTTAGATAATTAGGATTTGGCGCAACGCTTTTAATAATATTGTGACTTTCTTTCTACAGGTCAACGGCAATTTGCTGCTTTGTTGTATTTGTGTGTTGCTTTTGCATTGTGCTTATTTGCTTTGTGAAAAATTTTGACTATTGTAAAAATGCCGCGAAAGACTGTGAATAGTGTATCGCGAAGTATTGTGAATGAAATTACCGACTTAAACAACGTGACCGATAGTAATTGTGATACGCAACGTAATGATGACAATCCTGCGTTCACTAACAATCAGTGCATTCCAACCACTAATGATGACTTTCACCTTAATGATGAACAAACGAACTCAATTGTCTCGTCTGTTAACTTGACGACAATTGATGACGCAGAATGCTCTATGGTAATGAGCGCTGCCGAGCTTAGCACACCCGAATTAGAAAATCCAAGTAATGTACAGACAAATTTGTCTAATGTAAATGGACAGTGTTCTGAAAGTACGACGGATCCATTTAATTCCGAAATAATGACCGACAGTGTACGTTCGACTGACAAATCTTTTTGCGAATTACGGAATGACCAAATGGTCACACAAAGCGCGACAATTCCAAGTACACAATCAAACAGCACAGATAATGGAGTAGGTAATGTTACTTTGGAACAATTTATGGCAATAATGCTACAGTTTAGGAACGAACAGAACGAAAAACAAGACAACTATAGTAAAGATCTCAAACAACTTAGTGAACAGGTCAGACAACAAAATGAAAAATTTGACGACAATTCGAGGCAGCTTAGTGAACAAATTAGAGCGGTTGCCGCGCAGTGCCATGACACTAAGGAACAATTGCGCGCGGAAATTGAGGCGTGTTCACAAAAAAATAGCGAAGAAATAAAGTCTGTTGCGCAAGAATTAAGAGAAATGCAAACAGCCGCAACAGAAACACTCAGAGACGAAATTAGCGGAGTCGCTAAACAATGCTCTGAAAAAGCTGCACAATTACGGGACGAGTTTAAAGCAATGACGGTAGAACTTTCGCGCACTATGGACGCAAAGATAGACGCGAAATTCGAACAGCAGAACACTCAGATTAACGAGCGCTTTAGTCAGCACATACAGAACAGTGATACGCGTTTCCGCAGATTTATTCAAGATCAAAACAAAGTAAAACGACAAGTCATGGAAACAATCACTGCACAGAGACAAGAGGACAAACGTAAAATATTCGCGAAAGCGAAGACGTATGTAGACAATAATATTACTACAGTGTCCGACAAAATTAATACCATAGAACAATTGAATGCGGAATTACGGGATGAAATTTCTGATGTTAAAGCAAAAACGGATACACACACAGTAAATATTCAAACAGTGACAGATAGATTCGAACAACTAGATCTAACACAGGATTGCGATGTCATCAAAGCTGATGTTAAAAAACTGAGCGAAACTACGCGCAAGTTGCAAAAACAGATTAATGCGTCTGATTCTAAAACCGATGATCAGGTTAAGATACTGACTGAAAAATGTGATGAATTGGCCAGTCGTATTGATGTTATCGAAAATGCTAATGACAATAAATCAGACGATACTGCACCGGTTTCATTTATCCAAACGCCTGAATTTCAAAATTTACAGCAGACTATTAATGAGATCGATTCATCTAACAACACGTTACGTAGGAAATTATCAAATTTACAACAAGAAGTAACAGAAATGAAAAACACTTCTGTTAATAATACACAACAGACGCCACTTTATGAACATGTGTCAGACTCACGCAGCGCGTATAATTTGGGTAATCTGCAGAGAGTACGGGACTTAGATTCCGAACAACCACAGTTCAATAGATACTCTTACGATCCTGAACCTGTTTCATTACACAGAGATGATAATTTCGACTATAAACATTTTCTGTCAGTAAGAAAGTTCAAAATATTTAAAAACGATAGAACGCAGATTCACCCACTGGATTGGATTCAACAGTTTAGTTTTGCTCTTCCACCGACTTGGCCTGTAACACATAAACTTGAATTTATTTGCAGTTTTTTGGAAGGCGAACCGGCAACTCGTATGAGACCGATCGCGAGACAGTGTTACTCGGTAGAGGAATTTCAGAATGCTTTTCTGTCAGCGTACTGGTCGAAGACGACACAGCGCGGAATTAAAGATCAACTAATTAGTTTGCCAAACTATGAAAACTCAAATTTTCCCAGTGTAACGCAATTTTTTGAGCACATGGTACAACAAAACCAGTACCTAAGTGAACCGTACAGTGAATCCGCACTTATACAACTATGCATCTCTAAATTACCACGGTCATTACGAGTGTCACTTCTAACGGGCCAGCAAAAAGAAAACATTTCAGCATTCAGAGATCTTTTACAGCTCTTGGAAGTACAGCAATCCGATTATTCTTTTGTAAACAAAAACTTTTCGAGTAACAACCAAGGTCAACAACAGTACTGCAATTATGATCAGGGACGTAATTTCAATCGGAAAGATAACAGACGCTTTAGGAACGATAACTACCAGAAATTTAATAACAGGCAAAATTCTAATTATCAATACCGTCAAAATTTTCAGCAACAGGAACAACACTTTAGTAACAATAGAGGTGTTTCACAACAACAACATCAAAACCAGCCGATTAGGATACCTAACCAACAATGGAATACACAAGGTCAACCAGGCTTTAATGTTTCGCCGCGTGGACGCATAGTCCCTGGTCCAACAAATAGTAACGTACGTCAGCAAGGAAACAACTACGTACAAAGAAGACAGTATTTCAATTCCTATCGTAATGCACCGTATAGGAATGACTATTACGACAGACGTAAAAATAATGAAGACAATTTTCAGCGAACGTCTAACAACAGTCGGTCATACCAACAGCAAAATCATACGCAAGAACATATTCTCATGAATGAACCCGACAGTAGGTACCATCCAGAGCGTAACACGCCTGGAAGAAGTAATAGGACAGTTCAAATAGTCGAAATGCCACAGAATCCTCCTAATAATAATAACACGTCAGATAGAATCTGACTAGATAATGTACAGGACGCATCTTGCAATAATACAAGCACTACCTTAGACACGCAAAATGTTGTTCACGAAAATGTAATTACTTTTGACGACATCAGAGACACTCTTTTACAGGAAAGACCAGTTATTCAGAAAACCATTTCACATCCTGTTATCGAAATTAAAATTGGTTCATCGAAATTCTCAGCAGTAATTGATTCCGGATCACCTATATCAGTAATAAATGAGGAGACTTTTAATGAGTGCAACAAAGAGAATACTTATCCGACATTACCTTTAGGCAAAACAAAAGTGAAAGGAGCAGTATCGAGTAAAGGAGTAGACGTTAAATTACAGACACATTTATCATTTTGTATCGCAGGTCACACGTTTCACTCTAATTTTTGGATTGTTCCTTTATTGACAACAGACGTTATTCTAGGCACGAATTTTCTGGTACAACACGAAGCAGTCATTGATTTTCAGAATTCTTATTTAATGTTAAAGGATGAAAATGTACAACTTGCTTTAGAATTTCAGCACTCATTATCTGCGGAAGAACAAACAATTAACCGCACAGAGGTCATTTCCGCAACACGTGACATAGACTGTAATCCCACATTGTTAACGGATACGTACGTACACAACTATAATACTCCAGACGAAATGGACTACGACGTAATACAAATGATTTCCGATAAAGTTAAAGAGAGTAGTGCAATTACAGACGACGAACGAACGCAATTACACAAAATTCTTTTACAGCAAGCTCCAGTCTTTGACAACATTCCTGGTACTATGTCCGGCTTTATGTATGAATTTCAAGTCAAACCGCATGAGACATTTAAAGCAAAGCATTATCCTATTCCATACATTCACAGAGAACAGGTTAAAAAAGAATTGCAGGATATGCTCGACCAAGGAATTATAGAACCAGCAGTTAGTCCGTACATAAACCCGCTACATATTGTTAAGAAAAAAGATGGCTCACTTCGCCTTGTACTTGATTCACGTCACATTAATGACATTATTATTAATGAAACAGATCGACCACAGACATTAGAGGAACTTTTACAGAAATTTCACGGTACAGCTATTTATTCCACATTAGATTTGAAATCGGGATTTTGGCAAATTCAACTTCATCCGAATTGTAGAAAATATACAGCTTTTCTCTGTTTCGGCGACTGTTATCAATTTTGCAAACTACCGTTCGGCTTAACTATTTCTTCTGCAGCTTTTATTCGCGGTTTGAACACAATACTTCCGACAGAACTTAAAGACAGAATTACGACGTATGTAAACGATATTCTTATCGCAGAAGCTAACTGGTCTGAACACAATATGATTCTTGAACAACTGTTACAAACTTTTCATGCACAAGGACTCACAGTTAACCTCAGTAAATCGCACTTTGGCAAAACTTCTATAAAATTTCTTGGACACGTAATTTCAGCAGAAGGCATTGCACCTGATCCGGAAAAACTTCAAGCTCTACGTGACATTACTGTTCCTACGACGAAGAAGCAATTACGCAGTTTTTTGGGCTTAATTAACTTTTTTCGTAAATTTATTCATCATTCTGCTTTAGACACGCCTAGACTATGCCAATTAACAGGTAAAAACAGTATTTGGTCTTGGGATAAGCAAGCGCACTCTGAATTCATGAACCTGAAACATGCTTTGTTGAATGCACCACTTTTATCGCATCCAGATCTTACTAGAAATTTTTCCATTGCTACCGACAGTTCCAACACCGCTTTAGGCGTACACATTTTCCAGGAAATAGAAGAAGATGGTTCTACAGTAATTAAAAACATCGCATTTGCAAGTCGCATTTTGTCACCTGCTGAACGAAATTATTCCGTCACAGAACTTGAAACATTATGTGTTGTATGGGCTTTCACGAGATTTAGGCACTTTCTTTACGGCAGACATACCACCGTCTACACAGACCATAGAGCGATACAATTTTTACTTTCAGCTAAATTCACTCACGACAGGTTAAGCAGATGGAAACTATATTTACAGGAATTTAATTTTACAATAGTTCACATTCCCGGTACGCAAAATGTTATAGCAGACGCACTATCGCGTTCTCTCAGTAACAATCAGCAAGACGTAGCAACCAACTTCTGCAAAGCAAATTTCAGTGTCATGTACATTCAGCAGGTTGCATTTGAAAATTTTATTTCATCGTCATTACAGGACATAGCACAAGAACAAAATAAGGACAATGTGTGGAAAGAAATTAAACACCTTTGGCAAGATAGGAAAAATGTTACGATTAGGAACCACTACACTGTACGCAATGACATTCTGTTTCGCCGCTCTCATCCTGACAGCAACATTTGGTTATTATGCATTCCTGACGAACTGGTTAACAAACTAATTTGGTACACTCATTTAAGTTACGCACATTACGGAGCACGAAAATGTTTTCTTATACTGAGACAGAACTGTTATTTTACCAACATGGAAAAACGTATACGACGAGTTTTAGCGTCTTGTAAAATTTGCCAGAAAGCTAAATCAGACACCACTTCACATATTCCTCCTTTATATCCCATTATACCTGTGAAATTAAGACACATGGCCGCAGTAGATATTTTTGGTCCGATTCCGAGAACTAACAGAGGTTTTTGCTACATTTTTGTCGCTGTTGAGCTCACTTCAAAATTTGTTACTTTCACTCCGTTACGCAAAGCTACTGCTAAAACTGTTTCGAAAGCATTTGTAAAACATTTTCTATTTCATGTAGGGCATGTAATGAAAGTAATTTCTGATAATGGATCTCAATTTCGTAGTAGTGTATGGACACGCATGTTACGAGCTAGAAACATTTCTCCGATCTATATATCCAAGTACCACGCTTCTTCGAACCCTTGTGAAAGATTAATGAAGGAAATTGGTAAGCTGTGCAGAATATACTGCCACAAAAGACATATTGATTGGGATACACACATACTCTCATTCCAAGATGTAATTAATTCCATTCCAAATGAATCCACTATGCTATCTCCGACTGTTATACTGAAAAACGTTGAACCACCGAACAAAATTAAAGAATTAATAGAATTCCCCAAAAATCGTCGCCTACGACACCACGAAATAATTGACATTGCGCTGAACAACATCAAACGTGCCGCAGAGCGCCGGAGAAGACAGCAAAAACAGGTTTGTACACGCCGCGACTTTCACGTTGGACAGAAGATATTAGTACGTACACACTATTTATCCAGCAAATTAAAAGGTAAGTGCAGTAAATTTGAACTTCTATACGCAGGTCCGTATCGGATTCGCAGCATCCCTCACCCCAATGTTGTACACGTCGAGACTTTGAGAACCAGAAAATCGAAAGGCAATCACCATATCTCAAACATTAAACCGTTTATTGAGTGAAACCACTGTATGATTCAACACACTATGATGCCATTTACTAATGCAATTAATTCACCTGACTAATTATTGATGATTATCGTATTTTTTTTCTTGGCAAGTGCCCGGCAAGGTAAGGTTAGCAGGTCGCTCTTCTTGTCGTTACACATCAGACCGTGCATATTTTTCCAGATGAATTTACACATTTACGACTATTTCTGCAATTATATTTATGTGACTAATTATTGATGATTATCGTATTTTTTTTTCTTGGCAAGTGCCCGGCAAGGTAAGGTTAGCAGGTCGCTTTTCTTGTCGTTACACATCAGACCGTGCACATTTTCCATTTTTTTTGTGTATATGACTGTACTCCAGTTTTGTTTGTATGCACTATGAAATAGTTAAGATATAACACACACCAGTCGACTTTGACATTTTTTTTTTGCCTTATGACATCTCAACATCGTGACTGTTTCACATTTTTTTTGCTACTACATTGTATTATTCTGTGTACATTTTTTCGCATCCGAACACTGTCAATGTCTTGGACATATTACGTTTTCTGTCATGTTATGCTGTATGGTTAATTGTGTCACCATAAACCAGTCATTATTTAATGGGTATAGGATTTAAATGCAAGACATTAATCTTTGTTCATCAATTTCAGAAAGGAATGATGATTCTAAGAAATAAATTTAACATAAATGGGAATTTCACCTACGGAATAAACGAAAGGAGATGCAATAACTTTATGAGGAAGAGTAAATGGATCAGGATTAACAAGCATTAACAAGACTATACTATACTCATCACAGAATAGCAGTCTTAACTAATTTTTTCTTTCAGAATACAAGGTGATTGATGCAGGCTGTCAGACTGAACTACACATCTTAGTTTTAGTGATGAAATATGCTAGAGATAAGGAATAGTTATGTAATGAGTAATGAAGTGATTTTTTGCAGATGATAATGAATACTGATGAATAATGATGAAGGATATGCTGTTATGAATAATGAAGTTTTTCTTTACAGGTGGTGATAATAATGAAGTTATGATAATATGGATAATGAAGTGATGGATAATGAAGTTTTTTCTTTACAGATGAGGATAATGGTGAAGTTATGATGATATGGATAATGAAGTTTTTTTCTTTATGCCACGTAGTTATTTAAGTATTTGTTGCGGTTTGCTTTGACAGCAGGTGTTACATTGCATAGTAGGATGACGGAAAGTTTTGGAAAGGACAGCTATGGAACACATTTTATACACATTTCACTACTTGTTAATTCGAAGTTCACTACTTTTCAGCATAGTGTGCGTTTCTTCTTTCAGGTCAATAATCCGTTTTTGTATTTTTTCCAGGAGAAGTTTTTCATGACACTTACTAAACCTGTTACTTATTATACCTGTTCTAGTACTTGCATTTTTATATTTTTTACCCATTTGTGTTTATCATTTATAAATGTGATCACATGTACTGCCTTGTTACATAATCTTGCTACAGCTGACTCATGACGAATGACGTTACCTATCCTCATTTGCAGCAATAGGTCAAAAGCAAAAAGTATTATGCCTCAGCAATTAATTATCGATCCCAACGCAATGCATTGCTACCAAAAAAATGTATTACCAGTCCCACATAATGTCACTAGTTTATGATAATTCTGAATAATACTGATCAACTCTGAATAGCATGTCACTCGAGTAATGACCTCTTAATGAGACTATATTCAAAATAATGCTTTGTCACTAGCTAATAACTGCCACTGTTTATTGTAATGCCTGTGATTACTAATGATTTGACTGTAATTAACTGATTTTTAATAATGACTTTGTAATGATCTGAATAATACTGAATGATGAACTATGTTTTATTCTATTCAATACTTGATGGCCACTGAGTGCCAATAATTAATGTCAATCAACGAAATTGTTATTAATTATGCCATTAATTAACTCTTGTTTTCAATGTTCATACTTTGTATTTGGAAATGAATGTGACTGCTTAATAATGCTTTGTAATTAGGAAAAGACTAATGATTCTTAATAGATTGGAATGACACATAATTAATTAACTATGGTACTGTTTAATAATGCTTTGTAATTAATTAAGGCTAATAATTCTTAGTATATTGAAATGACAAATGATTAATTAATTAACTGTAATTAGACAAATGATTAATTAACGACAAATGATTAATTAACTGTAATTAGACAAATGATTAATTAAAAACAAATGATTAATTAACTGTAATTAGGAGAAGGTTAATGATTCTTGATTATACTCTGTAACTGAAAAGAATGCGATTATTTCATAATATTTTGTAACCAGGAAAAGAAGGCTACTGATTCTATGTAAAACAATTAATGAACATTTTTCTGTAATACTACATACTTGGTACAGAAATGTTCAATAACTGGGCTATGAATGCCACGAACTATCAATGAAGACTGTAATTGTCAATATTATGTGACTTGATGTCCTTCACCTCATAAGCTGACTACCCTGAATTACTGCAATGTCCATTTGTCCTGTTTATCCCAGTGATCATGGAGCACTATATTTGGTTTTGCACTAATTCTACGTTGGTGTGCCTTGTAAGAGTGTGGTGTTGACACGACATGCTGTCCACCACCATGAGTGATGAAGACATTATTATGGTCCCACTGTTTGGTGTACCTAATGTACTGCCAAAATGAAAACATGGAACATTACTACGACAGTTCAGTGTCTTGGCTACACTGATAAATTCTGATGGGAAAAGAACTTCAAGTTGTGTCACTTGGTGTTGTACTACTGTGGAAAGATATGGACTTTCAGAGCAGCTGTGTGCAATCTAAAGTGCTACAACCATGATGCAATCCTTCCCTTTCCTATCCTGATTCTTGTCACATAAAGAAAAAATTTTTTTTTGGTAACATCATTTACGTTCATAGGTTATACATTTTTCGATTCGCTAAACTCCAGTGTGAGTACACTTATGTCACTGGTCGACATGATGTTTGCCATTATGTTTATTTGTTGTGAAAATACTAAAGACATTTTTCAGTGCATGTGCACTTTGGACATGAATTTTTTTTTTTTTTTTGCCATTATGTTTATTTGTTGTGAAAATGCTAAAGACATTTTTCAGTGCATGTACACTTGTCAACATAATATTTTTTGCCAGTCTGTTTATTTATTCTGAATATGCTAAAGAATTTTTTCAGTGCCTGTGCACTTTATCTGTCAAAAAGTTTGTATATACTTTTCTGATTTGCTACTATGTTTTGTACTCACATTTTGTCTTTGTCTGATATATTTTGTACTTAGTGCGTGTGCACAACATTTACTTTATGTACTACATCTAATTATTCTTGCCAGTCTGTTTATTTGTTCTGCATATGCTAAAGAATTTTTTCAGTGCCTGTGCACTTTGTTATCTGTCAAATAATTTGTATATACTTTTCTGATTTGCTACTATGTTTTGTACTCACATTTTGTCTTTGTCTGATATATTTTGTACTTAGTGCGTGTGCACAACATTTACTTTATGTACTACATCTAATTATTCTTGCCAGTCTGTTTATTTGTTCTGAATATGCTAAAGAATTTTTTCAGTGCCTGTGCACTTTGTTATCTGTCAAATAATTTGTATATACTTTTCTGATTTGCTACTATGTTTTGTACTCACATTTTGTCTTTGTCTGATATATTTTGTACTTAGTGCGTGTGCACAACATTTACTTTATGTACTACATCTAATTATTCTTGCCAGTCTGTTTATTTGTTCTGCATATGCTAAAGAATTTTTTCAGTGCCTGTGCACTTTATCTGTCAAAAAGTTTGTATATACTTTTCTGATTTGCTACTATGTTTTGTACTCACATTTTGTCTTTGTCTGATATATTTTGTACTTAGTGCGTGTGCACAACATTTACTTTATGTACTACATCTAATTATTCTTGCCAGTCTGTTTATTTGTTCTGCATATGCTAAAGAATTTTTTCAGTGCCTGTGCACTTTATCTGTCAAAAAGTTTGTATATACTTTTTTCTGATTTGCTACTATGTTTAGTATTCACATTTTGTCCTTGTCTGATATATTTTGTACTTAGTGCGTGTGCACAACATTTAAATATTCTGTAAGTTGTAGGATTTTGTTAATTAAAGAAAAATTTTGCCGCGCTTGGCAAGTCCAAATGACTCACCATCGCTGCCAAATTTTTGCCCCCCGAGTGGAGGGTTATGAAACACGTATGTAACGCAGCAGCGATGGCGAGGCATTGTAGCATCTGTGACCAGAGAGTATGCGCTTGACCGCGCGAGTGTTGCGAGCGGTTCTCTGTCAGTAGTAGTCTTTGCGAGTTAGTTGTCGTTGCTCAGTCTAGCAGTCAGTCAGTCGTTGCGAGTCTGTCAGTTCAGTCGTTGCGAGTCTGTCAGTTCAGTCGTTGCGAGTCTGTAGCTCTGTCTAGTTGAGAGCAGTACTCAGTCTGTAGTCGTCATGCAGAGCGGTCGGTCAGTAGTAGCAGCCCAGTGCGGTTGTGTGATGTAGGCGGTCGGCAACAATGGTCAAGATGAGGAATAAGGTATACTGTTAATTAATATAATCATTAGATAATGAAAAATTTTATTTATTGTAATTATTCTCCAACAAGTCTCCCAATAATAATTTTTTATTTCAAAAGCATTTTCTCAAAAATTTAATTTTTTTGAACTCAAGATTTCGTTGCACTTCCCATTTCATTCCACTTCTTTTGAAGAAAAATTTCACTAGAATCACAAAAAAAAAGGGAACATTATTATTTGCAATGCAGTTCCTCCAAGCGGTGCGCAACAACAAGAGCAGATATGTGACATCCATTTATTCTGAGGTAAGACTTTAATTCTGATTGTTTTACACAGGGCCAAAGACCGATATTTCGGTTTAATTGAATTTTCTTATCACTGAACGGACTTTAAATTTTGTGAAGAATTTATATTTGAGTCAGATTGCGAATTTCACATTTTTGTTGCCATTGTCAGTACATTTGATTGTGGGCAGGTTACGCATAGAGCAATGTCCATCAGCATTTCTAATTAGTATCGTCCTTTTCTTTTAAAAATTTTGTAGGGAGGTTACACTTGGCCCCCATTTCTATTAAGTATTGCTATATTTATTTTCTTAAAAAAAAAAATACGGTGGGGAGGTTACAAGGCTGAACATTTTTCACAGCTTCTATAAATTTTAATTTATTTCTTATTGTTCTAAGTGTAGATTCCTGTAGATTACACTTCTTTGTCAGTTCACAAATATTAATTTTTGCGTCGAAGTCTTTGAGTTTACATTCGAAGGTAATGATTTTAGTTTTTTGTTCGATGCAAATAAATCAATTCTGCTTCGTTTGGGTGACAGGTAGAATCTATCAGTCAAGCCAGTTCCGCGGATAAAACGATCCTGCGCAAAAAAAGTCCGAACACAGTGTGGGCGCAGTGGAGGAATAGAGGTGCGCGGCGCTCAGACGAATCGTGTAACTCAGGTTTGTGCAAAACGGAAGTCGAATCGTGTAGCTCCGGATCTGTGTAAAAAGGTCTAGCGTAGGTCGAAGTATTACTGTGTTCCAGTGTCAGAGATATCCGAACGACTTTTGCTTATAACTGTCGAGTCGGGCCGGCCGATGTGGCCGAGCGGTTCTAGGTGCTTCAGTCTGGAACCGCGCGACTGCTACGGTCGCAGGTTCGAATTCTGCTTCGGGTATGGATGTGTGTGATGTCCTTAGGTTAGTTAGGTTTAAGTAGTTCTAAGTTCTAGGGGACTGATGACCTCAGCTGTTAAGTCCCATAGTGCTCAGAGCCATTTTGTCGAGTCGGTCTTTTCCGGAAGAGGGTACCATACCTCAAAGTGATACAGTTACCATTCCCCATCATCCCCGAAAGTCTGTAGCATCATCACGGAACCGCCCTGTATGTTACATAATGAAACTCTTACATTCAGCAGCGCTGGGTAGCCGCACGGTCTGAGGCGCCTTGACCCGGTTCGCGCGGCTCCCCCCGTCGGAGGTTCGAGTTCTCCCTCGGGCATTGGTGTGCGTGTTGGCGTAGGTTAGTTTAAGTTAGATTAAGTAGTTTGTAAGCCTAGGGACCGATGACCTCAGCAGTTTGGTCCAATAGGGACTTAGCACCACCACTCTTACATTCTTTCCTTATTGTTATTTTTTTCCCCCTTTTCATTCAGCCTTTCCCACGAATTCACTGTCGATCACGCGAAGCTTCTGTGATGTTCGCTGGTCCCTTTCCGTGCCGGCAGACCTTGGGGAGGAGCTCTGGCTGGACCACCTGGCTCTGCACCTGGCGTTTGCCCGGCGACCCCAGGCAGGCTGGGCCGCTCGGCTCGCAGTTTCCCGGAAGAGCAGAGGTTGCTGGCGCCAGCGCCCACTGCCCACGCTATTCCTGGCGCTGAGCCGCCGCACACAGCACGTGACTGCTCCCTGCAGCTCTCCCTCCTCCCCTGCCACTAGAACAATGCCAGCGTCGCAGGCCC
Source organism: Schistocerca serialis cubense (assembly GCF_023864345.2). Taxonomy (NCBI): domain Eukaryota; kingdom Metazoa; phylum Arthropoda; class Insecta; order Orthoptera; family Acrididae; genus Schistocerca; species Schistocerca serialis. The sequence continues at coordinate 582,561,684 of NC_064645.1, read as the reverse complement.
GACACCTCTGGCTTCCTTACCTACCGTCGAACATTCCGTTGTGAAAAAAAAATCACTGTTGACTAAAAAGCTGGCCATCCGCTGGAGACATCGCGCCAGGACATAGAAGCACCGGCTCTAGCCTTGACAGTGGACAACTGGGCGAGGCTGAAAATGCACAAATTTCTTCAAGTATGCCTTTCCCAGATGAATACCACTTACTGATGATTAGGGGCGGGTGGAGCTATCAACTTGCTTCGAGTTGTAAGACTATCGTAGGCTAAGCTACTCTAGACTACAGTAAGTAAGCGAAGACTACGGTACTTTCTCTAGTGGCTTTAATCAGTTAAGGCCAATGCGCTTGCCGCAGTGGTAACACTCGTTCCCGTCAGATCACCGAAGCTAAGCGCTGTCGGGCCTTGCTAGTACTTGGGTGCATCACTGTCCGAGTCTGCCAAGTACTGTTGGCAAATGAGGTACACTCAGCCCTTGTGAGGCCAATTGAGCAACTAGTTGACTGAGAAGTAGCGGCACAGGTTACGAAAACTGACAACGGCCAGAAGAGCAGTATTCACATCCTGTGGGTGAAGCCTAAGGGCTGATGAAGACACGGCGGCCGGTCGGTGCCGTTGGGCTTTCAAAGCCTGTTCGGACGGTGTTTGTCCTTTTTTTTGCCACTTAAGGACGTACCCGCGTTATCTGTACATTACGTGTGTTACATACCTATCCGGCGTTTCGTTATAACGCTTGTTTTCGTTATGTATGCAATCAGTGTCTTACTAGATTCCCCTAAAAACCGGACACTGTAGCCGGCCGCTGTGGCCAAGCGGTTCTAGGCGCTTCAGTCTGGAACCGCGCTGCGGCAACGGTCGCAGGTTCGAATCCTGCCTCGGGCGTGGTTTTGTGTCACGTCCTTAGGTTAGGTTTAAGTAGTTCTAAGCCTATGGGACTGATAACCTCAGATGTTAAGTCCGATAGTGCTCAGAGCCATTTGAACCATTTTGAACCGGACACTGTAAACTGTCAACGTACTTAGTGAGGATGTATGAAAGGCCTACCCTACCGAATATTTTTGTTCTATACTGTTATCCTCCTGTTTGTTACTGAAAAATAAACAGTATTTATACCGAAACTGGATATCTGAATGTTTAATTCAGGTTCGAAAATTGTTTGTTTGTAGCGCGAAACAATGCTGTGATCAAAATGAAGAAAACGATACAGATTTATCTTATAGCGCTAAAAAGCGAAATTTCGTCAACAAAATGGTAAAACAAACGCAAAACAAAAAATAGACTGACGGAAAAATGTCGCAGCACCAACAATTAATTAATGTAAAGTAACGAAATTTCGGGAATACGTTTGTCTAGGTAACATACTCGTATTTAACTAACACTGTAGGATCACAGATTAATGTAGTTGGTACATAAATAACCGATTTAAGCGCCAAAATGTGATGCGTTGTGTTTTACATTTGCCGGATGTCAGTTTGTGGGATGTAGTTCCATGCCTGTTTCACTTGGTCGGTCAATATAGGGACGGTTAATGCTGTTTGTGGATGAGGCTGAGCTTGTCGTCCGATGGTGCCCTATTATGTGCTCGACTGAAGACAGATCTGGTGACAGAGCAGGCCAAGACAAAAGATCTACACTCTGTAGAGTATGTTGGGTTAAAACAGTGGTATGTGGGCGAGCGTTATCCTGTTGGAGAACATCCCCTGTAATGCTGTTCATGAATGTCAGCACAATACGTCGAATCACCAGACTGGCGTACAATTTTCTAGTCAGGTTGCGTGGGATAACCACGAGAGTACAGTCATAAAAATCGTACCCAAAACCATAACTCCACTTATAGGTCCAGAGTGTCTAGCATGTAGCCAGGCTTGTTGCAAGACCTCAACTGGTCCCCTTCTAACCAACACACAACCATCACTGACACCGACGAAGAACCAGCTTTCATCAGAAAACACAACGTATCTCCACCCTGCCCTCGAATGAGCTCTGGTTTGATACTATTGAAGTAATCGTTTTTTAACAATTCGTTGTGTCACTGTTGTGCTAAACGCTGCTCAAATTCCTGCTGCAGATGCAGTACGATGCATCAGAGCCATGCGCCGAACACGGCGGTCTTCCCTCTCGTTAGTGCCTCGCGTCGGCACCGATTTAAGACAAGTGTAATGTGCTGCGAATACATAGAAAGAAATATCCTTTACCATTTAGCTACATATAGCAGGTCAGCAACTGGAAGCAGTTAATCCCGTGAATTATCTGCGAGTAGGCATTAGGAGTGATTTAAAATGGAATGATCATATAAAGTTGATTGTCGGTAAAGCGGATGCCAGACTAAGATTCATTGGAAGAATCCTAAGGAAATGCAATCCGAAAACAAAGAAAGTAGGTTATAGTGCACTTGTTCGCCCATTGGTTGATTATTGCTCACCAGTGTGGGATCCGTACCAGATAGGGTTGATAGAAGAGATAGAGAAGATCCAACGGAGAGCAGCGCGCTTCGTTACAGGATCATTTAGTAATAGCGAAAGCGTTACGGAGATGATAGATAAACTCCAGTGGAAGACTCTGGAGGAGAGACGCTCAGTATCTCGGTACGGGCTTATGTCGAAGTTTCGAGAACATACCTTCACCGAGAAGTCAAGCAGTATATTGCTCCCTCCTACGTATATCTCGTGAAGAGACCATGGGAATAAAATCAGAGACATTAGAGCCCACACAGAAGCATACCGACAATCTATCTTTCCACGAACAATACGAGACTGGAATAGAAGGGAGAACCGATAGAGGTACTCAAAGTATCCTCTGCCACACACCGTCACGTGGCTTGTGGAGTATGGATGTAGATGTAGATGCAGACCGGTCCCCTGGCGATTGACCGCCACTGCCAGCTATCATTTTTAGTGCATACTTTCCTGCTAAGTTTTTCTGTAACATCGCAGAAGGATCATCCGGCTTCTCATAGCCCCTTCAAGACCTCGTTCAAAAACCGCGAGGTGTTGATAATGGCGTCTTTGTCGTCTTAAAGACATTCTTGACTAACAGCAACCCACCACGTCCAGAGGTAAGTAACGCTTGTGACCGTTACAGCGTATATCTAAAGCAAACCTGATCTGCATCCTCATAGTGGCGCCACTCTTATGCGACTGGTGCTATATTTGAACAGACATAAGCTTTCAGTAGTAAAAAGACGCCTACCAACTTTCATTTATGTCACACAACTCCTTCTTTGTGTTGCGATTTTTATTCCGTCAGTGTATATAAACATCATTTCAATACTTCGGCGAAATTATGTGAAATATGTTCATAAACAACTTTCACATTTATCAAGAACAACAAAATGGTTGCCTTTTTCTCACGATGAAGAACGTCCTGTTCAGTACAAAACAACAACAATAAGTACATAGATTGTGTTTAATTGGTGCATGTAAACAATACTTGCATCAAAAGTAATTGTGTTGGTTGTTACGCAGAAGTTATGCTATCAGCTAATTTTTTTTACGTATAAAATGCGGTTTATATTGTGTAAGAACATAAAATACGCAACGGACTAACACTGAATGATTTACGATTCTGATTACGTGCAAAGCAGCAAAAAAATTTGTTGAAGTATAAGACTGTTTATTTAGTTAATCTTTTTTTGTCCACTGTTAGTATTTGTTGCCACTTTCATTCTGTGAGCTGCAAACTGGACCTTACGGAATGCGGCTGACAAATCACTGACATCACTCCCTGGGGTTTGCTTCTAGAACTTGCTAAATAGAGTAACAGACCTCTGTAATTAAATCCGAAGTACACTCTTACAGTTTATGTGGTAAGGGATCATTTCACATTCCCTACCGGCACATAGTTTCACTCCGTTGTATTTTGGCATCGGGTGGGCACGGCTGCCGAGACCTGCGAACTGGACGCCGGCCTTGGCTGCGAGACGTAAAACTTGGCCGCCTCTTCCGGCGCTGTGTCGCGCCAGGCTGCACAGCGACCGGTTCGCCGGCCGGGGAGCCGAGAGCCGCTTCAAACGGCTGACGCCCGCCTGGCGCAAACTCGGCGCCACATCTCGTGTCGATGTATCGTGCGGAGATGGTTGCAACTGGAGCTTTGCTGTTTCGCAGGTGGGGTAGGAAGGGAGAGAGATAGGGGTGGGGAGATTGTTGAGGGAACTTTGGATAGGGGGGAAAGACTGTGAGAGAGAGAGAGATGGGATAGAGGCAGGAGAAGAGAAAGGGAGACGATAGAGGCAGAGTGAGGGGGACAGAAGCAGAAAGAGGGAGAGAAAATGTGGGGAGGGAGGTAAAAGAGCTAGGACATGGACAGAAGACGAGAAGGGGGATGAGGAGAGAACGAATTATAATCATTTTTTTCAACATTTTAGTGTCCAGGACAACAGATTACAAAATTAAGCAATGCTGGAAAGATTGGGCAAGTATCTCAGTCTTTTTGTAGGAGAGCAACGAAAAAAGTGGAGAAAAAATTTGGAATAAGAACAGAAGTGTAAATGGAACAGGTAGAGGACAGCACAAATCTTCTGGCCGGATTTAAGAAAGGCTTAGACATATTGAAATGAAAGAAGAGCACAGTTTGCGCAGAAAATGGCTTAAGGATGAACAAAGCAAAGAAGAAGTTGATGGAGTATAGCATTTCCATAACGTCAAAGAGAAGTAAAAACTTCTCCCATCTAACAAGCAATATTATACAAGATGGTCGGAGCAAGGCAGATATCAAATGACTGGCACCGGAAAAGAAATCTTTCTTCAATAAAACAGCTCTGCTGCTAAGAGATATTTTCTTGAGTTGCTAGGATCTTTATTAGGTCCAGAGCACATGCATCCCTTCATCGAAATAGAAAATTTGTATGATATATTTGGAGGACAGCAGTGTGTCAAAGTGAAACGTGACCTACAGGAAACCTGGAGAGCAAGAAACAGAAAACTCGGAGAACAAGAAACAGGAAACATTTGAATGTTAAAAATTGAAGCGACAGGTAAAGTACGAAATGAAAATGAAAAAGTACGCGTGAGAAGAAGGAACACCTTATTAGAATCTGCTGTGGCATCCAGGAATAGAGCGAAAAAGAAATAATAAGGCGACAAAGACTTGAGAGGATGTTAGTGAGGGTGCTGTGGGCTGACTTCCAGGTGATCTAATTTTACCACTCAGTCTTGACTGGAATTATTCAAATGGTTCAAATAGCTCTGAGCACTATGCGACTTAACTGCTGAGGTCATCAGTCTCCTAGAACTTAGAACTACTTAAACCTAACCAACCAAAGGACATCACACACATCCATGCCCGAGGCAGGATTCGAACCTGCGACTGTAGCAGTAGCGCGGTTCCGGACTGTAGCGCCTAGAACCCTCAGCCACATTGGCCGGCAACAGCCTTTATATAGAATATATAGATTGAGAAGAAGTTAGCAATTTCAGCCATGGCACTGGCGCAAAGACTGGTGATATGGATCTTGACCACCACCTCTCCTTCCCTTGCCGGCCAAACACTATCCATCACCTGGATTGGAACCGGCTCGCCTCCGAGTCGAGCGCCACCTCACAGGCATGCGTTAGCGACCTCGGTCTTGACGTGGGTGTGTGACACACAGCCAGGTGTAAATCGTATGCCGCCGAGCTGGAGGGAGTGGGGCAACCCGCGGCGGCGGAGTTTCGAGGCGTGGTTCCGGGTGTGGGACACGGCGCGGCAAAGCCCGCCGTCCTTTGCCATTTGTGACCGCGGCGCGGCGCGGCGGCTGCCACCCGGACGTCAGTGGCAGCCAGGGCCGCATGCAAAGCGCCGCGATTTATAGGGCGGCGGATGGGCCTTGTGCAACAGACGCCGGCCGGCCTTCCGCGGGACTCGGAAAGTCAAGGCCGCCTCGCCGGGCGCTCTCGTGTCTTCCCCCTTCTGGCTCAAGCAGCGAGTCCGACAACGACCCAATGTGAAGAAGACGCAGCCTCAGACGGAGCGTCCACTGCGTCTACACGACTGTAGCCAATGAGAGGGTTTTAGGTTAGGAGTCGCGGTAGCCTTCATGTCACCTGAAACTATTTTTCTCGTATCATTATACACTCCTGGAAATGGAAAAAAGAACACATTGACACCGGTGTGTCAGACCCACCATACTTGCTCCGGACACTGCGAGAGGGCTGTACAAGCAATGATCACACGCACGGCACAGCGGACGCACCAGGAACCGCGGTGTTGGCCGTCGAATGGCGCTAGCTGCGCAGCATTTGTGCACCGCCGCCGTCAGTGTCAGCCAGTTTGCCGTGGCATACGGAGCTCCATCGCAGTCTTTAACACTGGTAGCATGCCGCGACAGCGTGGACGTGAACCGTATGTGCAGTTGACGGACTTTGAGCGAGGGCGTATAGTGGGCATGCGGGAGGCCGGGTGGACGTACCGCCGAATTGCTCAACACGTGGGGCGTGAGGTCTCCACAGTACATCGATGTTGTCGCCAGTGGTCGGCGGAAGGTGCACGTGCCCGTCGACCTGGGACCGGACCGCAGCGACGCACGGATGCACGCCAAGACCGTAGGATCCTACGCAGTGCCGTAGGGGACCGCACCGCCACTTCCCAGCAAATTAGGGACACTGTTGCTCCTGGGGTATCGGCGAGGACCATTCGCAACCGTCTCCATAAAGCTGGGCTACGGTCCCGCACACCGTTAGGCCGTCTTCCGCTCACGCCCCAACATCGTGCAGCCCGCCTCCAGTGGTGTCGCGACAGGCGTGAATGGAGGGACGAATGGAGACGTGTCGTCTTCAGCGATGAGAGTCGCTTCTGCCTTGGTGCCAATGATGGTCGTATGCGTGTTTGGCGCCGTGCAGGTGAGCGCAACAATCAGGACTGCATATGACCGAGGCACACAGGGCCAACACCCGGCATCATGGTGTGGGGAGCGATCTCCTACACTGGCCGTACACCACTGGTGATCGTCGAGGGGACACTGAATAGTGCACGGTACATCCAAACCGTCATCGAACCCATCGTTCTACCATTCCTAGACCGGCAAGGGAACTTGCTGTTCCAACAGGACAATGCACGTCCGCATGTATCCCGTGCCACCCAACGTGCTCTAGAAGGGGTAAGTCAACTACCCTGGCCAGCAAGATCTCCGGAACTGTGCCCCATTGAGCATGTTTGGGACTGGATGAAGCGTCGTCTCACGCGGTCTGCACGTCCAGCACGAACGCTGGTCCAACTGAGGCGCCAGGTGGAAATGGCATGGCAAGCCGTTCCACAGGACTACATCCAGCATCTCTACGATCGTCTCCATGGGAGAATAGCAGCCTGCATTGCTGCGAAAGGTGGATATACACTGTACTAGTGCCAACATTGTGCATGCTCTGTTGCCTGTGTCTATGTGCCTGTGGTTCTGTCAGTGTGATCATGTGATGTATCTGACCCCAGGAATGTGTCAATAAAGTTTCCCCTTCCTGGGACAATGAATTCACGGTGTTCTTATTTCAATTTCCAGGAGTGTATTATTATCATCAAGTAGATTTACAGTCAAGTGCCAAAGGCACTGGTACAGGCATGCGTATTCAAATACAGAGATATGTAAACAGGCAGAATACGGCGTTGCGATCGGCAACGACTGTATAACACAACAAGTGTGTGGTTCAGTTGCTAGATCGGTTAGTGCTGCTACAATGACAGATTATCAAGATTTAAGTGAGTTTGAAAGTGGTGCTACAGTCGGCGCACGAGCGATGGGACACAGCGTCTCCCAGGTAGCGATGACGTAGGGATTTTCCGGTACGACCATTTCATGAGTGTATCGTGAATATTAGGAATTTGGTAAAACATTAAATTCCGACATCGCTGCGGCCGGAAAAGGTTTCTGCAAGAACGGGACCAACGACGACTGAAGAGAATCGTTCAACATGACAGAGGTGCAACCCTTCCGCAGATTGTTGCATATTTCAATGCTGGTACATCAACAAGAGGCAGCGTGCGAACCATTCAAAGAAACATAATCTATATGGGCTTTCGGAGCCGAAGACCCACACGTGTACCCTTGATGACTGCACGACATAGTTTTTCGCCTCGCCTGGGCCCGTCATCACCGACATTGGACTGTTGATGACTGGACACATGTTGCCTGGTCGGGTGAGTCTCGTTTCAAATTGTATCGAGCGGATGGAGTTGTACGGGTATGGAGACAACCTCACGAATCCATGGACCCTGCGTGTCAGCAGGGGACTTTTCAAGCTGGTGGAGGCTCTGTAACGATGTGAGGCGTGTACAATTGTAGTGGTATGGGACACTTGATACGTCTAGATACGATTCTGATAGGTAACACGTACGTAAGTATTCTGTCTGATCACCTACATCCATTCATAACCATTGTGAATTCCGACAGACTTGGGCAGTTCCAGCGGGACAATGCGACACGCCACAGAGTGGCTCCAGGAACACTTCCGCTGGCCACCAGACTCCCCTGAGATGAACATTACTGAGCATTTCTGGGATGAGTAGCAACGTCCTGTTTGAGAAGAGATCTCCACCGCCTCGAACTCTTACGGATTCATGGACAGCCCTGCAGGATTCATGGTCTCAATTCCCTCCAGCACTATTTCAGACATTACTAGAGTCCGTGCCAGGTCGTGCTGCGGCACTTCTGTGTGCTCGCAGGGTCCCTACACGATATTAGGCAGTTGTGCCAGATTCTTTGGTTCTTCAGTGAATGTCAGCTGATAAATTGTGGATGTACTGTAGGTGCCAAAAGATCGCACAAACAGTCGCAGTGTTCAAGATCATGACATTAATGTAATAGTGAAGTCTTTCCAGCATAGAAATCACTAACACTGTTCACTAGACTGTCCGGTTCTGGCGCTGCAGTCCGGAACCGCGGGACTGCTACGGTCGCAGGTTCGAATCCTGCCTTGGGCATGGATGTGTGTGATATCCTTAGGTTAGTTAGGTTTAAGAAGTTCTAACTCTAGGGGACTGATGACCTAAGATGTTAAGTCCCATAGTGCTCAGAGCTATTTGAACCATTTTTTTGAATCTTAAGCAAATATCTGAATTTGTTTTACCTTTCATCCATATCGACGAATTTATTTTGGTTGTAGGGAATGTGAGCATCTCCACTCGCTCTACTGTAGTTCAGCCCCGTCTCTCAAGCATGTTTCACAAATGGCGACGGTTCGATGCTAGATAGCTGTCCTTTAACTTCAGATCATTGATTCAGTAAGCTTATAGTGTTTAGGCGTTTCCGCTTCTGTTCAGCACTCAAGAGGAGACGGACCCGTCGCGCAGAAATTTTTCTCTTGTTCAACTTCTTTGGCGGAATATGGAGCACTGATGTTTAAGAAATCCCTGTGGCTTCACAATTGTCCTTGCACAATGACCCTCTTCAACACCATCTGCCTGCGTGTTTCACATTTCGTTCATCTGTTGAATTTTTTGACCTTCCGGGTGCTGAGTCGGTGTTTATTCTCATACGACCTTCACGAAAACGATAAGCTCCACGAGAAAAAATGATATGGTCTGTTCTCATCACAAACTTCACGTTAAACAGGGTGTATTTCGATTGGATTTTTACCACCTAAGGCATCGATCTTAATGTACGATATCTGATGATAAATGAGAACTGTGCGTGCGCCACTTCTAACTTCAGTTAACACAGAACAAATCGAATTGTCGATGAAAACAAAAATAAAAAACATACTTCTTCCGCAAGCCATGTCCTACCGCTGACATTAGGAATGCTACTGACGCGCCACTTACTCTGCAGAGGTGCCAACCTGTGCATAATTTATGAAATGACCCTCGGAGAAAATAAGTATGGCGTATTTCTTAACAAAAGACGTGTTCTAGTGTAAATGTTTACGGTGGTACTGTTCTGGTGACTTAACACAAACAATGGATATACATGTAGTAACTCAGCAACATGTCACCACCACCGTAAGCATTTGCATGTCAGGATATATGCCATACATGTTTTCCATTTACAAGTACCAAGGAACATGCTGTGGTCCTAATGAAAATACTGGCAATTCAAGAAAGTAGTGATAACCTAGTTGTAAGATTCTCTTTGGAGGGGTCCTCTGACTGATTTGATGCGGCCCGCCATCTGTTTATCTAAGAGTAGCACTTGCAACCTACCTTCGCAATTATTTATTCGATGTACTTCAATATCTGTCTCCCTCTACAGTTTTTACCATCTAGAGCTCCCTCTAGTACCACAGAAGTTATTCCCTCATGTCTTAAAACATGTCCTGTAATGATGTCCCTTTTCCTTGACAGTGCTTTCCATAGATTTCTTTGTTCACCGATTATACAGAAAACCTCCTCAGCCCTTACCTTATCAGTCTACATAGATTTTAAAGTTCTTCTGTAGCACCACATCTCAAAAGCTTCGATTCATTTCATTTTTGCTTTTCCCACAGTATACGACTCACTTCCATACAATGCCTTGCTCCAAAAGTACATTCTCAGAATTTTTTTCCACATATGAAGGCCAATACATGATACTACTAGGTTTTTTAGCCAGGAAATTTCCTCTTTGCCTGTGCTAGAGTGTTTCGTTTGTCCTCCTTGCTTCGTCCGTTATATGTTATTTTGCGTGCAAGGTAGCAGAATTCCTTCACTTCGTTTACTTCGTGGTCCCCAATTTTGATGTTAAGTTTATTAGTAATCTCATTTATGCTGCTGCTCACAACTTTCGTATTTCTTAAGTTTACTTTCAACCTATTGTATATTACCCATCCTTCTTTACAGTTTACCCTATTTTTCTTAGAATGGCTAAAATCTCGCACTATTTTCTTTATTCGAATGCTAGATCAACAAATCCTACGAGTTTACCTTTATTTTTTAAACCTTGCTTTCATTATCGAGTGCAACATCATTATCTGCCTCCCTCGTATCTGAATCTTTTCTAAAGCCGAACTGATCGACACTTAAGAGAGTCCCAGTCTGCTTTTCCATTTGTTCGTTTATTATGCTTGTCAGCAACTTCGATGCATGATCTGGTAGATTTGTCGAGCGATCATTATCGCACTTACGTGGCCTCGGTATCTTCTGAATAACGTGGATCATTTTTTTTCCGAAAGTCTGATAGTATGTCTCCAGTCTCAGAGATTATTCACACCAACTTGAATAGTGGTTTGATTGCCACTTCCCCATTGGTTTTAAAAATTTCGAAGCAATACTATACACGCCCTCTGCCTTAATTGCTCACAAGTCTTCGTAAGCACTATCAAAATTTGAATGTAATGGCGGATCCCCTATGTCTTCCAAATCAACTTTTATTCCTTCTTTTATCACATCGTCCAGTAGATGCCTCTAATGTATTTTTTCCAACAATCCGCTATCTCCTCTACGTTTACGGGGTGAATTGCTCCTACGGTCTTAATGTTGCCACTGTTCCTTTTAAATTCGCTGAAGATTGTCCTCCTTTTCTGTTTGCTGAATTTATCCTTCTGACAACATATTTTTTCGATTTCTTCACATTTTTTGCAGCTATTTTGCTTTAGTTTCCTGTACTTCCTATTCATTATATTCCTAAGTGACTTACACTGCTGTATTCGTGTCTTTTTCAGAGTAATTTTGTACTTTATTTCGTTGATCAGTTGAAATATTTCTTGTCACCCAATGTTTCTTAGCAGGTACCTACCTTCGTCTATTCAACGTCTGTGATTTACCTCTTTACATATGTCACTTCTGTTCACCTGAACTGCTTCCTGTGGTATTAATTATCACAGAATCTACAGTTTTACAGAACTTCAAAAGCACACCATCATTCCTCAGTACTTCAGTATCCTACTTCCTTCCATACTGATTCCTCCGTAAGATTCTCTTGAACTTCAACCTATTCTTCATCATTATTAAATTCAGTCTATCTTTGCTCCTGGGCACGTCTTACTATACTATATCTGATTTCGGAATCTCTGCCTGACATCGATGCAATCCAGCTGGTGTCTTCCCGTGCCTCCAGGCCTTTTCCAAGTATACCTCCTATTATGATTTTTGAACTGTGCGTTCGCTAATACCAGCCAAAGTTCCTTGCAGTACTCTAGTAACCTCTCTCTTCCCTCATTCCAACAATCAAGATCACATTCTCCCGTAATGCCATCTTCAGTATCTCCTCCTACGACCATGTTCCAATGCCCCAAGAACATATTACTATTTCCTTTACATACTGAGTTACTAATTCAAAAACCTCTTATACCCACTCTACCCCTTCATTTACTGCTTGTAACGCGGGCGTGTGCGCCTGAATTAGTGTTGTTGGCGTTGGTTTGCTGTCGATTCTCATGAGAGAAAGCATAATTCTGAACTGATCAAAGTAGCTCATTCTCTGACGTGCCTTCCTACTCATAACGGATTCTGTCCCCTTTACACCATTACGTGCAGCTGTTGATACTTCTCTATATTTGTCAAACCAGCAAACCTTATCTTCTTTCCATTTCACTTGACTGATTCCCATTATATCTACAATGACCCTATTTATTTCACGTTTCAGAGTTCCTCTCTTCCCCACCACATTCAGACTTCTGACAGTCCACGCTCCCATCCGTAGAATGGTACCCTTTCGTTGATTATTGGATATTTTCTCATGGTTACTTTCCCATTGGCAATCCTCCCCCGCACCCCTCCGGACTTCTGGCTCAGGCACTGATCTGGAACCATTTCTCACTGGAGATCATTATGACTCTTTTTCAATTACAAGGTATATGTCCATATATATACACATTATGTGTCTTTAATGCAGTGGTTCTCAATGCCTCTTGCATCCTCATGCCGTTGATCATTGCTAATTCTGCCGTATTTTAGGTCCAGTTTCCTATCTCGAGGGCAAGAGAGTGCCATGAACCTCTGTTCGTTCCTCCGCCCTCTGTAGGCTGGAAGTCTTCGGTCGTCAATGTTTATGTTTTTTATTTATGATTTAAGCAGTAACTGGAGCTGAACCCGGTACCCACGACGTTTTGATTACTAGTCAAAGATGGTACCCCTAGACCATTAGTATTAACAGCATAAATCATGTTTAACTGATTTATAGGATTTCATGCCTTTTGATGTGGTCTAGCGGCTCGAAACACGCCCTGCATAAATTAATGTGATAAGATTATTATTCTTAAACATTTTCACAGGTTGTGGTACATAGATATCTCCATTATTAAAACACAGTCACGTAAAACTATTCTGCCAAAATGGCTAATGATTGCTGTACGGAAAACTTCTGGACAATTTGTGGACACAGGTTGCTTTCGAGCCGTATTTACATCAAATATATTTTGTGTACAAGCCTTATTTACCTATATTCAGTTACGCTGTTTGGGTCTACAACTACCTATTCTTGTTTTGACATTCACGTAATTTCGATTGCAACTCAGAAAAATTGGAATATGTCGATCATCTCAAGTAACGAGTACGCTTGAACTTACAAAACTGAACAGGCAATTTAATTAAGAAAAAGTTAATGACGTCAAGTTTCTTTAGCGGTCTTAGCACGTTTACAGACAATCTAAGACACCAAAAATAATCTCATGGCCGTTCGTTCATCTACGCTTTCTCCTCATCAGCTAATAAACGACACCGATCATCTCTTTGCAAAATTGTTCAAAAAAAAGCAGGGCTCAAGAAACTTCATAAAAGTATTTTAATAATCATCGTGAGAACACAAATCTTCGCATTGTTAGCTTTTAGTGACATACATTTCTGAACGGACGATGAAATGAAGCAGGTAAGAGCACTGAATAATACAAGGTCCTTTCTTTAACAACGTGTTCATCTGAAACATTTTACCATATGGAAACTCTAATTTATATGTTGATGGAAATGGGAAGTGTTGTGTCATCAGCCTTTGACCGAACCCATACCAAACTGATACTCCAGTATTTCCAGGCCTGTGTAACACGCTGATTAATATTTCATTCTTATGCAGCCTTAATTTCATTAAAGAAAAAAAAAATCTGTTCCCACGGATGATAAACACAGTGAGCATCTGAAGGCTACTGGGTGTGTCTAACGTCACTGAAACTTGTCATGTGAAGATCGCATTACAGCTTGCCCAGAGGACGTGCAAGTTCAGTTTATCGTCTTCTTTAGGACTATGAGAAAGGCCGACTCATTGGCATGAAGAACAGAAGACAATCATACCGACACATTGCATGAGGACAGTTGGCTGTAATGCACTGACTTCATAAGAGTGGTGACAAAATGGACTCAGCACAACATTTTGGTGTAGATCCTCTAGAAGGACTACAACGAGAAGATCACATGATTGTTGGAGCGGCTCTGACAAATAGACGGATGACCTCAGCGGAAATCAGGGCAAAGATTACAGGCAGTGTGTCACCACGAAACATCTGCAACCGATTACTGCAAGCTGGATAGAGCATCTTGCATGGTGAAGAGCTGTGATTTTGAGTGGCATTATGTGGTGTTCAACGATAAGCTTCGCTTCTATTTATGGAAGTCAAATCGACACTAACGTGACCGTAGAAGACCTGGTAAAACGTCACAGGAAGCAGAAATTTTGCGAAACCCATACCTCTCCAGAAGTTGAAATCATGGTGTGGGGAACTATTTGATACGACAACAGGGCTAGTTCGGCAACTGTTGAAGGGAGACTGAATGCTCGCCACAATGTAGCGAGGGTGGTAAATGTTGTTGTGGTACTTTAAACATAGCTGCGCTACAGCAACGGTTCCACGTAAATCAGACTAAGAGCAGCCGACCAGTTGCAAAGGATAAAGTAATCTTTACCTAGGTTTCAATAGATATAAATCTATCTTCTTCAGAAGACGGCAGTATTATAACAACATGAAGTGATATGTCCTTATCGTTTAGGCAAACATCTGCATAGTTACATTAATTATATTCAGGGCTATATTTTATATAATTAATGTAACTATGCAGATGTTTGCCTAAACGATAAGGACTTATCACTTCATGTTGTTATAATACTGCCGTCTTCTGAAGAAGATAGGTTTATATCTATTGAAACCTAGGTAAAGATTACTTTATCCTTTGCAACTGGTCGGCTGCTCTTAGTCTGATTTAAATGTTGTTGTCATACCGTGCGTTACGAGGGTAGAAAATGGTATATTTCAGCTGGATAATGCAAGACCCCACATTGCAGTTTTCACCGAAGACGCCTTGAGGAATTCCGGGAGCCTTGACTGGCTACCTAATTCTCAGATTTGTACCTCATAGAGCACATGTGTACTTTCATACTAGTCTCCAGCCAGCAAGTGTTTCAGGTATGGCTAGAAATTCTTCAAGATGACATACGGGGGCTCTTAGTTCCCATGCCACAACAAATATAGGGATATATTCGTGCCCTGGGGTGTCATATCTCATACTGATGTTGACAACGATAATCGATTCCGAATAGAATGAAAATTTAATCATTTAATACTCGTTACGTGACGTTCTTTGTTAAGTACTGGATTGGTTCTTCATGACTGAACACTTTACATTTCCTTCAGTGTACTTGTGAGAAACGCCTGCACTTGTTATAATACTGTGATTTGCGAAACACATGTGTTGCGCGGGCAAGTATCTTCCACTTTGTCAGGCGTTATATGTGACGCGCGCTAGCCCGATGCCAGTATTTGCGCGACTATCAACAGTAATAAGTGTTGTAAAGAAACAATAATATCGATGTTAACCTGAAAAGTCATTTTGAAAAACTGCCATCCTTACGGTAAAGAGATACAGTTTCTCAGTATGATTCACAGAAACAAACCGTTGAGCTTCCAGCTAGAACCTTTGGACCGCAAGTCAGATGCCACACAGCGACTCGTAAAAGGCGCGAACCGAACGCCATCGCGGGCGCGCCTGATTAGGGCGCATGTCCCGGCGCGCGGCCCACCCTCGCTACGTGACTCTCGACCTGCACATCGATCTGCGGCCGCAGTCGAGACGCGTCGCCACGCGCCGAGTCGAAGCGGAGCGGCGCGGCACTGCGCTCTCAGCCGGCGCCTCTTGTGCCGCCGCGTTCCGCCACACCTGTTGAGTGGCGCCGTTTTGTTTGTGCGTCCCTCACCGAGTCGTCTCATTACACGCCCACGCGAACAGACTGAAAACAGCCGCCCCCGTCTCCCCACCCCCGCCTCTCCTCCGCCCGCCGCCAGGTCTACACTGACTCGCTCGCACACACACACACACACACACACACACACACACACACACACACACACACGAGCGCCCTCGTGCGCGGAGGCAGTGGCGGAGACCGCGAACTCGCGAACCTGAAACTCCCTCCTTGCCTCGCGTCGTTTCCAGACTAGCTCGGAAGTCTCAAAGGCGCTAACGCCTTCTGGGATTATCTTCCTCCACGGGGAGGAGCAGGCAAGTGAACAAAACCGGTGATCTCGAACCTAACACCTACAACATCGACCACACCAGAAGGAAATGTTCTCGTAGCACAATAAACACGAATTAGCAAAGGAAATCATTTAATTATACGTTTCTCACTCATGCGTAAAATTTTTAAACAATTTTTAAAATTAATCATTTGTAAGAATGGGGAAAAGGGATGGTGTGCTGGGTGGAGTGGGTCATACGCACATGATGATGTGGATTCACTGATTAAAAAAAAACATGTCACTCTACCTACAAATGAATATGCCACCTCCGTAGTCAAAGTCGTCGATGTAAGTCTCAGCACTAGTCTGCTCTATGTCATGTGCAAGTTACATCCATTTTAATTTACTTACTGCTATGTGACGATCAGTTTGGCTTTAGGAAAGGTAAGACACCAGAGAGACAATTCTGACGTTGCGGTTGAAATGGAAGCAAGACTCAAGACAAATCAAGACAAGTTCGTGGGATCTGTCGATCTCGAAAAAGCGTTCTACAATGTAAAATGGTGCAAGATGTTCTGAGAAAAATAGGGGTAAGCTACAGGGAGACACGGGGAATATGCAATATGTACAAGAGCCAAGAGGGAATAGCAAGAGTGGACGACCAAGAACGAATGCTGGGAGCCTTTCCGTACATCGAAGAAGCATGATGGAAATTAAAGAAAGATTCGGGACTAGAATTAAAATTTAAGGCGCAAGGATATCAGTGATGCAATTCGCTGATGACAGACTGTACTGAATGGAAGTGAAGATGAATTACATGATACGCTGAATGGAATGAACAATCTATAATGAGTACAGAACCTAGATTGAGACTAAACTGAAGAAAGATGAAAGTAAAGTAGCAGAATTGAGAACAGCGAGAAACTTAACATCGGGATCGATGGTCACGAAGTAAATGAAATTAAGGAATTCTGCTACCTGGGTAGCAAAATAACCAATGACGGGCGGAGCAAGGAGGACATCAAAAGCAGGGCTTTCCTGGCCAAGAGAAGTCTGCTAGCATCAAACATAGACCTTAATTTGAGGTAGGAATTTCTGAGAATGTACGTTTGGAGCACAGCTTGTATGGTAGTGAAACATGGACTGTTGGAAAACGGGAACGGAAGAGAATCGAAGTATCTGAGGTGCGGTGCTACGGATGAATTTTGAAAATTAGGTGGACTGGTAAGGTAAGGAATAAAAAGGTTTTGCGCAGAACCGGAGAGGGAAGGAGTATTTGGAAAACACTGACAAGGATAAGGGACAGGATGATAGGACATCTGTTAAGATATCAGGGAATGAATTCCACGGTACTACAGGGAGCTGTAGAGGGCAGAAACTGTAGAGAAAGTGAGAGATTGGAATACAACCAACAAATAACTGAGGTCGTAGGTTGCAAGTGCTACTCTGCGATAAAGAGGTTGGCACAGGAGAGGAATTCGTGGCGGGCCTCATCAAACCAGTCAGAACTGATGACCCAAAAAAAAAAAAAAAAGTCAATCCTAGGTCTCCCGCTACAAATCCCCCCCACCACCACCGTTACAAATCCTCCCACCATCCTGCCCAGTTCCCTCCATAAACTTCTTTCAGTTAAGTCGTTCCACCAACTGTTCTCAAATTCGATTCAGAATCTCTCCGATCTTCAGCATCTAATCTTTAGCATTCTTCTCCGTCATCATATTTCAAAAGGTTCTAGTCTCTTCTTGTGTGAACTGTTTATCGTCCACGTTTCTCTTCCGTAGTACGCTACACTCCAGTCATATACTTTCAGAAAAGACATATTAACACTTAAACTTTTACAAAGTTCCATCATGCTGATGGAGGATAGGACCAGCAACCTGGGGTATTAAACCTTTATTTTCCCTGTACTCAAAGTACATCTCAGATGAGAGCCTTTATTAATTTAATGTACAAATACTGTATGGACTACCAGCCATGCAAATGAAAAGCGTTAGTAATCTAATGTATAAATAAAGAATGGACTATCGGTCAACCAGGTACTTACCACATGTATGAAAAGTTCTTATTTAATTGTGTCAATCTTACCAATTTACGCTTGAAGATTATTTTAATAAAATTTATAAAGGAAAAAAATTCAATTTTATAGTTGCAACTTAGTATGTCTGTCATGATTGACAGGTGTTATGTTTTGGACACGCCATATTGCGACCCTGATTTCGTCTTATTATAAAGCGTATGTGTCACAATTACATATGTAAAAGAAATGTAAATGACTGTAATTAACTGCAACAATTGTAACGAAGGTTAGTGCTGTTAAGAGTGGTCTGTTATCACAAATTAAAAGAGCCTGATGTTTCAGTTATATATGACTCTGTTTATCACAGCTAGCGACCTCTATCGTAGTGCAGTGTTTCAGTTTGTTGAGTTCGAATGGAAAGAATTCACGATGTATACTTATCCGAAGTTTATCATGTTGTTTCTGTGTAATGATTACTGGTGAGAAGGAATAAATATTTGGTTACTCGCATGTACATTGGTGGAAACTGTATGATTACACTTACGTCTAAGTTAAGTAAAAACCTGTACAGCACTGGTGAAAAATTTTTGTAATGCTTTGTGTAACGTCCAACTTGCATGTGCAATCATGGACGTACAATGTAATTTTGCCTTTGTTAACACCGTAAAATCTTTGTATGCCATGAAAATGGACGTGATGGTCCGAACTAGTCACCGCAAAGATATGACTGTTACTGCAACTGCGGCGAATATCGAAGGAAAATTAAAACATAAATTTTTATTCGACGTCAACAAATTTCTCTTTTCGATGAATACTTTTCTTGCTATCGCCAATCCGCATTTTATATCGTCTCTAAGTCGATTATCGTCAGTTATTTTGATGCTGAAATAACAAAGCTTTTAGTACAACACGTTCTACGATATCCTCAGCTTCCCCTGATTTAATCTGACTAAATTCAGTAAGCTTTGCTTTACTTTTGTTGGTCATCTTGTACCCTCTTTTCAGGACACTATACATTGTGTTCAAGTGCTTTTTCCAATTATTTTGCAGCCTCTGACATAATTACAATGTTACGCGTAAAACCTCAAGATTTTATATCTTTTTACTGAAGCTTAATTTACTTCCGAAATTTCTCCTTGGTTTCCTTCGCAGCGTGCTCAGTCTACATATTGAATAACGTCGGGAATGGGCTACCTGGAGAATGGAAAGGATACGAATAAGAGTACTGTAGAGAAGTGACCTTACGACCGTTTCCCTGCTAATCAGTGGTGCAATACGTAGCACTGTTCGTCTCGCGCATTGCAGATTGTTAACTGCGCATGGATTTCGTCTGCACACACGAATGAATTCTCATGCAACACTACTGCTGCTCCACATCAGTGGCCCAAGGGCAACAGTACCGCTGCGCCTGCAGCACAGTGAGTGCCGTGTAAATTGGTGCAGTGGTTTCCAGGCGGAGTGCAGTTTTACAAGTGTGAAGCGACGGAAAGCACAGCAGAGCAGCACTCACCGCGCGATAGGTGCGTTTCTGTCCCGCGTGCTTGCCAGCCCGTCCCTCCATCTCGACGTGCACGCTGAAGATGATGTCGAAGAAGTTCTCCACCACGGCCACCTTCTTGAACAGCTGCCGCTCGCGACCCATGCCGTCCTGCAACACAGAGGTGGCACACTGTAAATCTCCCGTTCTTTTATTAAATTCCTGTTACCTGAAAATGTACATCCTGAATACACCGTCAGTTGAAATGCCCCCTCATATAATACATTTAGTCCCATGAATCCATACAGTAATAACATATGACTGCAGCACTAACAAAGCATGGCAAAAGAACAGGAGTAACTTACTTAGTTCACTATACTGATAATCAAAAACTGATTAGTGCTATTTCAGGCGGTGTACTTTATTTTAGTTGGTTGGTTGGTTTGGGGGAAGAGACCAAACAGCGAGGTCATAGGTCTCATCGGGTTAGGAAAGGACGGAGAAGGAAGTCGGCCGTGCCCTTTCAAAGGAACATTCCCGGCATTTGCCTGGAGTGATTTAGGGAAATCACGGAAAACCTAAATCAGGATGGCCGGACGCGGGATTGAACCGTCGTCCTCCCGAATGCGAGTCCAGTGTGATAGCCACTGCGCCACCTCGCTCGGTTTTATTTTAGTGCCTCGTCACTCGGAAACTAAGCAGTTCCAGACCTATTCTGATTTTGCGTGAGGAATCCTGTCTCTGTGTATGGTCTACTGCTTTCGATACACCGGTGTAGGGACGGAGCAATGTGCCGCAGTGGTTACACACGGATCCCCTCTCTGGCCTTCGTTGCATACACGGATATCACACGGCAGTAGAATTTTTGTAATTCTTTATATTTATACTACGTGACGTTCAAGACTCATACATCAATCAGCCTAAGCATATGAGTTCGTAGCCTTCCACGGCCGGTGTCATTTGGATAAAATTATTTTGTGCATTGGGCTGCGTCACTGTAAACTACTAGAAAACTAAGTTGCCGATGTCTGGACCGACTTGCTGCGGCCCTCTTAAGCGCGGTTCACTGCTGTATGCTGGTGAATGTCTTTCTCTTTATACTGTCTTTTGTGGTTATCTAGAAAACACTACTCCTTGGTTGCAAGCTGCCGGTGTGCTGTTGCCTTCCAATTACCCAAAGAGATTGCCTACCAGTCACTTACTAGAGTGGCACAGGCAACAGTCAGACGACACGCTATCTTCTGTCAGTCACCTATTAGAGTTGCCTTTCAATCAACTACCAGGGTAGCTCAACTTCTTCAAATTGTCCGATGACATCTCAGATATGTGACGTCGGTAGCCACCAAATAACACAAAATAGCAGTATATAAAAGAAGACATTCACCAGTATACAGCAGTCAACCACCGTGAACAGGACCGCAGCAAGTCGGTCGGAACTTCGACTATTTAGCTATGTTAGCAGTTTACAATGACGCACTTCAATACCCGAAATTATTTTATCCAGTGTCAGCATGTCAATGCTACTCTCAAGGATTGTCAAGAAAATCGAATTTGAAATTTTCCAAATATCTTGTATACCATAAAGTAAGATCAGTTTTTCGACAGACAGCATAGCTCTGTGGTAGAGTGCTTGTGTATACTACGTGGGTGGCCTCTGTTCGATTCCTAGCTAACTAAACTTTTTGAACAAAACTGCATGTTCTATTCCTTGAAGCACAAAACAAAAAAGATAGAAAAAAAGTTGGTAGCCCCCGACAAAAGAACAGGTAACTGCTGTTCAAGTCTCGTTTCAGTCATAATTTTTTTTTCGTTTATCTTCCATTTGGTTCGAATAACTAGGTTATTTAAATATAAAATTCATCAGATATATGTCAAATGACACATGCCCAATTATCGTTTGGTGAAAATGCGTATATTATTTCTAATTACATAACACACACAAAAATTCAGTTATGACTGCAAATATAAATTATTGTCGATCTTTTATAAAAGATTGTTAACAAATATCGTTTAAATTAAAGAAAATATTACAAATTAAATTTCTATTCAGCTTCATGTATTTTATCCTTCACAGAAATGACCGTAGAAAACAGAGATCTGTCTAAAAGTTTATCAGGGCCAGGACTCGAATGCGCACCAGTCACACAGCAGGCGAGACAATACCACAAAGCCACACTGCCTGGCAAATAAATGACCTTGTTTTAAAATGTTACAGACGCTCGGGAAACTTCATAGTCGATATTCTCGAGAATTTTTGAGAGTTGCATCAAAGGTCTTTTTCGGATTGATATTTGAGTTCTGAACTTCACATACTGAAAATACGAAAAAATACAAAATTCTGTTTGCAGTGTGGTTTCCCTGTTAGATTATGTACGGTATACTAAAATGGCTTAAGGCAAATACAAGTATCGTTCTTATGGAACGGACATGGCCAATTTCCATTCAAACACTGAGTTTGTGCTCTGTTCCTAATAACCTCGTCGTCGACGGGACGTTAAACTCTTGCCTTGCATGATTTTCTCTGCAGAGAAGCTAAGAATCTCTAAGAAAGCGAATACGTAGCACTGCATTATAGGAGGTGGGGCAAATAAAAGTGGCCCGGATGAGTGAGTACGATTGGACGCAAATGTATGCATGTACCACACCCCGTGGCGCGCGCACCACGTGTACGCCCGCTACATGATCCACCTTCGCTTCCTTGGAGCACATTTACATAATCTTCACGCCTGGCGGAGTTGCTAGCAGAGCTCAGTCTGGTCGCGGCCGCAGCTGGCCATCCAGGTCGCCTGATCTGTCAGTGTGGGATTACTTTGCATGAAGAGCCCTGAAGTCTTAAGTGTGTCCCAACAACTCTCATAGACTTCAAGAACTGCTGCAGAACATTTCGGATGAGACTGCAGTAATTCCAGCAGTCCATATTCGATCCGCCTTTAGTAGCTTCCTCACCAGGATCCCTAAGTTCCAAGGAATAAATGGTGGCCACTTTCAACATGTGCTATAGTCAGGTTAGAGTTGTATTTCCTTTTCTCCGCTTTGTTTCTTTGTACCTTGGAACTCTCGTCTCCGGGTCATTTCTATTGGCTCCGCATTGTACAAGGTGTAACGGGCATAAGAGCAGACATTTTTATGCAGGGTGTTTGGAAATTTCCGTTGTAAATTTCTAGGAGGAGAGTGAGTACTTAATATTTCGAATAGGAATTCATGTCTGGAAAAGTACCATTCCCGTTCTGCGACGGTTTCAGTTCAGAGGTGCAGCGCGTCCACGTCTGCTGAGCAAAAGAGAAAAGCCAGTTGCTTGCCTAGTAGGCAGTAGGGTAGAAAGGATGACGTGTGCTACTCCTGTGGACTACTTGTTGTGGGGTCGTATGCAAAATTTAATATACGAAACTCCTGTAGAGGCAGCGGAAGATCTGCCGGCACGAGTTCTGGCCGCTGCACTAAAAACTGTCAAGACACCAGGTAGGATGTAGAGTGTGTACAATGTGTGTAATAGCGTTGGTGGTCGCCACATCGAACCGCTATTGTACGTACGTACAATACGCTGGGTTCTGTTTTGTTTTGGATTAATGCAAACACTTAATGTTTAAGAGTTAATACAAACAAATTTGCGCAAGTGATAAACGAGTGTTTCGTAATCTCTCCTTTCGAATTGTTACCTAATATTTGTAATGCATCACTCCTAATTCCTCGAGCAGAAACATGAGTTAAACATCTCAATTGAGTTAAACATCAGAAATGAGTTAAACGACTGAACTGACGCAGTCGTAGAACGGAAACGGTACGTTTCCCGAAATATTGTGTACTGATTCCTCTCTACAAGTCCTAAACGTCTGTAACAGGAATTTTCGGACACCCTGTTGTGGTACACATCAGTGTGTCGGTTGCTTTTTTTCTGCATCGAACAGTCTTCATAAATCTTACGACTTGATGTTTTCTGCTCGGCCGTACCTGGGCCGCGAAGTGAACGACGGCTGAAAGTATAGACTAAATGCTTAGCGTCCACACGTCCTCAGTTCAACACCTGACCTGCTGCTCAGGACAAAATAAGCATACATGGCTTTCTGTTGCCACATGTACTTGGAGTCACTAACCAGCCTAAGGGCATACGACTTGTAACATCTATAATATTGGTCTGGATGTTACGTAAACACTGTTGTAATGTTGTTCACTACACCGACCTAAGTTCAAAAAATGGTTCAAATGGCTCCAAGCACTATGGGACTTAACATCTTAGGTCATCAGTCCCCTAAACAGAACTACTTAAACCTAACTAACCTAAGGCCATCACACACATCCATTCCCGAGGCAGGATTCGAACCCGCGACCGTAGCAGCAGCGCGGTACCGGAGTGAAGCACCTCACCGTCCTTAGTCACCAGTGGGAAGATTTGTACTTAAACCTGTTAAACCCTATATATTAAACTACGCATATCAGAGAAAAGAATCACGAGGTCCAATACGAAGCACAGAAGCCCTGAAATTAAGATGTGTAAGTAGACTGTTTAGGTTTTTATATTGGTAACGCCACGTAGCGCACTGTATGAAAATCACTGGCTGTGCTGTGTACAGTCTGTGGGTGGGTGGCATTGTTGTAATATTCACTATTGTAGTGTTGGGCTGTTGGCTGTAACAACGCGCAGCGTTGCGCAGTTGGAGGTGAGCCGCCAGCAGTGGTGGATGTGGGGAGAGAGATGGCGGAATTTTGAGAGCGGACGATATGGACGTGTGTCCATCAGAAAGGGTAAATTTGTAATATTGGATATCATGGACTGATATATATATTATGACGTTTGAACACTATTAGGGTAAATACATTGTTTGTTCTCTATCAAAATCTTTCATTTGCTAACTATGCCTATCAGTAGTTAGTGCCTTCAGTAGTTTGAATCTTTTATTTAGCTGGCAGTATTGGCGCTCGCTGTATTACAACAGTTCGAGTAACGAAGATTTTTGTGAGGTACGTGATACATGAAAGGTATAGGTTAATGTTAGTCAGGGCCATTCTTTTGTAGGGTTTTTTGAAAGTCAGATTGCGTTGCGCTAAAACTATTGTGTGTCAGTTTAGTGTTGATCAGAGTAAGTAAGGAGAGTAATGTCTGAGTACGTTCAGTTTTGCTTAGCTGTTTGAAAAGCAAATAATGTAAGAGGTTTATCAGCACAGTCATTCATTAATTTTTCTAAGTGGACGTTTCAGATGGAATATATTAAAAAGATAAATAATTTTTTGGTGGGACAGGTACAACGGGATCTTCACTCCGGGTCCTCTGCATGTGTCATAGCAACGTGGGGTAAAATTTTCTAATGTTTCGACCAGCAAGCGATCTGAGTGTATACACACGTACACACTCCCGAACAGAGCAGATCTATTGAATCAGTCGCAGAAGCCCGCGCACGAGGCTACACCGCGTGCTCTTGTAACGCGCCGCTTGCAAGCGATTCGCGCATCGCAACACACACCACTTCTGAGTCGCCGCGTCCCACGGAGGATGGCGACCTCTAAATTTATCCACACAATTAGATAAAAGCAGACGGGCCGCCAGCCGCGGGCCGGCACCTAATTAAGGAGCCATCCGGGCGCGCCCGCGTAAGCTGACGGAATCAATTTATGAATAAGTGAGTTCGTTTGCATGACAATGGGGCCAGCGGCGGCAGGCGTAGCGGCTTGCTTGTGTGTGTGTGTGTGTGTGTGTGTGTGTGTGTGTGTGGGTAGCAGCTACAGCCAGTGGGGGCGGCGCTGGGGTGCGTCACGAGGGGCTGTGGCGGCCACCCCCGGGATTATCCGCCGTACAGTCGCCTCCGCATCGGGGGGGACACACCCCGCCTCTCTGGCCATCGCCTCCACAAAGGGCTTCACGTGCAGTCTTGTGCTGGCCTCCTCCAGAAGCAAAGTCACCGTCAACGTGCTTACTGCGACTTTAAACTCCGCGCTGTAACATTTATTCCAATCTCTGGCCTCTTCACCGTGGTGACAGTGACCTAAATCACTCGTTACGGCAGGATGCGTACTGGCCGACCGCCGTGACGATCGGGATCCGTAGCGTCCAGGACTAGGGGGAGGGTGCGAACTTACAGACTATAGATACAGCACACCGATTGTGACTCAGTAGTTAAAATTACTAGTAGGAAATAGATTGTAGGACATTCTCAAAAGACCTGCAGCGATTTTCATTAAGGCCAGCCCAGTGCCAGGGGCACCCCCACTGGGATTAGCTCGGTGGGCACGGCCAAGAAATAGTAGGTTTGTATTTTTGCTGGCACACATGTAACGCTGCAGGATGTAGTTTAGTAGAGTAGGGTAGAGTAGATAGCATAGTAGGTTAACAGTAGGTCAAATAGTAGGAATACCAATAGAGTAGTTAACCTTCCATCCTGTAGTTAATACTAGCAATAAGTGGAAAAAGTCTTGGTAAATGCTGCTTGAAAATTATGAATTCTGTATGTTACTTCCACCCACTAATGTCTTGGTGGTCTGTTACTTTGTATGATATTGGTTTTGATCAATAAATATATATTTTTTTAAATCACTCGTTACGATCTCGTGTGGAGGCTGTACGGGATGTACGAGAATCAGTTCAGCAGTAGTATGAGGGGCATTCAGTAAGTAATGCATCACATTTTTTTCCGACAGAAGGCTGGTTTTATTTAGGATTCCAATAGACCATATCATTCCCGACTTAATTGGGTAAAAAAAACTATTTTTCAACATAATCTCTGTTCAATGTGATGGCCTTACGCCACTGTACTTGGACGGCCTTTACGCCCGGATGATACCACTCTACAGATCAACGTCGGAGGCAATGTCTTGCTGCATCAGTAATAACCCCATCACCCGCAGAGTTCATCCTTGCCGCGCGGGATTAGCCGAGTTGTCTGAGGCGCTGCAGTCATGTACTGTGCGGCTGGCCCCGGCGGAGGTTCGAGTCCTCCTTCGGGCGTGGGTGTATGTGTGTTTGTCCGTAGGATAATTCGGATTAAGTAGTGTGTAAGCTTAGGGACTGATGACCTTAGCAGGTAAGTCCCATAAGATATCATACACATTTTTAGTTCATCCTTCATTTGGCCAAACAGATGGAAGCTTTTTATGGTCTTCTGTCAGGCGGCAAGAAAGCCAACAGGCACACGCCTTTAACAGAGACGCCTAGTTGCACAGCGTGGTGTTTTATTGTAATCCGTCGATCACTTCGAATGCGAGTGTCGAACACTGCAGGATTCAGTTTGTGAGCGAGCGACCGGCACGTGAGAGGCAGCACAGGTTCGCGCGACCTTATTGCGATGATGACAGACGTCTCGCCCAAAGATTCACCGTGCTTTTGTTCACTGCCAGATCTCCGTGCAGTCTAGAAGCGCCTACGAATATCTGCGATGCCCCGGTTTTCCGTCAAAAGATGCTTAATGACAGCTCTCCGCTTGAAAAGCACCTCCGCTGTATAGCGGCTACATACACCATCGTCGCCTGTCGGAACTTCATCAAGCTATAGAGGCTGAATCGGGAGTATTCCACGAAGTCAACAACAAATTCCGCACTTTTATCCTAAATTGGCCGAGAAAAAATGTGTTGCATTACTTATTGAACGCCCTTCATAATAATGTGAAAATGAAACTTCCTGGTAGCTTAACATTGTGTGCTGGACCCCGCCTCTAAACCGGCACCTCGCCTTTCGTGGGCAATGCCCTTACTGACTGAGCTATCCAGGCTCTATTTACACCCCATCCTCATAACATTACTTCCGCCTTTGAAAGTTTCAAACAAAGCATAATATTTTCTAAGGTAAAAATCTTCAATTTTTCTTTTCCCTGGCCTTTATCCCGTAGCTTCAGGGTGTCAATGCATAAGACATCGTTTCTTTTCGTATTTCACCATCTTGTGCATGCGATGCAAATCACGTTCATGCAAGTAGGTACCACACGTCTTTCGAGTATTGCAGTCTAGTGTGGCACAGCGATGTAATGTAGTGGTTTGAACAAGAAGTAAGTCATAAATAAATGCTTGACACCCCTAAATGCTATGTGACGTATCTGACATGCTGAGAGTACTTAACACGATTGTTCCATCGAAGTAACTAAAGTTAAACTGTTTTGATGTATTCCACACAGACTTTCTTGTGCAACTGGAGAAGCGACGATACGCAGAATTTAGGGCTCTACAAAAGACCACCACCATCACCATCACCACCACCACCACCACCACCACCACAACCACCACCACCACCGTCAGCAGCAGCAGCAACAACAACAACAACAACAACAACACGAACAACAAGATGCTGTACTCCGTCACCTCACCATCCCCAGTGCTGTCTTCCTCTTCAGCCATGTATTCATCAAAACAGAGAACGTTGTATTCCGTAATCTGATTTTAGATTAAGTAAACTTTATTGTTACAGTACATGTATCCAGTATAAAGACATGCCTGACGACGAACACACAGCGCTCGTACTACGACGCAGTGTGTTATATTGAAACATACAACAAAGTGAGTGTAAGCAGTGGATCACAAATGCATACATCATAAATGTCATGGTATCTTACCATGGATATTACAGCGACAGCTAAACGTATATTATTTTCTGTTGTAGAAGCTGTCTCCTTTTTCGTAATGGGCGAAATTCATGGAACAGAAATCAGTGAAAAAGGATCCAGGTTTCATCGGATGGCAGCTTCACTTTCTTTATTGGAAAAGCCGTAGCATGTATCTTGATGACTACGCCTTTCCTCAATGGAATGCCACTAGATACTGATATCTCGGTTTTACGTCAGCGATTCAAACAATTTCTCTGTTGCGTGCTATGGATTTCCATTAACCGGTACTTCTATTTTAAGTTTTACTTTCTTCATTTCGAAAAGTTTGGCTGCGAATTTAACAGCTTGCTTGTAACGGCATTTAGGCATAAACTGGCAATGGAAAAAAAAACTGATATCCGATAGGAAGTTCCATCTGCCACTGAGCAGCATATGAACTATTCAACTCATCATTACTTCTACACACGAAAAATATCAGATTCCGTTAGTTGTTACCGTCTTTCATAAAGTCGCAGAAATAAAATTTCCTTTGAGAGCTCATGTCAGGAAAGATTAGCAACCTGCAGCTCTCGTGACACTGACGTTGTCTGTCGGAGTACGTAGCGCTAAAGTTCAAGCATTAAAGTGACCTGCCTGTCGCCAGATACCTCATAATTATTCGTTATCTCTCGTCGACTGCGATACTTACGCTTCTTGAGGGCTATTATTTTGTGTCCTCCTCTGGCTTCATCTCAGGGGGATGCGACATTGACACAGGCGTGAATAAAACGGCAAAGGATCCCTCTAAAATCGGCCCCTCTAAGAATACTCTGTTCGGCACCCGCCCATCTTTATTGCGAATTTTAAAAGATGTATCACTATGGACAGAAGTCTTTACGAAGGCAAAGCCGCTATCAGACCGTCAACCCCTTTGATCTCTGCTATTCCGGATGGCCTACTATCAGGCGCAAGAGTAGGACGATAGCGGCGAAAAGCAGCAGTGTAGCCTGATTGGTATTGTCCTCAAGGGTTCTGTCTGTAAAGGCGCAATTTTAAGGTGCTGACCAAAGGTGGGTAGATGACACCTTTTGCCGTTTTATTCACGCATGTATCTGTGTTGCGTTCCCAATGGTTACGCCACATGTGGGCTTAAAACAGGAGTGCTGGTAAAGCATAAGCATCCTCAGCTGCTTCGGATCACGTTCAGATTTCGTCGAGCCGGTCGCTAGCGGTCCCAAACTGCAAACGGGAGCAAACGTTGCGGCCGCTCTGCCCTCCAAATAGTTTCGATCACATTTGATGGGGATGCAGCCCCACAGTGTCCTTAGAGAAGGGTTGAACCGCCCAAGAGTGTCATCCGCGTCAGTGGTTGTGAAAGACATCTTTCTGTTGCTCATCGTACACTGCGAGGTGTCGTTTTCGACCTCGAAATATGTGGGAATCAATGCCTCAGGGAAAGGGGTAGTTTTATACCACCCCTTGCGACCTTTACGTGTCGATTCTGAGAGTAGTTGTATTTGGAATGTTGCCCTTGTCCAGTCACAAGAAAACCGCACGATTCCAACGCTGTGCGTTCGCGGTTTCGGCTTCCATCGCAGAGGCGTAGAAAGAAGGGGTGAAATGTGGATAAGAGGGGGTGTGACGACCTTACGAACGTTTGACACGTCCAGGGTGGCACTGGGAAAAATTGTGGTGATATCTGAGGCGAATATGACTTACAAGACACTTGAACTTCTGAGCTGCCGCCTGACTTTTGGTCGCGTGTGTCGACACCCTGCTGAGTCCAAGGGTGACGTCGCAGGGTGCCATGATTTTGCATCATAACAGAGGAAGGCTGTAGGCACCTTTCAAATGTAAGCGTCGCAATGGGTGAGAGTTACAGGTTTTCGATAAAGTAGTCCTTTAACTGGAGAAAGGCAACGGCAAACCAACTCCGCTAGGACCTTGCCTAATCAACGGTGCGGGTCTCCTGCATCGTCCCCTACGCTCCTCGGACTATGGGACCTCATTATCATCATTATCATCATCATTAGTCCTTTAATTCTGCTGCGCAGTGTAGTTCATGAAACATTTCTGGTCCACTATTCTGATTTCAGTGAGTAAACTAAGATGCGACAAGCCGGTCATTTCTTCGGGCACTCTTGGACTCATTTCCTCGTTTTCGATTTTTTTTCGTTTTTTCTTTGCCAACTTTAGCTACAATATTGTAATTGCGGCATACGTTTCTTTTGGGTCTTTTACATCGTGACCTTGTGAAATCGCATTGACAACTGACAATACTAACGAAGTTATTGATGTGTGAAGGTCGCTTCAATGTACTGAAGATTTGACAAACTAGTATTGTCAAAAAAAAAAAAATGGCTCTGAGCGCTATGGGACTTAACATCTGAGGTCATCAGTCCCCTAGAACTTAGAACTACTTAAACCTAAGGACATCACACACATCCATGCCCGAGGCAGGAGTCGAACCTGCGACCGTAGCGGTCGCGCAGTTCCAGACTGAAGCGCCTAGAACCGCTCGGCCACTCCGGCCGGCAAACTAGTATTGTCAGTATCGTATATGTGCAGACCACCTTTATGCCAGAACGGAATTTGTTCATTTTTCTTTGCTTCAGTTTATAGTATATGTGACGTAAATTCAAAGGGAAAGTAGCCTTTGGTCACAATGTCATAGGTTTCCCAGAAGCCATACACACAGTGCATCCATAAACTGAGCTGATGATATAGCTATAATCCTGCGAAAAGTATAGTGGAAAATACAGCATAAGTCTACAATGGAGCCACTGAATGGTCACCACACGCTTTAATACAAAACTACCAATTCCTGTTCCGTAGATCGCGGTCGGCCGCTGACGGATCCATAATCGCACCCCTTCTTACACCTCCTCGTCTGCCTAGAACTGAAGCCACACAGGTCTTTCTTTAGGTCGCCAAAGATGTGAAAATCACACGGTCAAAGATGCGGGCTGTACTGAGAATGTTAGTGTTTCCCAACAGAATCGCTGAAGCGTAGCCTTCGTCCGATTGGTAGTGCGGAGGCAGGTGATGTCGTACAACAAGATGAGTCCTTCCGACAGCATTCCGACAGTCGGAGGGCAAACGGCAAATCCCTCAGTGGATACGTCCTACATCTCTTCTGCATAGAAATCCAAAGCTGCTCACACAAGTTCCAATAGTAGTCATCATGACCCTCTTCAACTGCAGCGTCCTCTGCTCGTCGAGTTCTTCGAGGCTGGAACCACAGTCCATATGCAGGGCCATAAAGAACTTTGCAGAAACTGGTAGGAGGAAGTGCAAGAATGGGTGCGGTCGTGAATGTGTCAGCGGCCGACCACGTTCTACGAAACAGGAATGAGCGTATCGTCTCCCAGTGGTGATTATTTTTCAATGCAACCTTTCCATGGTGTCTTTGCGGCAGTCTTTCGATTTTCATTGACTGCCCCTCATATAATACATATGATTGGTTACAGTAATTTATAGTTTCTGCTTGCATTGTGTGATGATGAAGGGTGGGGGGGGGGGGGGGCGGTGCTGACACTTAAACTACTTCTTCCGAATAGCTCCAAGGGAACAATCGGCCTTAACGTCCTCATTTGATGGACAGGTTGTTATCACTTCATGAGACACTGTGTAGATGTTTGGAAGGAAGGAAGATCAGATCGCCCGTGCCCTTTCAAAGGAACTATCTCGTCTTTTGCCTTAAGCAATTTGGGAAGGAAAACCTAAATATAGAGGGCCAGACGGTGTTTTGAACGATCGCCCTCACGAATGCAAGTCCACTGTGCCAGCCACTGCGCCACCTCGCTTGGTGAAGTTTGGCATTTGGTGGAGGACGGCCGACCGGGGTGGCCAAGCGGTTCTAGACGCTACAGTCTGGAACCGCGCGACCGCTACGTCGCAGGTTCGAATCCTGCCTCGGGCATGGATGTGTGTGATGTCCTTAGGTTAGTTAGGTTTAAGTAGTTCTAAGTTCTAGGGGACTGATGACCTCAGCAGTTAAGTCCCATAGTGTTCAAAGCCATTTTTTTTTATTGAGAACGACGACGCGAAGTCTGATTTTTATTAATTTAACGTCAGCACCTCTCGTTTCCTCGCCGCAAACGGGCATGAAATTAGTAGTTCTGTGCTTGGGTCGAGCTATTTGCAAGTTAATGGTAGATACACGTGGTGTCTATTGTTTTGGACATGTCTAAAAGAGCAGGCACTATTGTGATCCTGTGGCCACCATGACATTATCTGCCAGTGTACATTGATTTACATCAAAGGGGCAAGTTGAAAATGTGTGCTGCACAAGGAGTCGGAGCTGGGTCTCCAGCTTACAAGGCAGATGCACTGATCACTACACCATCCACACCACAACCACATGGACTATCCTAGCACGCCACCTGTCAGACCCACATTCTCAACTTATAGTACCGATGTAGTGCCCCAGCTAATTACCCATATTACTCGTGGCATCCTACTGATGCCCGTAAGACTTCGATCCTGATGTGCACTGAGGGAATGACTGAAGGTTGAAACGTCCCCTTAGAAAAATTCATGAATTACTGTGCTGGTAAACCTCTTACGGTATTTGATTTTCAAACAGCTGAGCAAATTTCAACGTACTCAGACATTTCTCTCTTTACTTATTCTGATCAACACTAAACTGACACACAATATTTTTACCCCAACGCAATCTGACTTTCAAAAATCCCTACAAAAGAATGGCCCTGACTAACAATAACCTATACCTTTCATGAATCACTTACCTCACAAAAATCTCCGTTACTCGAACTACTGCAATACATCTAGCGGCTATACTGTCAGCTAAATAAAAGATTCTAACTACTGAAGGCACTAACTACAGATGGGCATAGTTAGCAAATGAAAGATTTTGATAGAGAACAAACAATGAATTTACCTTAATAGTTGGTTGGTTTGTGGGATTAAAGGGACCAGACTGCTACGGTCATCGGTCCCTTACCTTAATAGTGTTCAATATATACAGGGTGTCCCAGCAATCTTGTCCACCCAAAATATCTCTGGAACAATAACAGCTATTGGAAAACGACTTTCACCGGTATCAATGTAGGGCTGGGGCCCATGAATGTATATATTTGGAAACATTCTAAAACGAAAGCATATGTGTTTTTTAGCACAAACTTATGTTTTTTTAAATGGACCTCCTATATTTTTTCTTCAGCAATCCATAGCATGACAAAGCACATAGACAATGGCGTTGATTGCATCGCAATATTCCCATTACATCCCGAGATATTGAGACGCGAAGTTGACGCTTGGAACACCCGACATGCGCTGCTAGCGCACGTCCTGAGGCTCAGGCGTGAACCCCATGCTGCCTATAATCGCGATGTGATTGAAAAGTAAGTGTCCCTCTTGATAAGTGTGGAGGTGTGATTACACATGTCAATCACATGGCGATTACGGGCAGCATGGGGTTCACGCCTGAGCCTCAGGACGTGCGCTAGCAGCGGATGTCGGGTGTTCCAAGCGTCAACTTCGCGTCTCAATATCTCGGGATGTAATGGGAATATTGCGATGCAATCAACGCCATTGTGTATGTGCTTTGTCACGCTATGGATTGCTGAAGAAAAAATATAGGAGGTCCATTTAAAAAAACATAAGTTTGTGTTAAAAAACACATATGTTTCCAAATATGTACATTCATGGGCCCCAGCCCTACATTGATACCGGTGAAAGTCGGTTTCCAATAGCTGTTATTGTTCCAGAGATATTTTGCGTGGACAAGATAGCTGGGACACCCTATATATATATATATATATATATATATATATATATATATATATATATATATATATAATCTGATGGACGCATGTCCAGATCGTCCGCTCTCAAAATTCTGCCATCTCTCTCCCCACATCCACCACTGCTGGCGGTTCACCTCCAACTGCGCAACGCTACGCGCTTTTCACATCCAACTGTCCAACACTACAATAGCGAATATTCCAACAATGCAAACAAGCCACAGAGTGCATACAGCACAGTCAGTGATTTTGATACAGAGCGCTACGTGGCGTAACCAACATAAAAACTTAAACAGCCTACTTACAAGGTGGTGATGGCCAATTATCACTTCATTGCAGACGCACACCTGGATCGAAGTCTAACGGAAATCGGCCAGAAGCTGCGAGTAATACGGATAAAAGTGGTACTGTGTGCTAAAAGTTGAGAATGCAGGTCTGACGTGAGGCTTGCTAGATTAATCCGTGAGGTTGTCGCGACCACTGTGTCTGGATAGCGTAGTGGTAAGCGCATCTGCCTAGTCAGCAGGACAACCGGGTTCGAATCTCAGTCCGGCACAAGTTTTCAGCTTGCTCCACTGACGTAAAACACTGTTCATTGGCCGTGAATGTCTTGAATTCGTCTGTGATATTTAGTGGTAGGTGGCTAAAGGACGGATTAGATAGATGGTTCAGCATATGAAAGGCGTGCTCGCTACGAAACAGGGCGAGTAGCGTTTCTAGAGAAAGTGAGAAGGCCGCCTTTGATTTGCAGACGACGTTCCCTGGGCTGCAGTCAGCTTGGCGGCGCGCACTGCCTCGCCGCCGCGGACGGCGAGGCAGATAAATCTTTCCAGCGCTTCTCTCTTCCCAGACGGCGAAAAGGACATTTTTGCTCCTCTGGGCACGGCTGTATTATTTATGGAGAGAAGGCCTCGCAAGAACGCGAATGTTTCTTCAGTGTTTCGTTCAAATATGGGGGAGGGCAGAGCGCTTCCGCCAGGTACGCTAGCGCCGCGTCTCTTGGATGACGGGGGCTGGCGAAGGTGGGGGCGACATTTCCATCTGAAAAAGGCTGTGCTGGCCGTGACGCGGGGGGCGGGCCGTCTTATTGGTTTAATGCGGAGCCGCGCTGTCCCCCGCGGGTGAGTAAACGGAGAGGCTGCCTCCGCCCCCTCCGCCCCCGCGTCTTCCGCCCCGCCTAAGTTGGTGTTTGCCCGGCGGTGGCCTGCCGCACGGCCGGCTGGCCGCGACACCTCGCTAATAAGCCGGCGCCCTCGCCCAGCGTGCCCCTGGACACGGCACTACGACTCCCCACAGCAGACACGACATTTTTTCATCTTTCCGTTTATACGGCCACGCCTCGACGAGAAACTGCACGCACGTACGACCCGCGAGACTTGGTTTTCCAGAGTCCTCAGGTTCACTTGACTCTCAGCTTCTACTTTTGCAGTGGCTTCCATCTTCAGAAAGTGACGCCGCGCAGTGGCCTATGTCAGCAACATCCACTTGGGTTGTGCATCTCTGCCTAATGCTCAGGATGGAGAAGGATACACAGGTTCTAAAGTCTTCAACTGGCTGTTGGTAGATGTCAGGCGAGAACCCAGAAATCCTCACATGCAGGGTGCAATGGGTACAAGTGCGCATTTTTTTGTGTGTGGTACCTTAATCATCATCGCTGGTTCAAAAATGGCTCTGAGCACTATGGGACTTAACATCTGTGGTCATCAGTCCCCTAGAACTTAGAACTGCTTAAACCTAACTAACCTAAGGACATCACACACATCCATGCCCGAGGCAGGATTCGAACCTGCGACCGTACCGGTCACGCGGTTACAGACTGAAGCGCCTAGAACTGCACGGCCACACCGGCCGGCCATCATCACTGTGTTGGTTCTTTTTTTTTCTGTGTCGAACAGGCTTCCCACAAACAAGTCACAAACTTAATGACCTGATGTTTTTTGCATAGTCGTAATTTCCACCACTAAGTGGTATAGACTGACCGTACCGGTCACGCGGTTACAGACTGAAGCGCCTAGAACTGCACGGCCACACCGGCCGGCCATCATCACTGTGTTGGTTCTTTTTTTTTCTGTGTCGAACAGGCTTCCCACAAACAAGTCACAAACTTAATGACCTGATGTTTTTTGCATAGTCGTAATTTCCACCACTAAGTGGTATAGACTGACCGTTTTGCATACATGTGTCCACGCTTCAACACCTGGCTCCTTCCCAGGGGAAAATAAGCACTAGCTGTGTGCTCTTGCCATACGTGCTTGGAGGTACTAACCAACATAAAAATGTATGACCAGTGATAACTATAATTATTAGACTGCAAATAACGCAGATATTGATGTAATGTTGCTCAGTACGCCATCCTCATTCACCAAGAGAAATATCTGCACTTATACCCATTAAACCTTGTATTAAGAAAACTAACTAGGAGACGATCTTGGTAGAAGTCATTTTCCTGCTTAGGCTCTTTTGAAATGACTCCTTCATTGCATTATTTAGCCTGAGCATTATCAGACGCGAAATACATATGCAAAAAGGAACAAATGCGACTCTTATGTGAGTCTTGTCACTGTGCCATCATAAAACCATTAAAACACGTTATTGGAACTATTTAAAATGTAAGTACACAAGGACTGACCAGCGTCTTAAAATCAAATGTATTTGAACCAGAGAACATTTCCTGAGGGCTATTAGAAGGCCCTCAGCAGTAGTATTTTTCTTTTTGTGTACTTTATTTACTGTCATTTTATTAATACCTGTTGCAAATCGTGCTATATTACAGTCCGTCATTCTTCAACTTTCGCCCATAAAAGAATATGTAAAGAAACTTTTAAACATAATAAATTGGAGAGAACCTGCTGACACTCGAGAAACTACCCACGAACAATATTCGATAAATAACCAAAACCCTTAATCAAAGCGCAAAATAACTTCCTGTTTGAGAAGGAACATTATTTACAAAAATATAGCTTTCAAATGGGATCCCAACGTCAGGAGCATCGGAAAACATATTCATCAATCACATAGAAAATGTTATCTTCATACAACAATCACAAAGAAAGGATGAGAAGTTGTTTATTGGTGCAGATTTGTAGATGGCATAACCTGTATTGAAGATGATCCTAAAGTACTTAAACTTCAAGCAGACCGAAACAGTAGAGCTCTACACAAAAATATCCAAATCACCATGTAAAATGAAACGCAAAAACAAATAACAATTTTGAATATAACAAACAGAAGAGGAACAGTCATGACATCACTAACAAAAATAAATAGCACACTTAAAGAAAAAAGCACAAATCAGAACACTCAGAGTAGCAAATATCTGAAGAAATAAGGACTACATATTGCTTACATGACAAAGACTAAGGAGCTGGTATATACCAGTTGGAACGTCAAGATTGCAGATCAGGGAACCTGGAGATGGCTGGTGACATATATTTAAAAACTAGATACAAAAAACACATAAGAAGTTGGAAGTACGAAAATAGCCTTTCTACCTTTGTTGAGCGCCTAACAAAACATGAACACGAACCACCTAACACAGAACAGGATATGATAATAAAATGAACAAATACATCAGAAAACATCACAGCTTATAAGAAAAACTTCACATGCAAAGAGCTCTTCTAACGAACAGTTAAGTAATAAATGACCAAATAAATATAAGGGAAAACTCACTGATCATAGTAGACACTAAAACAATAACAAACAGAGACATAGAACGTAACCAGACTAAGTAATAATTTAATCTTCCCACCGCAGACACACAAAAAACCTATTATTGCGATACCCTCCACTCAAAATTCCCTCCCCCTTTTCCCAGACCGGGCCCCACCACACACAAAATCGTAAATAAAATCAAATAAACATTTTACCTTACGCATTTTGGGCTCCTAAAAGTTGTTTCTTACCTAACAATAAAAAAATAACTGTAAAACACTGTAATGTAGTAGCCTGTCTGGAATCATCATGTACAGTAATTATCATATACATAAATGTGTGCGGTAGGCAACTAAAGATGTTTTACAAGAATAAGAAGTGTAACGTGTATGGCTGAAAACTGACAACCGTTAATATAGTTGCACAGACGGAACACATCTTTAAGAATATAGAAGCAACTAAGAAGTGACGGAAAGCATAAGAAATTGAAAATAAAATAATGAGTACATTAAAATGAGATGAAATTCCCATAAACCAACCACCAGCTAAAGAGAAGAAACTAAACTGTACTACAACCCAGAATCCATTGTATTCGCGTACAAGATGTTTTGATCGACTACGAGCTTCGCCAGTCTCTTTTTGTGCACACCACATTTTATCCTCTCGTTCTCTCCATATTTTTAGTTGTGTCTCGGCTGTATTCAAGTCTTCGTAAGTCTGTGAGGGATGCCTCTATGCCAGTACCAAATTCTACACAATACTCATCACCACGTATTTGTTCGTGTGCGCAGTGTTGTTGTAACGCTCTTTAAATACAAAATTTGTAACGGATAACACGGGAAAGTTATGGAGATCGAATTTTTCAAACTCTGCGTCCACGTTTGCCGACTGGGATCATAGTTTTGTGGCTGTTAGAAGTCGTTACCTGTCTGAAGGAACTTGCTCCGTAAAGAATGCCATAAGTAAATAAATAAATATTACGTAGTTGAAAGTCCTTATACATTCTTCATCATATACTGCGCGAGAAGTATAACGTGAGTATCGACTGTGGTACTGTATGACATTCCTCGTGCCACCAGCGTCAGAGAAATTTCCTACCTGCAGGATGGGCAATTCCCACTTTACGTAGAGCGCTCTTATTTGTATTTAAAATTTATTTGGCTGTCCTAATGCTTTCTGTTCCCTTCTCGACGCCAGTTTCATCAATAAAACTGGGGTAACTACTTGTGAGGTCGAGGAATATGTCTTCGATTGAAAAACTGCCTTTTGGCCCTTAACGGTCATTAAAGCGGAAGGGGGACGGAGACCAAACCCAGCATTACCTATCCTCTTTTTCTTGGTATGATTTCTTTCTTCGTCTCAATCGCTGGTCTACAGGCACCGCTTAATTCGTAACCTCCGTCCCTGTTAAAATTATTGGTGCACATGCGAATTTTCTACCAGTTTTTTGTTACAGAATCCCAGAAGTAGATTCGTGGAAGAGCACATTCGTATTCTCAAAAGTTATTTGGTAAAGGTATGTTAAGTTATTGCAGATTTTTCAAGATTTCTGTGCTGTGTGTGTTCAGTGCAGCTCTCGGCTACTGTACGGTGTACATTTTTGCCACATTCACACATTATGTGCAGCGAACATACGAAAACGCATGCGCTGAGGCAATGCGCAAGCGCTCAAACGTTTCTTTTGCCCCCTGGCGCAAGAAGAGTTGCAGCGCCGCCAGTGGTGAATACTGTCGAAAAAAGATATATCGTTAAAAATTAATACTCACAGCCGGCCGCTTCAGATGCCGTAGTTTCTTTATATCTGATAAAACAGGATTCCAAGTTTTACTTAGTGGGTATCCATTGTTACGGTTAACGATATATACACGTTCTCTGTTACCGGGTCTTCGAGAACAACTGGCTGCGATTCCTCCACAGTCATTCATGCACGGCATTGAAAGTATCCCCAGCAGGTTTCAAGCAGTCACGAATGTAAAGGGTGGACACACCCCATATTAAGATCCTTTAGT
This sequence comes from Schistocerca serialis cubense, assembly GCF_023864345.2. Lineage (NCBI taxonomy): Eukaryota > Metazoa > Arthropoda > Insecta > Orthoptera > Acrididae > Schistocerca > Schistocerca serialis. Next base: position 582,522,015 of record NC_064645.1, on the reverse strand, counting down.
ATGTATCCGAACACTTTTGATGAAGTGCTGTATACAGTAGCAGATCACCAGCATTTCAAATGGTGAAAACCGCAACAGCTGCTTCAAAATTAATTATTAATCACTATTAGTTTCATGACATTGAAGTCACATCTGTAGGTAGCCAACTAAAAAAAAATACATATTGAACCTAAGTGACATTTGCTTCACATTTTGGAAAAGTTGGAAATAATAAGATGCCTTAAAACCATTCCTGAATGTATTCTTTTCTAGCGGGAGGAATTACGTCATCATTCTATTTTGACAAATTTTGACTGGCTACAGAAAATGAGTGAGGAGGGGGGCCAGGGAGTGACGCATAACTAAATAAGTTACCCTCTTCCTACGCCTTGCGTGGCATTGTTTCCATCCTGCTTCAGTGGCGTTGTATGTTATATGTTATTGTATTACTATGTTACGTAACCGTAATATCTTCTTGTTGATGGCAATGCTGTTAAGACCCGCTATCCCGGTGTTTTGCTATGTGTAGAGGTTACCCAATGTTTAACGCTTACTAGTATTTATGCATGGTTCAGTGGGCACTTTGCCGTTGTTTTGCGGTTTTGTTTATGGCCTCTGGCCCAATACGTCGGTTTCCGTGGTTCTGCGCATGCGCTGCTGTGCGTTCTGCCCAGTACGTGGCGTGTTGGCCTGTAGTAGTGCGACTGGCCATTGTACTTGGGGAGACGTAGAATAGTTGTCCGATATGCTAGTTTTGGTTGGGGGGGGGGGGGTCTTCTCCACGATTTATTGATGTCTGTTCTTATTGGCCAATCTTTGTTTCAGGTTTATGTCTTTCTCTATTTTCAATGTCAATTTTACTCACGCGCCAGTTCTGTGCAGCAGGATAGGAAATTTCTATTATTTACCATCATGGAGATTTTAAAGACACTGTGTATTGAAAGCACCATAAAGCTTAATTGCTAATCAACATTATATTATATGTATAATTTATATAATATATACGCATATAACACAATATAATATAATAATTTGATGCTGCAGCCACTGTGAATTAAGATACAAAGGAACTAAAGACATTAGCTGCCAGTGGACACTAATTTAAGTCAATGGGTAAAGCTGAAAATTTGTGCTAGACCGGGTTCGAATCCGGGTCTGTCGCTTAGTAGGCAGACGGCCTTGCCATTGCGCTATCCAGACACTGTGGTCATTGCAACTGCACAGACATTACCCCCCCCCTTCCCCTCCCCTCCCGTAGCATACCTCCCATCAGACCCAAATTATCAACTTACCCACACACTACTGATGTAATGTCCGTCACATCTGCCTAGTAAGCACGAGACTAGGTTTGAATCCCTGTTTGTCACAAATTTTCAACTTCCTCATTGATTTAAATCAGTGCCTACTGGCAGCTAATGTGTTTAATTCCTATGTGACTCAGCGTTATATTATTTCGGCAGTTCCCGTTTTAAGATACCTCTATTTACGATTTTTGTATCTGATTTAGGTCGTCTGTTACCTGAAGTTGTGACTATAACGTTATGAATAGTCGTGATTAATAAATCATTTTGACGCAGCTGTTACGGTTTTCATCAGTTCAGATGTATCATCACAGCTGTGGTTGCCCCTCATGGCAAGTGATTTGTAGAGCACCAGCAGTTGAACACAGTAAAGTAGCTTGCTGTTGAAACGCCTGCTGGTGCAGAAGATAACTAAGTGGGTTCCCCTCGGCAGGAACTCGGAGAAATTTGCTTATCCAGTGAGACGTGTGTGGGCTGCGACAGCGCGGCCGATGCGCGCACCTTTCGCTGCCGCCACTCACATTGTTTATACCGGCGCTGCCCGCATCGCGTCGCCTCTCCAGCGCCACTTGCTCCTTCCCCTCCCTTTTTTTTTTTTTTTTTTTAACAGTCTGCGGTTCGCCCGGCAACCCTCCCAGCAGCTCTCTTCCACCCCCCCCCCCCCTCCTCACTCCTTTTGTCCTTTTTCCCTTCCTCCGACGCAGCAGAGGGCTCGGCCTCCCTACCCGGACTGGGCCGTGCTGGCGTGCTTCTTATTTCGGCTGCACGCCCCACACCCCACACCCTACGCCCTCTCCCGCTGCGCTCCCGAGGCTTCCTCCCCCCCCCCCCCCCCCCCCCCACGGCTGGGAAGACGGCGGAGGGGCAGGAGGGAAGAAAACCTCGCACGGCCCGGAGGCAACTCTATTGATTTATACGTCACTTTCTTTTATAAGTTTCTTCGGCCGGCGCCCAAAGGGTGTACACCGCCGGGGGGTGGGTCTGGCGTTGGGGGTTGGGGGGCTGATGACTTGCCGGGACTGGGGGCTGAGGGGCGTCTACTGGGGGCGAGCCGCTGCCTCTGCCTCTGCCGCAATACGGACGAGTGGATGCCGGGAAATTCCGGCCCCGGCCAGCCGCCGCCGCGGCAAAAAAATTATATAAATGGTGCGGGCCGCAGCACCGTGAGAGATTGTGTTAGGTCTAGGAGGAAGGAGGAGGCACTACTGCTCTCTGGGCAGCAGCGAAGAGGATAATAAGTGTGCGGATGCCGTAAACACCGATACCCTCAGCACTCGGCTCCTTGGGGAAGGGTGCCAAGAGCCGTGGACGCAACGGACAATGAGACCACTAGCTTATTTTGTTATCGACGATAAAAGCTATTCACTTGCTCCTTTTTCACACTCGGTTGTCTCTATCGTTTCAATTTTTTTTTTTTTTTTTTTTTGGAAACGGTGCTCCGAAGTTTCAGTCTACGATATTCAATACAGGCGACACAAATGTGCCCCACTGCAGGCTGTTAACGAAGGTCCGAGCGTAAGGGTTAGGTTCCCAGATGCGTAAGTGGCTCGAAGAGTTCTTAAGTAATAGTAACCAGAACTTTGTCCTCTCCGGCGAGTGTTTCAGAGACCAATGTATCGTCAAGAGTGCGTCAGAAGTTTGACAGGACCAATCTTATCCTCTACATACATAAACAATCTGACGGTCAGGGTGACCAGCAATTTGCGGCTGTTTGCTGATGACGCTGTAGTGTCGTCATTGAGTGACTGTAGGAGGATACAATACGACTTGTGCATCGTTCCTAGTTAGTGTGACTAATGGATACTTGCTCTAGACGCAGAAAACCGTAGGTTAATGCAGGTTAGTGGGAAAAACAATCCTGCAAAGCTCGAATGCATCATTAGTAGTGTGCTCCTTGACACATTCATGTCGATTAAATATCTAGGCGTAACGTTGCAAAGCGATATAAAATGGAACGAGAACATAAGGGCAGTAATAGGGAAGTCGAGTGGTCGACTTCTGTTTGTCGGGAGAATTTAATAAAAATGTAACAGATCTATAAAGCAGACTCCATACACAACACTAGTAGGCCCAAATCTTGAGTACTACTTGAGAGTGTGGGATCTCCACCGGGTCGGATTAAAGGGAGAGGTCGAAGGAATAGCTAGATTTGTTACTGATAAGTTCTGTTGGTACGCAAGTATTGCGGAGATGCTTCTGGAGGGAAGATGACGTTCTTTTCGCGAACCGATATTTAGAAAATTTACAGAACAGTTTGCAGGACGGCTCTGATGTCACCAAAGCAAATTTCGCGTAAAGACCACGAAAACAAGGGATATTAGGGTTTGTACAGAGGCACATAGATAGTAGATTTTTCCTTCGTTTCGTTTGCAAGTGGAGCAGGAAAAATGAGTAGTAGTGGTGCAAAGTAATCCACCATGCACCAGGCGGTGGCTTGTGGAGCCTGTATGTAGCTGCAGATGTAGAAGCTTGCTGTAATGCGTTTATTCACACGCACGCCCGCTTTTGGCCTAGTGACCGTCTTCAAGTCACGGGCTAACATAACATGAGGTTAAAGGAGAGTTGCTCGGCGTCAAGTGCCTACCTGATGATTGGATATGAAAGGGCTGAAAGTGCGAGAAGTCGAAACGTAAGAAAACAGGAAAGAAACGTTGACAGCTATAACAAGTCATTTTATTAGGAGAAACGCAAATTATGATAGTTTCGTACAATTTGTAACGTCTGGCAGAAAAAGTGTTGCAAAAGTGTAATAAGCTATATATATATATATATATATATATATATATATATATATATATATATATATATATATATATATATGTGTGTGTGTGTGTGTGTGTGTGGAGATGTAAGTAGCCTGCTTCGATTCTAAGGAATCGGTGAATGAGTACAGAATCACGTCACTTCAGAATGAATGTTCACTCTGCAGCGTTTCGCAAACAAGTGCTGTACAAACTGAGCTACCCGAGTAAGAGACACGAGCCACCCTCACAGCTTTACTTTCGACATACATTTTCCGCCTTCCAAAATTCATAGAAATGTTCCTGCATACTTTGCGCGACTAGCACCCATGATAGAAAAGTCCCACTTTCTCGGTCCGACAAACAAACAATTTCAGATCAGCGCACACTCCAGTGTAGAGCGATATTTCATTCTGGAAACAGCCCCCGCGGCTGTGACTAAACTACGTCTCTACAGTAACCTTTCTTTCATTAGTGGAAGAATTGGAAGTTTGAAAGGCAGGAGATGATGTACGTGCGGAATTTAGCTATTATGGCGCGTCCTGCGTACTGCTTTCGTACTTGGATAACTTTTGCTAGCAAAAGGCAAAGGTCCCAGGTTCGAACCCCTGTCTGGCACACTGTTTTAATCTGCCTGGAAGTTTCAGCAGCCCGCCGCTGTGGTCGAGCGGTTCTAAGCGCTTCAGTCCGGAACCGCGCTGCTGCTACGGTTGCAGGTTCGAATGCTGCCTCGGGCATGGATGTGTGTGATGTCCTTAGGTTAGTTGGGTTTAAGTAGTTCAAAGTCTAGGGGACTGATGACCTCAGATGTTAAGTCCCATAGTACTTAGAGCCATTTGAACCATTTTTGAAGTTTCAGCACCTCACTTATTTATAAGCAGTAACTAAGAATATAGGACTGACATCACTGACATAAAAAGAAATAAAATTCCCTTATTTCACTGTAAGTAAATTGACCATGGCTAAGAGGTCATTCTTCGAGCATTTAATTTCTTGTTCGTAGGAAGACGAGGAATGTACCCTAGGATGGGAAGAACATACAGTTTGGACACCAAAACTACGCGGTATTTTGTTTAATTTCGCAGTTCTGCACAGTGCGCAGTAGCGATGATTTCAACATACATCACGTTGTGGTTGTTCTTTCTGAGCAACAACTGTCTGAATAATAGCTTTCCTTGGTTCTTCACTCAGTAGTCCTCTTCATGTTTCTAATCTTGTCTTTGCTTCCATTAGAAAGCACTGGGTACAAAATATTTACATCTAAAATAAATGAAATGAATTAAAATATGGTACTGCTTACTGCTTGTTGGGAAGCGAGAGAGAAACAGGTTGTAACAGACATGCTCGTTACGTTCAGCCTTCCCCTTGTTACGAGCAAAGAAACTTACACGCTAATAAATCTAGTGGAGGTACTGTGGAGTACAAGAGGCCTCTCTAGTACGTCCAACCTTCCTGAAATTACTAGCCAAGGCGCATTCAGCAGTTTACAGGAAAAAAACGGAAATACCCAATTCATAGTTTCGCATTTCAAGTCTTCAATTATTGTCAGTTGTACCTTCAGTTTTTAATAATGACTGTGTATTTGACGCCAAGAAATATTCCTTCAACCTGATGTAATGATAATCAGTGACTTGAAGACACTCGCCTGACCGAAATTCGTTGTCTGTGAAGAAAGATACATTACATTATACTTTGATGATACAGAATAGTGATGTCATTCTTTAAATCTATTGTGTTAATGTATTTGCTATCAATTTCAAAGAAATACGCTTTGAGGTTGTCACTGCTTCCTATTTCCGTGGAATAGCTAGCCTTGATCCTAAGTGCTAACGTTGGGAATGAAACATAAGAACTTAACAGCCTTGTGGATATGATAGGAGCACGTTGCAGAGCAGCATTGCTGTTCGCGGTAACCACACACCCTATTAAGGGCAATCCCCCGTCATTTGTAACGTCCAGGGGTCCACAACGAATCGCGGTGACTGAAGTATAAATATTGTCTTTGAATAAAAGTCTCATTTCTGTCCGTCTCATTGTGTGTTTCTTTCAGTTACCTTCTGCACTAAACTGTAGCAGTTCTTTCTATGTGTTGTTTAAGTTGCATCGAGGTATGGTACTTGGTTGTGAAACATCATGCGAAAGTTACTTTTGTCCTTACGTTTTGCACACCAGTGTATTTCACAGAGGCAAAGATGAACAACTGCTTACAGCCCTTAAAACATGCATTTTAGAGCCAATGTTTACCGAACATTTTTTTCTAGCCTTGGTCCATACTGTCACCTCTCAAAATATGGAATACTCCTCCTTTACAATCCTGTATTACTGCTGGTCCGTTTCTGTAGCTCTGCGGTCAGTGCGGGAGACGGCTAACCGAAGGCGCCCAGGTTCGACTGAATTTACTAAACAGACACAACAGGTACTATAACAGGAAGCAGTTTTAATTCAATGATTAGGCCCAACGGCCACTTTACCAACATATTTTAAAAACTGGATATAACTAGGAGGGGACTACACCCACTTTATGAACCAACAAAAGGTACAACATGCAGTTCAGGTAGTCAGAATCTTAACAGGCTGAATTTTAATTTATACAGTAATAAAAACCCAAATTTTTTTTCTTGAGCAGCTGTTTTAAAAAGGAAAATGTAGTCTTCTTCTGATTCCTCCTGGATTACTGTCAGTTGCCTCAAGACCCTGTTGACGCAGAAGGAACCCGCTACACCCAGTAAGACTTCCAAGTGTCAGCATAGGTGAAGCCGTTGCGCCGGCCGGGGTGACCGAGCGGTTCTAGGCGCTACATCTGGACCCGCGCGACCGCTACGGTCGCAGTTTCGAATCCTGCCTCGGGCATGGATGTGTGTGATGTCCTTAGGTTAGTTAGGTTTAATTAGTTCTAAGTTCTAGGGGACTGATGACCTTAGAAGTAAAGTCCCATAGTGCTCAGAGCCATTTGAACCATTTTTTGAAGCCGTTGCTCTCTGCAAGTAGCTGTCACGGTTGGCAGCCTACGCGATATGCACGACATCTGTAATTGTCCCTGTGGAAAGAGAGGGACCCCAGAACATGTATTTTGTACTGTGAGCGCTGGTCGCTGGAAAGACTAACACAGTCGCTTAGGCATCAGACCTTGAGGGACATGTCTCAAAGACTGTGCAGGCAGAACATCTAGAGCGCTGCATAAAGAGTACCTGCGGCGACGAGAGTACAGGCAGCAACGAACACAGGCAACAAATGAGTCCATAGACAATATTAGCGAGAGAGATGACAGCACTACCGCCAGCAGATCAGGCAACAGCGGCTAGAGTTGCGCTCTACCAAAACTATGGGCCGGTAGTTTTGGTACACTACATAAATGACTTAAGCACACCGTGGGATTACTGGTAGCGTTTGTAGAATTGCTAGGAAAGAAATATAAATAAATGTGTAAGACAGAAAATGGGAGCCGACGACTTCTCTTTGTTTTTTGTTTGGTTGTTTCTTTAGGACATAATTAGAGCCGCACACCATTCAGTGTTAGTCCAGCGTGTATTTTATATACTTACAGAATATAAATTGCATTTTATAAGTAAAAAAATTTAGTTGGTCGCCTCACTTCTGCGCTTTTATGTAACCAAAGTAATTACTATTGATGCAAGTACAGTTTACGTGCACAAACATAAATATATATATAATTACTGTTGTTACTTTGTGCTTAATAGAGCATTCTTCATCATGATGAAAAGCAAGAGTTTCCTGTTATTATCCATAAATGCGAAACTAACTTAAAAACAACGAAATATGTTTTGCATAAGTTCGACTAAGTATTGAAGCGCCGTTTGATATACACTGGTGCCCAAAATTAAAGCAACAAACAAAAATTTTGCAAGATCGCTTTTCTTTTGCCACAAAATGGTAAAACAAATGAGAGTAAAGTACAAACAATGTAAAGAATACAGAACGTAAGCAACTGTAACGTAAGCAAATGCATAACGGCAGGCAAAAATGTTCGTTTTTTCCAACTTAACAGATTTCCCCACACATTCCAACAACAGGTTAATGTGCTCATTATAGGGTGTGGCCACCTCTGGCAGTAATATAGGCCTAAAAACGTCGAGGCATGCTGTGAATGATGTCATCAATCTCATGTCGAAGCAATAACGCCCATTCTTCCTGCTGAGCTGCTCACAAGTCTCAAGAGTGATTGGTGGAAATTGACGTGATGCAACCTGTCTTCCTAGTGCATCCCAGAAATGATCTACGGCATTCAAATCGGAAGAGCAAGAAAACATCAACCACCTGTGCTCCATGAGATCGAGCATTATCGCCCACCAGTACGGAGTCTCAGCCCACGGCACCTCGCAATAGTCGCACAGGACGTTCCAAGATCTCGTCACGATATCTGACAGCAGTTAAACCTTACCGATTCACCCGCACAATTTCATTGAGGGGCTTCAGAAAGGCTCAAAATCATGAAAAATTCAATTTTTACTTTTTTGCGTTTTCTGAATCTGCAGACTATTACCTTTTAACAGATATATAATTTATTCAATTCCGAAGACTACAACTATTTTTAATTTTTTTTAAAAATGTGTTCTACATGGGCGTGACCCACTGTGGCGCTGTTAAACTGCTGTCAAATGGTGTTATTATTAACGTCCGTGTTCATCAGGTACATTTTAGTGATGTGAGATAAAGTATGTTGTGGCTAACCTGTGATGGTTCAATATATATCGCTCGTGTGATTGTCGATTGTTTCATCTTTATTTACTCTGTCGTTATCTCGAAAATATTCGTAATTAATTCTGTTTCTTGAGTCTCTGTTTTGTTGAAGTATAATAATGAGTAAAAGTAAAGTTATTAGAAATCCTCTGAAGGCTTTTAAGAAAAGGAGAAATGTTGGAAAGGCAAAGGTATGTGTTATTACTGTAAACAATAAAGACGATAACCAAGTGAGTGAACCTAACCTCTCAAGTACACCTGCCCATAGCAGTCAAAGTGGGAAAGAAAATACTTCACAGAAGAAGCTTGGTTGAATGAGTGAAAACTATGAATGTTTTATGGGCGAATCGGATGTGAAAGAAATATTTGATATGTCGGTTCTCAAAGGAATTTTTTCAAACTGTGTAAGATGTATTCATTGTAGTGAAGTTGGTCTGGAACTCTCCATAATAAAGCACGTAGGACTTGCTAGTGAAATACAACTGAAATGTGATAAGTGTTCATACATGACCACCTTTTGGAACAGTGTTGCAGTAACTGCAACTGAAGAAAATGGTAGCAAAATCTACGAACACAACAACGAGCGATGCTTGCTTTAGACAAGGAACGCCTTCGGGCTGCAGACAGGGCTGTAAAGAGTCTAGAAATACAAGCAAGAGTAAACAGGAGGAGGAACAAGAGGAAGCTGGAGGAGGAGTTTGCAGAGGATGAAGATAATCCATCCTATGGACCTGGAATGCACTAAAAAGTTAATCCAATCTTTGTCGCTCGATTCCCAAAACTTTTATTTTCTCATACTAATTACATGTTTTCTAAGGATCTTCCAAACATATTTGTTTCAAACTTCCAGTAAATGTTACACAGTACCTTCTGCATAATTTAACACAGCCTTTTTCCAAAAAACTGTATATTTTTGAATATATAAATAAAAAATTGCAAAAAAATGTTGTGAATTTTCATTACAATTGAAAAAAAATCATCTATAAAAACTGAACTAAAATTTTGTTAAATCCTTGTGTTAAGTTGTAGCCCATATTCCAATAAATAATCTGTAAAAAGTTCAACTTCGTACCTCAAATACTTTGTGAGGAAAGATGTAATTTATAAGCGTTATTTTGACATTGCAAGTATAGGGCGTTCCGGAGCCCCTTAAGAGGTGTTCAAGTGGTCAACATTACCCCCGCGCAAACCATTGAGGATCTTCCTCGGTATCGGTCTCTTTACATAATCTTTGGGTCCCGAAATGGTGTTCCACGTTCCCTCCAGAAGCGAATCCATCGAGAATCATTCTCCAGACTGAATCGGGACTCATCCGCCCACTGTCCGACCATCCAGGAGTCATGTTGACGACTCCGCTCCAGAAGTTCCGTTCTGTGAGGCGCGTCAGAGGTGCACATACAGCACGTCTCCGACAACGAAGGCCCCTTCGCCCGAGCGTTCTGTACACCGTTTGGCTCGATACAAAACGTCCAGTGGATGCTGCGAAGTCAGTTGCCAGTTGTAGTGCACTACTGGGGCGGTACCGTCGTGCCCTTACAGCCAAATAATCCTCTCTTTCTGAAGTCACACGTGGTCGGTCCCGTGCCTTAGGCACACAGTTTTGGTCTCTATAAACAGAATGATTCACATTAAGCCATCGGGCCACATCAGTTTGCGACTGGGTTGTTTCCTTTCTTCCTACGTCTTTCAACGCAGAGTGTCTGTGCCACACTGCACCGTCTGTGACGCTGGATACGGCGATTGTGGATGTGGGGCTACTCCGCAAATAATGCCCCGTTTTATAGGTGCCCTGACGTCATGGTTGGCGTACTTGTCCGTTGACCGGTATGCCATCTTCCGTGCGGAACGCGATTGTAGGGAGATCTTTAACACTTTGTATCCTTATATAGTGAAATAGGCACAGGACGCGGAAATAGTGGTTTGTTGCTTTAATTCTGAACACCACTGTATTTCTGTTTTGCGTTTTTTATATTTTACCTTCTTGTTTATGACTTTGCATCTTCTAGCGCTGTATGATAAATCTATATTGTTTTCTTTATTTTTACTACGATATCACTGTGTCTCATTACAAATCAACAGTTTTCGAATAAAACCTGAATTAAACACTGATAATTTCCGTTTTGTTATAAATATTGTTTATTCTTAAGTAACAGACAGGAGATAACTATGTAAAACAAAAATGTCATGCAGGTTACACAGCATTTCATATATACTCATTTAATTTCTAGATGGTTTACTGCTTACAGTTTTTACGGAAATCTAGTAATACACTGATTACATACATAAAAAAGTGCTCGTGATGAGAACGCCCGATAGGTAAGCAACACACCTAACGTAAGTGTAAAGCGGGTACAGCCTTATCTGACCAAAGCTACTACGAAAACTACCGTAGTCCAAGTGGTCCAAATGGCTCTGAGCACTGTGGGACTTAACATCTGAGGTCATCAGTCCCCTAGAACTTGGAACTACTTAAACCTAACTAACCTAAGGACATCATACACATTCATGCCCGAGGCAGGATTCGAACCTGCGACCGTAGCGGTCGCGCGGTTCCAGACTGAAGCTCCTAGAACCGCTCGGCCACACCGGCCGGCAAACTACCGTAGTCACTTACTTATGGTAGTCTATGGTAGATTTGTAAATGATTTCATCCTGAGGGTAACAGGATCGCCACCCATCTAGAGTACACTAGAGCTGTAAAAGAGGGAGGGCATCCGGCCAGACCTTCAACTAAACCCTTTAATAACCATGCCGATGCTGCGCCTACGCAAGACAAAAGCACAAGGGATACAAGATGAAGAACTAGAATAAGAGTCCATCATACGTATGTCACAGAAGAAAGTTTACGTTCGACCAGCCGTGAGTGTACCAAATGGATGGTAAGCACTTGTCGGGCTGGAGTAAGTAAGTCAACCTTGAAGCCCCACATTTTTTTTGCGTCCCCACCCTGCGGGCCCGCCCGCGCTGCGCCGCGTCAGCGGCACTGACCCCTTTTCCACCGGCGGCGGCGGCGGCGGCAGCGGCAGACGGCGACGCGTAACGAGTTGGGGCGTTGTTTTAGAAGTTGGCGGCGCTCTAGTTTGCGCATTATCCCGGAACGGCGCTGCCGGCGCTGCGGCCCGTGGCGCGGCGCGGCGCGGCTGGCCCAGGCCGGCCTGTTGATGTTGCCGCGCGTAACGCGGTTAGCGGCAGCCAGCCAGCGGCCAGGGGCCCGTCATAAATATTTATACCGCCGCAGCCAGCAGCCAGCCGACCCAGCCAGCCAGCTACTGCAGGTTCCGCGCGGCCCGCCGCTGCTCCGCCAGCGCTTTATGGGCTTCTCCGGAAAAGAAGCGCAGCCCTAGAACACCCACCGCCACCCTCACACCACCACAGGCCCACCGCTCGCGGCCGTACGGGGGACGGGGCCAGTACACGGCACACTCTCCAGTACCGCCAAACTGCCTCATTACCACGCAGTTTTTTTCGCGCAGTGAATTTTCGAAAGATTTAAGGCCGTTTTGCGTCAGACGCCATGTCAGGTCACAGAGTCTCAGATCAAAATACATTCAACGAAGTTCTGCAGACACTACGCCTAGTAGCTTTCGGATGTGTTTAAAAACATGAAAGGTTTCTTACCTTTGAGCTGCAACTTACGCTACGTTGTTGATACACTGCCTATATTTCGCAACAATTTCATTATCTGACTACGAAGTCTTTCGCGACGGAGTCCTTGCATAAAAAGTTCTTGGTTTACCTGCCTCGTCAAATTTGGATAACATCCCAAGCTTTCGATGACTATCTCCGTCATCTTCGTCAGGGGTAAAACTGACTGTCGTGGACCGGTGAGGCTTCCGCTTTTATAAGCAGTGGACGGCTTCTCATTGGCTGGATGACGTCACGGTGAAAACGGCGCGTACCGAGGTGGCGGCCTCTATATCCATAGATTTTGTTTGCGCGCTTTATCCAGCGTTGCTTGCAGCGCCATCCATCGCAACAGGCGGAGAACTGCGAGAAATGTAAGAAGTCTCCCTTTGCGCTCTTTCTTTATCAATTGCGCGCTTCCATGCATTGCTGAGTGCATAACCGGAGTCTCTGTTGAAATTATTTTCACAGAGTCTAATTTCAGCTGCTTCCCAATAGTTTGATACGTGAGCAAGTAGTCTTGTTTCATCGAATAACATCTTATGTTTATTTAACTAACTGTGCTCCGCCACCGCTGATTTTTCTAGATACATGTTTTTCAGGTGACGCTGATGTTCCACACTGCGATCGGCGACAATTCTTAGACTAGGCCACATAATTTTTGCCACACTCGCAAGGAATGCTGTAAATTCCCGGTATTGATAGCGGAACAAACACTGGTAGCAGTTACTTCTGTAAAATATCTGGGAGTATGCGTGCAGACCGATTTGAAGTGGAATGATCATATAAAATTAATTGTTGGTAAGGCGGGTACCAGGTTGAGATTCATTGGGAGGGTCCTTAGAAAATTTAGTCCATCAACAAAGGAGGTGGCTTACAAAACACTCATTCGACCTATACTTGAGTATTGCTCATCAGTGTGGGATCCGTACCAGATCGGGTTGACGGATAAGATAGAGAAGATCCAAAGAACAGCGGCGCGTTTCGTCACAGGGTTATTTGGTAACCGTGATAGCGTTACGGTGATGTTTAACAAACTCAAGTGGCAGACTCTGCAAGAGAGGCGCTCTGCATCGCGGTGTAGCTTGCTCGCCAGGTTTCGAGAGGGTGCGTTTCTGGATGATGTATGGAATATATTGCTTCCCCCTCCTTATACCTCCCGAAGAGATCACGAATGTAAAATTAGACAGATTAGAGCGCGCACGGAGGCTTTCAGACAGTCGTTCTTCCCGCGAACCATACGCGACTGGAACAGGAAAGAGAGGTAATGACAGTGGCACGTAAAGTGCCCTCCGCCACACACCGCTGGGTGGCTTGCGAATTATAAATGTAGATGTAGATGTACTCTTAGGCCAAGATTATCTTTCACGGGTCGCAACATCTCCTTAATCTTCCTGGGTGGCAGGAAGACTGGTCTGATTCCCTGCCGGCCCAGGACTCCGCCGATCTTGCTGGTCGTTGTACCGCAGAATGGTAGCCGCGCGATGTTTTGGTCCTCTTCATCTGTTCGAACAGCGTCCTTCCTAGGTTTCTTCGCCAGAGTAGATCTGATATCACGATCGGAATATCCATTTTTTCTGAATACCGTCGTCAGATGGTTAATCTCGGAGCTGAGATGATCCTTGTCCGAAATAGTCCTTGGTCTGTGTACCAAGATATTCAACATAGCTCTCTTCTGAGCTGGGTGGTGAAAACTACGCGCGTTTAGATAGCGTTTAAATATAAATCTGTATGCGTCGGTTTTCTGTACACAGAATGCACTCAGCAATGCATGGAAGCGCGCAATTGATATAGAAAGAACGCAAAGGGAGACTTCTTACATTCCTCGCAGTTCGCCGCCTGTTGCGATGGATGGCGCTGCAAGCAACGCTGGATAAAGCGCGCAAACAAAATCTATGGATATAGAGGCCGCCTCCTCGGTACGCGCCGTTTTCACCGTGACGTCATCCAGCCAATGAGAAGCCGTCCACTGCTTATAAAAGCGGAAGCCTCACCGGTCCACGACAGTCAGTTTTACCCCTGACGAAGATGATGGAGGTAGTCATCGAAAGCTTGGGATGTTATCCAAATTTGACGCGGCAAGTAAACCGAGAACTTTTTGTGCAATTTCATTATCAATAGCCATTCTGCTCAAATCAAAAATACAAGTGAATAATAGTTGACAGGTATCCACGTCATGTTGATGTAGTTGAGACAGTCACGTCGATTAAATATCTAGGTGTAACGCTGCAAAACGATATGAAATGTAACGAGCACGTAGGGTCAGTAGTAGGAAAGGCTTAGGAAAGTGTAGCTCATTTGCAAAGGAGATCGTGAATAGAACATCTGTGCGGCTCATTCTAATGAGCAGATTTGACAATAAACAGCTTCAGTAAGCTGTAGTAGCTACGAAGAGGCTTTGTAGAACTAGCGCGGAGTGCTGCATGAAACAAGTTTTCGAACATCTACATCCACATATATACTTCGCAAGCCACCATATGCTGCAAGGCGGATGGTACCGCGTACCACTATCAGTTATTTCCTTTCCCATTCCACTCGCAAATGGAGCGAGGGAAAAACGACTGCCTATGGAGCAAGGGAAAGACGACTGTCTATGGACCATGATTCCATACCAGCTCTCCTTTGTCTTACAGTCTGTTTGTGGTCCTTACGTGAATTGTACGTCAGTTGCAGTAGAATCGTTCTGCAGTCAGCTGAAACTGTCTGTTCTCTAAACTTTCAACAGTGTTTCGCCAGAAGAACGTCATCACATTGGAGTTCACGAAGCATCTCCTAAGAGCCGTGTGTAGGTCGAACCTGCCGAAAAAAAAGAATAAAAATAAAAATAAATAAATAAAAATAAAAAAAAATCCAGCGTGCTTCTGAACTGCTTCGATGTCATCCTTTAAGTCGACCAGTTGGGGATCACAAACTCTCCGCTAGCAAATTTACGATTCCTTGTTGTTTCTCGACAATTCATTAGCTCATCGTTACATATCCAAGCGCCGGCCGGGTAGGCCGAGCGGTTCTAGGCGCTACAGTCTGGAACCGCGCGACCACTACGGTCGCAGGTTCGAATCCTGCCTCGGGCATGGACGTGTGTGATGTCCTTAGGTTAGTTAGGTTTAAGTAGTTCTAAGTTCCAGGGGACTGATGACCTCAGATGTTAAGTCCCATAGTGCTCAGAGTCATTTGAACCATTTGAACTCATCCAAGCCGCCCATCAGATCAGCAATCTACTGCAGCAACTCGTTTCAAATGCTCCTACTCTCTTCCCGTTTAAACTGACAATCGACCACGATCCGTAGAAAGCTGCGCTCCACATAAATACGTTCAGAAGAGTACTCTTAACACCTGAATCTATGTTCAATGTTAACAATTTTCACTTTTTTTCAGAAATGATTATTATATCTTCTTTACTTCGGATATTGACATTCGTTTTGCAGTCCAAATAACAAATCCTGTCTCTTTTCCTAAATCTCTTTTCAAGACACTAGCCATTCCGTTTAACTGCCCTTTTTGAAGACACTAGCCATTCTGTTCAACTGCCCTACTAAATAAGTCTTTGCTGGCTCTGATAGAATTACAGTGTCATCGTCAGAACTGAAAGCTCTTATTTCATCACCCCAAACGAACTCCGTTTCGAATTTCTCCCCGGTTTCCTTCCATGCTTACTTCATATACTGATTGGGTAACGCTGGGAAGGGGCTGCAATGGAATGGGTTGCGGAGGCGGAAACTTACATATAACTGCAACTATTGCGGAGGCTTCCGCAGCCTATATCGCTGAAGAAACGCCTGTGCGATGATGCTCGAATCGGAGGTAGCAAGTTCGAATACCGATGGCGAGAAAAAATTTCACCGCTAGAGTTTGTCCGGAAACAGGAGAGTTGCTAAGCATGCCCAGAGTATGAATAATAAAACATAAGTTGCCTTGCTCCGTCCTGTTAAGAAGTGGCAACCGTGTAGGTTCGAGTTGCTGCTCAAAGATAATAAAAGCGTCTTCTTTGATGAAATGTTTGAGCGAAGCGAAAAGAAACCCGCTATAAACGACACATTTTTTTTCAGAATTTTCATTGCCAGACGAAGAGTGGAGGTCTAGGTTTGCAAAACAGGGTTTACTTGCCTGTAAACAATGAGGGTAATAAAGGAAAAAACTATTAGTTATTTGAGGTAAAATTGAAATATTTCACAAACAGATGATAGTAGCTACGTAAATGAAGTGTCAAAAAGTTAATCTTTTGAAGTGCTGAATTCAGGACATTCAGAGAACAGAAGACGGTAGGAAAACAAATGAATTCTCAACAATACTTTTCGAAAATTTTAAAAAACGTGGGAAAAATTGGTCAGATGTTTTGTGAAAACATTTGTCTAAAAGTAAGAACTGAAACAGATTAGAGAAACATTTGACGAACTTTTGAATGATGCTCGAAATCGTATACGCCAAGTGGCATGCGTCAAATGTTTCTCTAAGCTCTTTTATTTCGTACTTTTAGACAAATCGTTTCAGAAAATATTAGACCTTTTTTTTCCAAAGACATTTTTTATGATTCCAAAACCTTAGGACTGGTATTTTTTTCAGCGCTGACGTCGACAGAGGTCCCTCCGGTGCCGAATACTAGTCTATGAATGGCACAATACCAGAAAAGTACATCAGCAAGATATCACGAAGCAGTTAGCTGTCATCCGCCTCCACAGGTGAACTGTCAGCGTGGCTGACTGGCATGCGGAGAACCTTTGTTCGATTCCCAACACTGCCATGGAGTTTTCCTTGGTATGGGGTGCAATGAGCCCCGTGAGGCCAACTGAGGACCTACTCGATCGATCAGTAGCGCCTCCAAGGTCAAGTATCCCGTCAACGACTGGGAGAGCGATGTGCTCCATACCGCGTCCAGTGTCGCCATTAGCGAAGGATGACACGGCGGTCGGCCAGGGCCGAATGGTCTGGGGCAAGAACGCGGAACTCTGCCCTGGCCATACTGAGCTGTTACAGCATACTCTTGATGAAGCGAAATCGCGGAAATGCTGCGCGTGGGTGGTCGGTTGGAGATAGCGATTCACCTTCTTTCCGAATGGAGACTGTGTGATTTAGCGCGCTGCGTGTTGAGCTGTTACGGGGAGTTGCCGACTTGATTCTAACTGCAAGCTGGAAATAGTCACAGATCGGCCTCCTCCTGCCTAGCCTTCCTTCCTGGCCGTGGGGCAGCAGATGGGACGGCAATAAAAAGAAAACAACCCGCCGGCGCTAAGAAGCGAGGAATTAGTAACAAAGGCTAGGGCACCGCGGCTGCTGTTGTACAGAAGGTGCGTGTGTCGGCCGGCCAGCCCATTATGCAGAGGGAGCCAGGGCGCGACCCGGCGCTAGCTGGCTGCGGCTTCCTGTGTCTCTGGGGCGGCGTTTTTTGTGGCACAGCACCCCGAGCAGAGCTTCCCTTTGTGTCCCGGCCGCGCCAGACAGCGGCCGGACGCTACCGCGGGGGAGTCTTTTTAACGCGGCGGCTCACCTGTGCAGCGGCTGGGGGCAGGGTCGCTCAGAAGTCGGCCGCAGACACGCACGCTCCTCCCCCCCCCCCCTCCTCCTCCCCTCTGCACCCCTCATAGATCTCTCTCTCTCTCTGAGACCCAACCAGACGCACTGTCGCGGATATTACGTAAAACTCGCGACTGCCTGTTTCCGAACCTGAGCTAAGAAAGGCGTAGAGCAAACATGCGCGTCTGCGGGCCACGACTGCGGGAAGTACAGAGAACAGACAAAAATATGGAAATAGTTACTCTGCAGGAAAGCTGTTGGCAATCAAAACAGCTTCCATACCTCTCGCGATCGAAAAATGCAGATCCTGTTTGGTTTTCCAGAGTCTTATGCTTCTTGTTCCAAAATAGTGGCAGGTTCAGATAACGATGATGAAGGTCGATAGCGATCACACGCCCTTCTCTCCAAGGCAGGGTACAAAGGCTCAATAATATTCAGATCTGGTGACTTGGGTGAGCAGGAGAGATGCGACAGTTTATCCAAGTGGTCAAAATGCCAGCCCTGAAAGATGCGAGCTGTTTGATTAGGGTGCCAGCCCTGGTGGCCGAGCGGTTCTAGGCGCTACAGTCTGGAACCGCGCGACCGCTACGGTCGCAGGTTCGAATCCTGCCTCGGGTATGGATGTGTGTGATGTCCTTAGGTTAGTTAGGTTTAAGTAGTTCTAAGTTCTAGGGGACTGATGACCTCAGAAGTTGTCCCATAGTGCTCAGAGCCATTTGAACCATATGATTAGGGTCCTGTCATCTTGGAGCACAGCAACACCATTCGGTAACAAACATTCTACCATGGGGTGGACCTGATCGTCAAAATGGCAGTAATGCGACTTTGCAGAGTAACCATGGGGCCCATGGAATACTACGATATGGCTGCCCAAATCGTCACCGAACCCCCAGCTATGATTCACTCTTGGGACATAAACTTGGAAACAGTGCGAAAGAGCAAATGACTTCCTTCTTTCGCTCCTTAGTCCAAGTCTTATGGTTCCGGCACCACGTTTTCTGTTACTGTCATTTGCATTACTGATCTGTTTTGGAATTAAAGTTCGCCCTGCATTTCCCAGTTTCTGGAGCTCCCTTCGTGTCGATCTGGTGCTGAC
Organism: Schistocerca serialis cubense; assembly: GCF_023864345.2. Lineage (NCBI taxonomy): Eukaryota > Metazoa > Arthropoda > Insecta > Orthoptera > Acrididae > Schistocerca > Schistocerca serialis. The sequence continues at coordinate 582,503,068 of NC_064645.1, read as the reverse complement.
AGGATTGGCGAGTGCGACTATCAAATCTGCAATAACTCTCAGAGATTTCTTCCTGAAATTAAGAACGATTTGTTTAACACCAGTAGATTTCTTTTAGCTATGCACCTGCCAGGGCAGCCGAGAGCGGTAATGACCTGCTTCCTTAAGTCGGATAGGCGCGCCGGCCCCGGATATAATCCTCCCGGCAGATTACCGACAAGGAATGGTTGGTTGTTTGGGGAAGGAGACCAGACAGCGTGGTCATCGGTCTCATCGAATTAGGGAAGGATGGGGAAGGAAGTCGGCCGCGCCCTTTCAGAGAAACCATCCCGGCATTTGCCTGGAGTGATTTAGGGAAATCACGGAAAACCTAAATCAGGATGGCCGGACGCGGGATTGAACCGTCGTCCTCCCGAATGCGAGTCCAGTGTCTAACCACTGCGCCAACTCGATAGGTGACAATAAATGGTATGGTTTTTAGGCGGATTTCCACATCCCGCTAGGTGAATACTGGGCTGGTCCCCACGTTCCGCCTCAGTTACACGATTCGCAGACGTTTGAAAACATTCGCACTCTTACATGGCTTACACTAGTCGCAGACAGCTAATTCCGTCCCGGGGGGTTCGGGGTGACGGCAGGAAGGGCATCCGGCCACCCTCTGCAACTAACACTGCCAACTCAATAGTAACACGGTCGACCCCTTGTGAAATGGGACAAAGGCCCCAAGAATGAAAAAAACAAAAGGATTTCTTTTAGCCATGAATGTCTTCTTTACCTGTGCTTGTCTCCTTTTTACGTCCTCCTTGCTCCGTCCGTCGTGTGTTACTTTTCTTTCAAGGCAACAGGATTCTTTACGCTGTTTGCTCTTCTCTTTGTGGTTCCACCGAGCAGGAAAAAAAAGCAGTATTTAGCTACTGACTTGCATTAAAAAAAATTTCACCTGTATTTAGGAATGAACGTTCATTGTGCTCCAGACGTACATCTTCAAGAACCTGCTCATTTCATACTATGTGAGTCTTTGGTACCAGCAGAGCTGGTGCGCATCTGTTTCTGATATTCTGGCTTCCGCCACCCTCTACTATATTCCTTCCTAGATAACAATTCCTTCAATTTTTTCCACTTGTGTGTTGTTCTCTAATCTGACGACAAGCAGGCTCTTTTACCCTACTCCTTTTTATCATCTTCGATTGAGTTTTTCAAAAAAATGGTTCAAATGGCTCTGAGCACTATGGGACTTAACAGCTGAGGTCGTCAGTCCCCTAAAACTTAGAACTACTTAAACCTAACTAACCTAAGGATATCACACACATCCATGCCCGAGGCAGGATTCGAACCTGCGAACGTAGAAGTCGCGCGGTTCCGGACTGAAGCGCCTAGAACCGCTAGGCCACCGCAGCCGTCGATTGAGTTTTTACTCTAATTTGAAGCAGCGTGAAAACCGAGAAAATTTTATACGATGCTGCCGCGAAAGACTTAGATGTCATCAACGTTTGTTATTCTTATGCAAAATTCTTATCGTCCATTTCTTTCAACGGGTCTTCCAACGTCAGCGTATCCCAGGCCAGAATGAATAGACAGTACAATATGCTGAACCCCACTGCCTGCTCTTACTATGTAACGGACCATGAAAGACTCATTACAGTTCAGCTTGGATAGTCTGATAATTAAAATACGGTACCCAGTTACTTAAGCAGCGAATGCTCACCTACGTATACGGCGATTGTACTTTGTCTTTGGTCAAACTTATACTGGCGTAGTGTGTGTACACTTGAAGACAGAGTAACCCATACCAAAATAGGTTGAAGACATTTCAGCTGCGACAAAGGTAGTTTTATTCAAAGGAAGCACATCTGTCAAAAAACTGGTCAACCCCAATACAAGTTCAAACCGTGTAACACCTCTTCTAGTGCTGATAATGCTGTCAATTCGGCAGATATATGATACTCTGCTGTAGTCACTCATTGATGATTAAATCATGTAGAGCAGGCATCGGCAACCTTTGTTGACCCGCGGGCCTTATTCGTATACACTGCTGCTCAAAATTAAAGCAAAAAACGGAAATTGTGCAAGGTTGCGATTATTTTGCCACAAAACAGTGTAAATAGGTGACAGCAAATAGAGACAGTGTAAAGAATACGGACCATAAAGAACTAACATGCATAATGGTAGATAACAAGTTCTTCGTTTTTCCAACGGATTTGCACACATATTCCGACAACTGGTTAATGTGCTCAGCATGGGGTGTGACAACCTCTGGCATGAATGAAGTGTGTGAATTCCTAAGGGACCAAACTGCTGAGGTCACACCACTTAAACTAACTTACACACACACCGCTTCAGGACCATGACTTGTCAATGGTGGAGCGGCATTAGTTCTACACCAGGCTCATCCAAGAACTGCGCCCGGAGGGAGCGCCAGCGACCCGTGGGCGCAAGCAGGTGTAGTTCAGCGCCCCGTCCGCGACCGTGTGTCGCTAGTGTCGCTATAGGAGCGAGAGGGAGCGAGCGAGAGAGACAGAGAGACAGAGAGAGAGAGAGAGAGAGAGAGAGAGAGAGAGAGAGAGAGAGAGCAGTCCTGCTCTACGGTGGACTGTCCCGCGGTCAGATCTAACGTAAACAAAATACTCTATTTTAGAATTAATTTTATGTAAGGGATATAGAGTCTCATTCTTACTGTTAGTAGTTACAAGTAAGTATTTTTTGTTATACTTCGTGCTACAATTTTTTGTATCCCTTTTCAGAGTTTAGAAATCGGATCTTTAGTTTGCTGTTTTGTACGTAATAATTTTAACTGACCAAGTTTGAAAACTTATTAAAATAGAATTAAGGTTATAAAGCTCTTTAATTCTTACAGTCAACACTGTTAAAGAAGACAATTAACATTTTACAAGTTTTTCTTTCTTCGAGGAAACGATTTTGTCTAGGCTTGGTACAATATTCCGTGAGACTGCTAACCTCAAAGAATTAGTCCAATTTTTATCGCCAAGGAATGAACGGTTCTTAGTTTTAGCAAGCTTTAAAAGAGAGAAAAAGCGCTCACAAATATACGTGGAACCAAACATTGAGAGAACTTTGGCCTCGTGCTTATGCAAAAGAGGAAATTTCTCTCGTGGAAGACAGCTGTAAAAGTCATCCAAAGTTTTACACATAAGAAAGCGGTCCTTCAGGTGGATATGGCACTGTATGTCAATCAGCTCTAGTTGAAGCATTTGTGAGATGTCCTCTGCCCGAAGGGAAAAAGGGCGAACAAATACATCTATCGGCTGGCGATCGGGCGGTCCGCACGGCCAGCTAAGCGGCACGGCCCGGGCACTGCAGCAACACACGAATTCGCCCGGGGCGCTGGCCGCGGGCGATCGCCGGCGCTAGCGCCCCAGGGCAACACCGACTCGAAGGAAGGCCTCGGCGCTTGTTCGTGACGTCACGTCAGCTAGGCAGGGCGAACGCCAGGACTGTTGCAGGCATACTCATAATGGTGGTGTCTCCCTCTCTGACACAGGAAAATGTGAAACTATTGGCGGTAGTTGACCAACACACAATGTTCTGAGAGATTTCTGCAATCAATTAATTGTGCAATTCATTACACTTCTTAACAAATAGTGTACTCCTGAACTTAAATTTCCACCTGTTTTAAGGATTGACATACAAAAACAACTTCATGGTCCAGCAGCAACAGAATTCGTGCTTCTTTACCTTATTTGTAAATCTGAGGAAGTTACGTTTGTACTGGGCTGCTTTTACAAGAAACTGAACATATTGGTGCTCTTCTTTAGGTATCTTGGTTGACTATGGGGTGAGGAGCACTGAATGTTAATGAAATATCTTGCGATTGTACACGTTGGGAGAGCGGGTGGGGGACAGAAGAAGAGGCAAAAGAGAGATGTTTTATCAAATAAAATTTTTATCTTATAAAGTTTCTCCTTTCACTTGCAAGAGGGGAATATTTATCTTTTCTAATGTGCATGTTTAGAAAAGTTTAAGCTTAGCAGTATTTTCGATGTATGAAGCTATTTTGTTTCCTGTTTAGAATTCCTTTCGTTGAAATTTCCAGTGACGATGTCAAACTAAAATAAATAAATAAAAGAAACGAGTTAATTGTAAGGGGATTGGGGTAAGTTACGATAGCAAAATGGACCAAGTAAATATAGTTACTTGAATGTAAAATTCCTGAAGCTTACAATGGGGCAAAGTATCTTCTCATATTGATCTACGTTTGTTTCCACAGGATTCAGTAATACAGAACTATGATCTTCATTTGTAGCTTTACGATAGTAAGAAAATCTTTCATCAAAATAAAACTGCGTAATTCAAAACAATACCATACATTTTGTCCAAAAATAAGAGATGTATAGTGATAAGCACGCCCAGGCGTTTCTGCCTGCAACAGACCTGTCGTTCGCCGTGCCTAGCTGACGTGACGTCACCAACAAGCGCCGAGGCCTTCCTTTGAGTCGGTGTTGCCCAGGGGCACAGTCTGGACGAGCCTGCGCTACACCGTCTGCGAAGCCTCGACTTCGAACCACTCTGCTTCCAGGGGGTATATCTTCTGTAATGACTGCTATATGTATTTCTCCATTCACACTGTGGTTTACATGCGCCTGAACTTTATGTCAATATGACCACACTAGGCGCTTTATGCTCTGATGATGTTCTAGAGTTGAAATCGATCTGCGATAAAATTCAGACTGTTCACGACTGATCGCTGTTCTTCCTTCTCGAAGTTGAATAATATTTCGTCTAGTGAACTTGCATGTAGTGTGATTTGCTGCTGCCAGGTGGCTATACACATAGCGTGACGCAAATTATTCCAAATTGCCAGTATATAGTGGCAATATCTTGCAATACGATGATTGGTACAAAACTTGTCACATCGTGACGAAGCTATCGGCTGATAATCTGCGGAGCTTTTATCGGCAAAAGTGTGCGATCCATTATCCGTTTACGCGCATAGCATTACAGTTCCAGGTAATACCTTTACGAACCCGGAAGCGACAGGATGAGAAAGTGGCGAGGTTGCTGTGGTTCAGGTGATCGCAGCAATGGTTGCGCCGCCCTCTGCCCTTAGCGGCGCCGACCTCCCGCTGATCCACGGGTTGCGCAACGTCGCCGCGGTGCGCCACGCCACAGCAGGTTACGTGTGCGGTGTGTGGGCGTTGCGTAACCGGTGCGTGAGCGCGCGCCCCGCTGCGTCTGTCGTCGGCGCCGTTACGTGCGCCGCTCCGACGCTTTGTCGCTCCTGGCCTACTTGCCAATACCAGTACCAACAGATGGTATGGCTGACAGCACAAGCCACGTAGTCCACATATAGGGCAGTATTACGACAGCGTAACAGGTAGTCGATGTACACTGACCGATCATAGGTATCCGGACACCCACATGTAATGCAGAATAAACCACGGGACATAACTAGAGGTGGACCTGCCTGTAGAGAAAGAGACGGGGAGCAGTAATTGCTGAATTGGGAGGTGTGGACAGCTCAGCGCCTTCGGAAGTGGGCTAATCACTGGATGATGATCTGACATTTTAACCCTTCTAAAGCTGCCCAAGTAGGAAGTTGGTGAAGTGATTGTGGAATGGAAAGAAGAAGCAAGTAAACCAACACCAAAAATGTTCAAATGTGTGTGAAATCTTATGGGACTTAACTGCTAAGGTCATCAGTCTCAAGGCTTACACACTACTTAACCTAAAAACACACACACCCATGCCCGAGGGAGGACTCGAACCTCGACCGGGAACAGCCGCACAGTCCATGACTGCAGCGCCTCAGACCGCTCGGCTAATCCGGCGCGGCAAACCAACACTAGCAGACCACAAGTACTGATAGACGTAGACGTCGAGCACTGCAGAGGGTGGTTGGGTTGTGAAAGTCGCATGAAATCAGCGGAAGGAATCACACGCGACTTCCAAAGTGCTAACAGCAGGCCAGCTAGCACAATCACTGTGCTCCGGGAGTTAAAAAGAATGTGGTACCATCATCGAGCAACTCCTCATGAGCCACGTATTTCTGTAGTCAATGCTAAGCGACGCCTGAGGTGGCGTCAAGAGCGACGTCACTGCACAGTCGATGATTTACAATGATGACTCACTCTGTATCCTATAGCGATCCGATACAAGGCCTTACGTTTGACGAATGGCTGGAGGACGTCTCCCACCATCATGTTCAAATGGTTCAAATGGCTCTGGGCACTATGGGGCTAAACGTCTGAGGTCATCAGTCCCCCAGATTAGAACTACACTCCTGGAAATGGAAAAAAGAACACATTGACACCGGTGTGTCAGACCCACCATACTTGCTCCGGACACTGCGAGAGGGCTGTACAAGCAATGATCACACGCACGGCACAGCGGACACACCAGGAACCGCGGTGTTGGCCGTCGAATGGCGCTAGCTGCGCAGCATTTGTGCACCGCCGCCGTCAGTGTCAGCCAGTTTGCCGTGGCATACGGAGCTCCATCGCAGTCTTTAACACTGGTAGCATGCCGCGACAGCGTGGACGTGAACCGTATGTGCAGTTGACGGACTTTGAGCGAGGGCGTATAGTGGGCATGCGGGAGGCCGGGTGGACGTACCGCCGAATTGCTCAACACGTGGGGCGTGAGGTCTCCACAGTACATCGATGTTGTCCCCAGTGGTCGGCGGAAGGTGCACGTGCCCGTCGACCTGGGACCGGACCGCAGCGACGCACGGATGCACGCCAAGACCGTAGGATCCTACGCAGTGCCGTAGGGGACCGCACCGCCACTTCCCAGCAAATTAGGGACACTGTTGCTCCTGGGGTATCGGCGAGGACCATTCGCAACCGTCTCCATGAAGCTGGGCTACGGTCCTGCACACCGTTAGGCCGTCTTCCGCTCACGCCCCAGCATCGTGCAGCCCGCCTCCAGTGGTGTCGCGACAGGCGTGAATGGAGGGACGAATGGAGACGTGTCGTCTTCAGCGATGAGAGTCGCTTCTGCCTTGGTGCCAATGATGGTCGTATGCGTGTTTGGTGCCGTGCAGGTGAGAGCCACAATCAGGACTGCATACGACCGAGGCACACAGGGCCAACACCCGGCATCATGGTGTGGGGAGCGATCTCCTGCACTGGCCGTACACCACTGGTGATCGTCGAGGGGACACTGAATAGTGCACGGTACATCCAAACCGTCATCAAACCCATCGTTCTACCATTCCTAGACCGGCAAGGGAACTTGCTGTTCCAACAGGACAATGCACGTCCGCATGTATCCCGTGCCACCCAACGTGCTCTAGAAGGTGTAAGTCAACTACCCTGGCCAGTAAGATCTCCGGATCTGTCCCCCATTGAGCATGTTTGGGACTGGATGAAGCGTCGTCTCACGCCGTCTGCACGTCCAGCACGAACGCTGGTCCAACTGAGGCGCCAGGTGGAAATGACATGGCAAGCCGTTCCACAGGACTACATCCAGCATCTCTACGATCGTCTCCATGGGAGAATAGCAGCCTGCATTGCTGCGAAAGGTGGATATACACTGTACTAGTGCCGACATTGTGCATGCTCTGTTGCCTGTGTCTATGTGCCTGTGGTTCTGTCAGTGTGATCATGTGATGTATCTGACCCCAGGAATGTGTCAATAAAGTTTCCCCTTCCTGGGACAATGAATTCACGGTGTTCTTATTTCAATTTCCAGGAGTGTACTTAACCTAACTAACCTAAGGACATGACACAGATCCATGCCCGAGGCAGGGTTCGAACCTGCGACCGCAGCAGCAGCGCGGTTCCGGACTGAGGCATGACATTTTAATTTGTACATGTTTAATACTAACTGTATTAGCAACACATTTTGCAGATAGTATTCACATATACTGCTGAATGAACCAGCAAAATTATGTAACCGTACGACATATAGTCCAGGTGATATGACGTCACAGACACTGAGGTGAGTGACAGACAGCCGCATCATGCATGATGTATAAATTTATTATTCGTTGTTTCTGACTCTATTCACAAAATAGTTCGCAGACAATATTCACACATGCCGCTAATTGTACCTACAAAAATATGTCATTGTGCGATATCGGACGTCAAATTCTGCCAAATCATGCATGACGTTTTAATTTATTACGGCTTTACTACTAATTCTATTCGCAACACATTTCGCAGACAGTAGTCACGTACGAACACTGGATGTACCCGCAAAATTACATAATTTTACGGCGCATAGGCCAGGAGATACGATGTCATAAATATTGAGCTGCGTGAATATGAAACAGCACGGCGAAATTAGCTAGAGACACAGGTGAAATACACTTAGGTGAAGAATGTCAAGGGATAGCGATGTGCACATATACAGATGCCGCTAGTATCGCCTACACAAGATACAAAGGGCAGCTAATTGGCAGAGCTGTCTTGGTACTTAGATCATTCGAGTGAAAAGTTTCCGACGCGTTTCAGACGTGAATGTGGCCGCACGACGAGAATTAATACACTTCGACCGCGGAATAATAATTGGAGATGCATGGGACATTCCATTTCGGATGTCGTTAGGTAATTCAATATTCCGAGACCCATAGTGTCAAGAGTGTGCCGAGAGTACGAAATTACAGGCGTTACGTCCTAGTACAAACAACGTAGAGGCCGACGGTCTTCACTTAACGAAAGACAGCAGTGGCGTTTGCGTAGTGTTGTCAGTGCTAACAGACAAGCACACTGCGTGAAACAACCACAGAAATCAATGTGGGACGTAGACGAACGTATCCGCTAGGACAGTGCGGCTAAATTTGGCGTTAACGGGTTGTGGAGCAGACGACTGACGCAAGTGCATTTGTTATCAGCACGACATCGTCTGCAGCGCGTGGCCTGTGCTTGTGACCTTATCGGTTGGACCTTAGACACCTGGAAAACTGTGACCTTGTCAGATGCGTCCCGATTTCAGTCGGTAAGAGCTGATGCCAGGCTTCGAGTGGGGCGGCGACACCACCAAGCCATGGATCCAGCTGTCAACAGGGCAAGCTGGTGGTGGTTCGATAATGGTGTGGGATCTGTTTACACGGAATGGACCAGATCCTGCGGATATTCGGCTACTTGGAGACCATTTGCAAACACTCATGGATGTCTTGTTCCCAAACAACTATGGTATTTTTATCGACGACAATGCGTCTAGTCATTGGGTCACAACTGCTCGCGATTGGTTTGAAGAGCATTGTGGACAACTCGAGCGAATGGTTTGGCCACCCAGATCGTCCTACATGAATCCCATTGAATGTTTATGGTACGTTCGGCCACAGAAATCCTGTACCGGCACTTTCGCAATTACAAACATAGAGGAAGCATGGCTCTCTATTTCTGCTGGGAACTTCCAATAGCGTGCCGAGTCCATGCTACGTGGAGCTGGTATCCCATCACTTTAGCCACCTGAATGTATCTGTAGAAACTCTAAATATAGACAAATGTAAACTAATGCAGATGAATAGGAAAAAGAATCTCGTAATGTTTGAATACTCCATTAGTAGTGTAGCGCTTGACACAGTCACGTCGACTAAATATTTGGGCGTAACACTGCAGAGCGATATGAAGTGGGACAAGCATGTAATGGCAGTTGTGGGGAAGGCGGATAGTCGTCTTCGGTTCATTGGTAGAATTTGGGGAAGATGTAATTCATCTGTAAAGGAGACCGCTTATAAAACACTAATACGACCTATTCTTGAGTACTACTCGAGCGTTTGGGATCCATATCAGGTCGGATTGAGGGAGGACATAGAAGCAATTGAGAAGCGGGCTGCTAGATTTGTTACTGGGAGGTTTGATCATCACGCGAGTGTTACGGAAATGCTTCAGGAACTCTGGTGGGAGTCTCTAGAGGAAAGGAGGCGCTATTTTCGTGAATCGCTACTGAGGAAATTTAGAGAACCAGCATTTGAGGCTGACTGCAGTACAATTTTACTGCCGCCAAGTTATATTTCGCGGAAAGACCACAAAGATAAGAGAGATTAGGGCTCGTACAGAGGCATACAGGCAGTCATTTTTCCCTCGTTCTGTTTGGGAGTGGAATAGGGAGAGAAGATGCTAGTTGTGGTACGAGGTACCCTCCGCCACGCACCGTATGGTGGATTGCGGAGTGTGTATGTAGATGTAGATGTAAATCCGTATGAAATATGTTAAATACAGGGTGTTACAAAAAGGTACGGCCAAACTTTCAGGAAACATTCCTCACACACAAATAAAGAAAAGATATTATGTGGACATGTGTTCGGAAACGCTTAATGTCCATGTTAGAGCTCATTTTAGTTTCGTCAGTATGTACTTCCTCGATTCACCGCCAGTTGGCCCAATTGAAGGAAGGTAATGCTGACTTCAGTGCTTGTGTTGACATGCGACTCATTGCTCTACAGTAGGGGCAGGCATTGTTGGTGATGTCTTGATTGGGCCCCATGTTCTTCCACCTACCCTGAATGGAGCAAGTTATCGTGATTTCATACGTGATACTCTACCTGTGCTGCAAGAACATGTGCCTTTACGACACAACATGTGGTTCATGCACGATGGAGCTCCTGATTTCAGTCGATGTGTTCGTACGCCTCTCAACAACAGATTCGGTGACCGATGGATTGGTAGAGGCGGGCCTCCACGCTCTCCTGACCTCAACCCTCTTGACTTTCATTTATGGGGGCATTTGAAAGCTCTTGTCTACGCAACCCCGGTATCAAATGTAGAGACTCTTCGCGCTCGTCTTGTGGACGGCTGTGATACGATACGCCATTCTCCAGGGCTGCATCAGCGCATCAGGGATTCCATGCGACGGAGGGTGGATGCATGTATCTTCGCTAACGGAGGACATTTTGAACATTTCCTGTAACAAAGTGTTTGAAGTCACGCTGGTACGTTCTGTTGCTGTGTGTTTGCATTCCATGATTAATGTGATTTGAAGAGAAGTAATACAATGAGCTCTAACATGGAAAGTAAGCGTTTCCGGACACATGCCCACATAAATGGTTCAAATGGCTCTGAGCACTATGGGACTTAACATCTTTGGTCATCAGTCCCCTAGAACTTAGAACTACTTAAACCTAACTAACCTAAGGACATCACACACATCCATGCCCGAGGCAGGATTCGAACCTGCCCACATAACATATTTTCTTTCTTTGTGTGTGAGGAATGTTTCCTGAAAGTTTGGCCGTACCTTTTTGTAACACCCTGTATACGTGACATGAGATTATATGGGCAAACCCATGGGCAGAAAGCTCGTCCTATAACCCTCGAACGATTTCACCCATATTAAGTACATATAATAGTTACGGTCTAGAAAGAAATACTGTGGAGGTAAGAATCACCAGCCTCCTATCGGGGGATGAGTGTGTTAATGTAGAGAGAGTAGGTGAGGAGGGGAGAGACTGACTGGAGGGGGGGGGGTGGACAGAGTGAGGGGAGGGGAAATCGACGTAGTTAGAGGAGAGGAGGAGAAGGGAATGGAGAGGAGCAAATGGACTAATAGATGGTTACAATAAATACATACCCGGGCAACGCCGGGTACTCAGTTATTCACGAGTATAATTTCAGCTAAACGTAGCCAGACAAGATTTGCTGCTTGTGTTTCATTTGTGAGAGGGTCGCCGCTCTCTGGACGCCTTTCGTTTAAGGACGCAGAGAGAGGAACGGCTGCGTGTCGCGCGTGCACACTCGTGCATACAGGTGAGCGGCCGGGCGTGAGGCGTGGCAGGTGCAGGTGCGTGTCGGGTGAGCGCGGCCCGCGGCGGCACCTGCGCCTGTACCTGTACCTGTGCCTTTGCCCGAGCGGGCGCTTTCAGCGGAAGGCGACCCGCCGCGCCGGAGTATATTTTGCGGCAGGCGAGGCCATTAACCGGCTCTAATGACTGGCCGCGACGGCGCGGCAAGTTGGCCGCTCTGGCCGCCGGCCGGCCGGCGGGCGCGGGATTATAGGGGCAGCGCGCCGGGCGCCCGGGCCTGATAAGGCGGGGGACGTTGCCACGGCAACAAAACCAAAACGCCGCCCCCACCAGGGGCCCGGCCGCCGACGGCCTCGACTGGCAGCGCTCACAGTTTCACCGCGACACTCACCTGCCGTGCCGCCTACCTCTCTGCGCAAATTTAGCCTATACCGCAAACGTGTTTGTAATCGGTACGCATGCGACAGCATTCGTACCCAGTATATTCCAAAATGCCGTTCAGAAACACTGGATTTTTCGGTGCTCATACCTCGGGTTATATTGGTGATAAAAAGGTAGTGTCAGTAGGCATCTTTGGGTTAGGGATCTACATCTACATCCATACTCTGCAAGCCACCTGACGACGGTGTGTGGTGGAGGGTACCTTGAGTACCTCTATCGGTTCTCCCTTCTATTCCAGTCTCGTATTGTTCGTGGAAAGAAGGATTGTCGGTATGCCTCTGTGTGGGCTCTAATCTCTCTGATTTTATCCTCATGGTCTCTTCGCGAGATATTCGTAGGAGGGAGCAATATACTGCTTGACTCTTCGCTGAAGGTATGTTTTCGAAACTTCAACAAAATCCCGTACCGAGCTACTGAGCGTCTCTCCTGCAGAGTCTTCCACTGGAGTTTATCTATCATCTCCGTAGCGCTTTCGCGTTTACTAAGTGATCCTGTAACGAAGCGCGCTGCTCTCCATTGGATCTTCTCTATCTTTTCTATCAACCCTATCTGGTACGGATCCCACACTGCTGAGCAGTATTCAACCAGTGGGCGAACAAGCGTACTGTAACCTACTTCCTTTGTTTTCGGATTGCATTTCCTCAGGATTCTTCCAATGAATCTCAGTCTGGCATCCGCTTTACCGACAATCAACTTTATATGATCATTCCATTTTAAATCACTCCTAATGCCTACTCCCAGATAATTTATGGAATTAACTGCTTCCAGTTGCTGACGTGCTATATTGTAGCTAAATGATAAAGGATCTTTCTTTCTATGTATTCGCAGCACATTACACTTGTCTACATTGAGATTCAATTGCCATTCCCTGAACCATGCGTCAATTCGCTGCAGATCCTCCTGCATTTCAGTACAATTTTCCATTGTTACAACCTCTCGATATACCACATTTGTATACCCAACAGAAGAATCGTCTTAATGTCGCTATCCTACAGGACACGGTCAAAGCATCACCAGTATTACACGCGTCCCCCTGCTCAGATAAAAGGAGCAAATGGTTCTAATGGCTCTAAGCACTATGGAACTTAACATCTGAGGTCATCAGTCCCCTAGACTAAGAACTACTTAAACCTAACTAACCTAAGGACATCACACACATTTATGCCCGAGTCAGGATTCGAACCTGCGACCGTAGCAGCAGCGCGGTTCCGGACTGAAGCGCCTAGAACCGCTCGGCCACAACGGTCGGCATAAAAGGAGCAAATCGGTTGGTTCTTTTTGAATTTGATGTAATCTACGGTGGGCTTGATGGGACTTATGGAGGCCCCATTAGTTCATGGGCAGTTCTTCGCAAAATCCCAAATAAAGTTTTTTTTTTTGCTTTACTTTCACCGTCACCAGCGGACCAGAACCCAGTCGAGGATTCCAAGACGGCTACGCACAGTAAATGGCTGAAATTTTTAATATATGTTCCTGACATCACGATCTCGAACAACCTTGAAAATTTTCTTAATATCTTTATCCATTTCCAAGATGCAGAGGATCAAAGTTACCCTACTTTTACACGTAAAATTCAGTATGAGGCGAAATAAAAATGATAAATAACCGCAACAAATTGCTCCGATTTTAACCGTATATTCTCTTGGCGTTTATCTAGAAGAGCATCTCCCCGTTTTCATATATCTTTATCCTTTATCAAGAAACACCCACACTCTGATTTTTTTGGGTAACAAAACCTAGGAGTGGATTCCGAGGCGGCTATGCCCAGAATATGGCTCTAATTTCTGCTATGTATCACTAAGTTGCCGATCTCGAATAACATTGCAAATCTTCTTCATATCTTTATCAGTTTCCGAGATAAATGGGTTCAAAGTTGCCCTACTTGAATACGTAAAATACCCACATGAAAATCAGTGTGGGGCGGAAACGTAGTTCATAAACTGACGTTGTACGGAGAAATATGCTGTAGTGTCTCCGTTATCATCTGGAAACCTCACATTGTAATACTGAAGCACGAGCAAAAATATTTGGACGTAAAATCCTGACTGCGATATGATAGTTTTTCATTATTTCAGTTTCACATAAGTAAACTATCTAAACTTTACTAACCAATACATTTCGTTTCGTATGAGTTACATGCCCTGCTGCAGCAGGGAAAGAAGGGAACCAGCGGAAAAATGCCCCTATCAGGGTACAAAAAATGCGAATATGTTTCCATTTATGAAAAATAAAAGACTCTGATTGAAAAGTGGGGCACCAGGTGCCTCGTTCTACCTTCCTCATCACCTTTAAAAATTTTCCCAAAAATTTTGGCATACGAAAATAATCGCGTTTATTTATGCTGAGAGACAAAAAGACGGTGACAGTAGCAGAGAGATGGAAAAGTAATAAATACTGGAAGATAGTAGACACTGGTTGTGGTGTAGGAAGAGCGAAGGAGACAATGGCAGTGTAGGAGAAAGATAGGGACACAGTGGTAGTGGAACATAGCTGACATTGACAGAACAGCGCTAGGAAAAGAGTGAAGGAGACAGTGCCAGGAGGGAGGGGGGACGGGGGGGGGGGGCAATATATAGAAAGAGAAAGTCGAAGCGGGTGAGAGCCGCTGGTAATGGCGGAGTATATGACAATAACAGCAAGAAAGAGAGAGCTCGTGACATTGAGAAGAGAGAGCAGCAGTAGGAATGGAGGAAGGAGATATTAGCAGTAAGAGATAGCCAGAGGGAGACAGTAAGAGGAGACTGTAGTAGTAGGACAGAAGGAAGGGGTCTGTGGCTGTGACACAGGAGACAATGACAGAGAGACACAAAGAGATAATGACAATGAGTTGGGCTGAATGAGTAAGAGAAACGCCAAATGGGAGTGGATAAATATGAGAAGTTATTACCTGGTATGTTAACACATGTCTCACCACACTGTCTCTTCTTCTAGTTTTCCACGCATTCCTATCTGCAGAGGACTTTTCAGTTTCTTATCTTATCAGTCTACATAATTTTCAGCATCTTTCTTTGACACCACATCTCAAACGCTTCGGTTTTCTTTTCTGGTATTCCCACAATCTACGACTCTCTTCCATACACGTACACTGATCAAAACTATTCGGACGCCTGTTAGTGGGCATTAATGTTAGGTGTGTCCGCCTACTTAACTGAATGGTAACGTGCTTGCCTCCCATCCATCGGGCCCGGGTTCGATTTCCGGCCGGGTTGGAGATTTTCTCCGCTCGTGGACTGGGTGTCGTGTTGCCCTCATCATCATTTCATTCTCATCACCGGCACGCGAGTCGGCCAGTGCGGCGTCGACTGCAATAACACTCGCAATCGGCGGCCGTACTTCCCCGGATGGGGCCTTCCGGCCAGCCATTTCATTTCAATATGAGGTGTGTCTACCCTTCATGTTTGTGACGGTGTGGATTCTGCTGGGGACACTTTCAGTGAGGTATATGAATGTTAGTGGAGGTGTGAAAGCTCGTTCTTCGTCAGGAGCCAAAACTAGACGGTGGTTATGTTGAAAGCTGGCGTCTGGAACGAAGTCGACGCCTAAGTCATTTCATTGGGTTCAGGTCGTGATTCTGGGCAGAGCACTCCGTTTCGCGAACGTTATTGTCAAAAAGGTTCAAATGGCTCTAAGCACTATGGGACTTAACATCTGAGGTCATCAGTCCCCTATACTTAGAACTACTTATACCTAACTAACCCGAGGACATCACACGCATCCATGCCCGAGGCAGGATTCGAACCTGCGACCGTAGCAGCAGCATGGTTCCGGACTGAAGCGCCCAGAACCGCTCGGCCACAGCGGCCGGCCCACGTTATTGTCCACAACCCAGTGACCGACAGATGATGCTTTGTGACAGGGTGCACAGTCACAGATGATGCTTAATTACCGGGTGCACTGTCAGGCGAACACAAACACACTTTGTCTCCGAGCTGTTCCTCTACGGTCCGTAGTACAAACTGATGTAACATACGTTCATAACATTCGCGTTTGATGTTTTCTTAAACTCAGTAAGGGGACCACGAAAAACGCAGCTATACCATAACACCAACTCCTCTGGGCTTCACAGTTGACACTACACATGACAGCAAGTAACTTTCTCCAGGTATTCGTCAAACCCAATCTCTTCCATCAGGTTGCCACAGGGTACAGCGTGATTCGTCACTCTAAACCACTCGTTTCCAGTCACCCACTGTCCAGAGGTGTCACTGTTTGCACGACATCAAGCGTCGCTTCTCAGTGCGTGGCATATGAGAAACTGCTCGACCATTCTTCCCCACACTCTCTAACTCACTACGCGCGATCATCGTGTTAGCTGAACTGTTCGTAGCACATTGTAGCTCACGACTGATTCCTTTCGCTGATTTCGTGTGATTTTTGAGAGCCACCTTCCGCACTGCTCGACGGTCTGCCTCTCGCGACATCTTGTGGTCAATTCCATCTTACAGACGGGCCGAATACTTTTGCACTT
Organism: Schistocerca serialis cubense; assembly: GCF_023864345.2. Taxonomy (NCBI): domain Eukaryota; kingdom Metazoa; phylum Arthropoda; class Insecta; order Orthoptera; family Acrididae; genus Schistocerca; species Schistocerca serialis. Next base: position 582,486,533 of record NC_064645.1, on the reverse strand, counting down.
TCTCAGAACTTTCTTTGTCAATGTAAAAACTTTGTCTTATACTAGCAGATTTATTTTGGTCGATGAGGTGTAGCTATGTTGCCGGCAATAACAAACGACGCAATCGACGGGGACTGGCGTATTTAACATTTTCCATATACTCTGCAGATTAACGCTGAAATATATCGAGTTTAACCGAAAACGTGTAAGAGGAAAAAACTGTCAACAACTGCAAAGAAAAAAAAATCCCCTTTCACAGATTCTCGCCTGAGCACCCCGGCGTGTTTCTACAGGCGATGAATTTCGACGTCAGTGCCACATCTCACCCTGCGTCAATATCGGCGGCAACGCGCGTGTCACACTGGCCGCGGACAATGCAGCAAGTGTGAGGCAGCGGGTCCCCGCGGCATTAGCGGCGGATCCCCTGGAGCCGCGGTGACGTGGGACAGGGTCGCCAACCGCCCGCCGCCACTGTCCCGAATTAGTTCAGCGCCGGCGGCGGTGGCGGCGCCGTTATAATTTGCGGGCGATATTTTATTCAGCGTGGGCGGAGACGCGACAGGTTTACACGGCGGCCGGCAGTAAATCTGCCCTCCGTGAATACTGCATGCGGCCGCCACCCCCACACCACCCCCGACCCCAGTAGCACCCTTCAGCCCTCCAGGGCAGCTCGTGGTTTTATGTTCCCCTGTCTCCCCTCTGGAGGCCCAGCTTCGCTTTTGCCTACGCTAGCGCTGCGAGACGTGCCATCAGCCGGGAAGAAGACATACTACCTGCGTATCGCTGTTGTTCCCCTTGGTGATAAACGAGTTCCAAAATAACAATCGGCTAACGTTATTATGACCATCAGGTCATATATACAATAAAAAAAAGAACGGACACGATCTATAACGGAACTGGTCAATGACACACTGTCACTGATTAGTAAACAAAACATTCCTTGGTTTTAAAAAAAAAAACTTTCAATAGCCAAGATTGCTTAAATTCACTATTTTTGACAACCGGCTTCGACAGATGTAACTGTGCAAGAACAGACATAATGTCTCATAGGATAGCAGCAATCAGTGATTATACAATGTTACTTATAATCCGTCTTGATAGCAAAATTTTTATTCATATGACCGGTTTCGGTTCATCCAGAACCATCTTCAGATCTGATATTTCGGTTACAGGAGTAAACCGTCCAAATCCAGCAACTTTCACATGCTGCGTCACATGTACGCAGCATCTGAAAGTTGCTGGATTTGGACGGGTTACTCCTGTAACCGAAATATCAGATCTGAAGATGGTTCTGGATGAACCGAAACCGGTCATATGAATAAAAATTTTGCAATCAAGGCGGATTATAAGTAACAGATCTGAGTGTCATCTTCTGTTTTTCTTTGCAATGTGAGATGTATTTTAGACGTAAATTTTTGCATATTTCGGCGTAACGTTGCGTTTAATACATGCCTTCTTGTAAAATATGAATAGATTACATTTCTTGATTCTAGTAATGTATATTTCCTTCAGAGCTTTGCGCGGCACAATTTGACTGAATTTTCTCGTGTTGCGAAATTAGAAGGGCCTATGTCAACATGAGAAAATTCAATCAAGTTATGCGCCGTCAGGTGCTGAAGGAAATTTATGCATTAATGCAAGTGAAAAAGAGAATCAAGAAATATACACATGATTTTCAACATGCGTGTATTAAACACAACGTTACGCCGAATTATGCAAGAATTTACATTAAAAACGCATCACACATTCCAAGAAAGACCAGAAGATGACAGTATTATCGGTCGAATCTGGTGTTCAAAAATAAAGGCGAATTTATGCGATCTCGCTACTGAACGTTTTTACCAAGTAAAATATAACTCTTTCCTAATTCCCCAACTTGAGAAAATTCAACGATACATTCCATAAATATGATGTCCGGTAAGAATCAACTGGCAACTTCATTTTTAATACAAATGATTTCTAGTTTGAATTACATAAATACAATGATTATGTACATTTATATAAAGAATAGCCGTTTAAACAGAAATTTAATATGGATGACAATAATTTTATTATTTTTCAAATAACTTAACTATGTTTATGTACGTAATTTATTTAGAAACTTTGATATCTGGTGCAATCACATTTAAGGTCACTTTCATTAAGATTATTAGTGACACTTCAAAATTATCTTAAAAAAGATTGCCGAACAGTGGCTCTGTATATACTACTCTAGTCCTCCTTGGTTTTTCCGCCGTTGTCGAGAAGACGTTAAAGTGAAGCCTTCGGAGTTGTAGGTGTTACCTTGTTTCTGTGCATCTTACCTGGACATGTTACAATTGGACTAGTGAAGCAAAGAGAACAAAATATCAATTTAAATATGATTAACCATGCGATAAAATGAACCCACTAACATTATTCACCAAGCAGGAATAATTCGTACATCGAGACTTACTATGCCAAGACCTAGAAGAAGCCATGATCGACGTCGTCAAAAATATAATATAATCAGTCACTAATATTCATATTCAAATCAAGATCGAAAATCTCACCATGTTCTCTTGGGTTCCGCATCTGTAGGAAGTGAAAAAAATTTACACTAACCATTTCACTGTAGAAAAAGTTAGGTTTGCAAACAACATCGTAATGTTCAGTTTTATTATTGTTCAAAGTGAGGTTATATTAGACTCCGTAAAAGACTATAAACTGATGACGAAACGATCTTTGAGGGAGGGAGGAGAAGGTCAAAAGGCGACGATTGAACCTACCGATGTCGGACGATGCTTTGATCTTTTGAAGTAATGATGATGTGGTGTGTGGTGTCGCATGTGCGCAGACAAAACAGACCACAGCCAGAATTTATTTTGCGATTTTTTAGTTTCTGAAAATCGTTGTGGGTGTACAGCAGCAACCATCCACAAATCGTTTTTGGTTTACTTTATTCAAAAACTACCGTGCCGGTTTCGAATTGAGGCAGTTCATCATTTGTTGTTGTTGTGTGGTCTTCAGTTCCGAGACTGGTTTGATGCAGCTCTCCATGCTACTCTATCCCGTGCAAGCTTCTTCATCTCTCAGTACCTACTGCAACCTACATCCTTCTGAATCTGCTTAGTGTATTGATCTCTTGGTCTCCCTCTACGATTTTTACCCTCCACGCTGCCCTCCAATGCTAAATTTGTGATCCCTTGATGCCTCAAAACATGTCCTACTGTAACACTACCGCCCTGCTCGGACGTAGGTTAGCTCTATAAAGCCTGTACTGTAATAAGTTCACGGGCTTCACCTTATAAACAAGGATTTTTAGTACATTAGTTGACCGCGTGTACCTAATCGAAGCAAAATCGGACTTATCTTCAGTCAATAACTACAGTGACGCATCAAGCAAATGTACAGTATAATTATTCTTTCGCGTGGACAAGAAGTACACACAGTAGATGCTACCTATAAATAACAATTCGGTCGCCAGCCTACTTAGGCAATTAGTGAGTTTTTTCCTTGTACAAGTGGGTGCATGTACAAGCATAGTAACACGTAGTAACGATACGGTATATGGCAAAGTTTGGAATCCGAAAATTCCACTGAACTAAAGTTTGCTCTTTTTGTACTAATTTGGACGAACTACATTTACACAACACCACACAGTAATGGTTACTACTAACTACATTTTTGTATGTTGAGCAGACTGACATCGGGCATAGATTACCCTATAATTAGCAGTTTTGAAAGCACATATACAATGTTACTATTAAAGATGGAAAAACACTAATACACTTAGGTATAATATAGAATTTAGCTTTACTGGTCAAATCTGAGCAGTACACATCAAGGTTTTAACGAATTGATAAGAGAAAAAAAGGGGGGGGGGCCCTGAAACTGTTATAGTGGTTATACTGAAACTGTTAAGTACTGAAGGCAAATTAACACACAAAATTTATCAATCTCTGGATAACTACTCTTTTGTCTTACTTATGAATAATTTAACTGTCATTATTTCTGTTTCAAATTAATTAAATAACATCGCTAACTCAATTCAAAAAAAAAAAACTCTTTTGGTCTTTACCAATATTTGCAACAACATACAGAACTATAGATCCCTTTATGGCATAGATTACTCTGCTGATAATTTTCATCAACACAAACATTAAACTTTCTATTTAGGATACTCGGATTGCACAATACGAGGTAAGGATCCTGTCTAGGTCAGTGATCAGGATAAGTCATGGCTAAAGCAATTCTGGTAAAAGTCACGTTATTATTGAACCATTAGAAACAGTTTCGACACTGGTCCACACAGATACACTTCTAAAGATGAAATAAATGTTTGACCTGTGCAAGTCGGTGCGGCGGATGGCGGGCAGCGAGATAGCGGGCAGCACGGCACACATACAAGCACGGCTAAGGCTCACACAACATCGGCACTTTCCATCTTCTTAGCGTCGTAATTTTTCCAATTTTGTGCCTCAGAATATAGCCATGCCAAGTAGTCGTCGGAATCGGTTCATCCGAGGCTCAATGGAATCCACTTTTCCTGGGTAGCCTCCTCGGTACAGTACGTGTACTTCCGACTGTTGCTCGCCTCCGACTGTGTTACTGAGCCCGTTGTGCAGAACCGCGCTAGTGTGCGTTTTCCCGCCTCGCCTGCCTCCACCTTTTCCCGCTCCCCTACAGGTAGGGTATTCACCACAGGTTTTCTACTACACATATCCTAACGCATTACCTACGTATGGACCAAGTGTATAAATTACAATTTTCACATCTTACAATAGTTTTAACACTAAATACACTTCCCTTTGATTACCACATTATTTGAAATCTAACAGAAATAATAATATTCGTTTCAAAAGTTACACACAGTTTCTTTAACATGACACGAAAAGAATCGAAAAAGAAATTCAACACATTGCTATTATTAATTTATCTAAATTCATAAAGAAAAAAATTTGTTATACGTATAATTGTCGTTACACATGCCCCTGTTTCCAGAAAATTTTCTTAAGTCCAAATTTTATGGAAACACTAAATCTTACAATTATACAGTGGTTCTGAATTTTTACTTAACTGTCCAAAAAGATTTACACTACATATTTCCTTTTGCTCACTGTATATAGGTTTACACTTTTTTAACACTTCAAGAATACTGACTTGTCATTTACTCAAGTGCCTTTCGCACAGTCCAACTTCCCATCACAATCTCATTAAAATAGCAATTTACTTATTTTTTCTAAATTTCTCAAAGAAATAATTTAAAATTCTGGAATACCAACATTTAACTACAAAAACAATTTCATATTTTGTATACACTATAAGATAATTTGTCGCTGCTTGCTTTGAATAGCAGTCCATTTTCTTACTTACTAAACAAAACACACACACATATATTCAGAAAATTAACTACACATATTTGCTGCCTATTATGCGGATTTGGGCAGTCCTTTTCACTTCATATGGTGACATCTCCTGGATCACATTTACAATTTTCCATCGATTATTTATCTGCCCTCATTGGTATTTGGCAGTCCTTCATATTATAGTTCATACACTGCCCATTTTCATTTTTGACAGTCCCATCTTTTATCTGGCTGATAGCATTTATCCTTTCTTTCAGCCCTTTTCTCCATACATTTTTACAGTTACAGTACAATTGGTAATCTGAAACTCACATAACTACATTAGCACACTTTCAAGGGTATACAGACATTTACAAAGATTAGATACATTTAGAATAATTTGGGTTCAGCATAAGATACAGCACATTTACTCGTTCCTAGGTACATACAATTTTAGGTCCACAATATTTCTTACACCTAAAGGTCTTTTGGATTTTGGGTAGATCAGGTAGTAAGCATTGTTGTGTGGAATATTCTGTATTATATATGGTCCATTATAAATATATTTAAATTTTGAAATTTCATAGTTTAGTTCACTAGACTTTTCGTGGGTTTTTAAAAGAACATAATCTCCAATTTTAAATTTTGAAACTTTTAAATTTTTATTGTGTCTTTTAGATCTAGATTCAGCTTTTTGCTTTGCCCTTTTTATCACCAATTCTTTCTTTTGATCCAATCCCAAACTTGTACAAGGTGGAAACTCTAGTTTTTCTTCAATTAAACTTTTACTACTTCTGCCTAACAAAATTTCTTCCGGTGGAAATCCTGTAGTTTCATGATGTAAGGTGTTCATGACATTCTCAAAATCCGATATAAATCTGCCCCAGGCTCTATGATTGTGACTGCAGTATGTTCTACACAATCTCCCTATTTCTCGCATGTACCTTTCAACCGGGTTGCTAGCAGGATGATAAGCTGAGATATATTTAATCTCCACACCATTTCTCTCCATTCCTTCTTTCCAAATTTTGGATATGAACTGGGGTCCATTGTCAGATAGTACAGCTTTGGGCTTCCCGATGGTCCTAAAGTATTCGACCATCCTATTAAATACAGCTTTTGCTGTTGCTTTTTTCAAGGGGTATAATTTCACAAATTTTGAAAATACTTCCAATATCACCAAAATATACGCACAGTTTCCCGAAGTCTTTGGGAGGGGACCATATAAATCTACTGATAATAAGTCTAGGGTGTCTTCAGGCAACGTACTTTGCATTGGTCCCTTACTAGTTTTGTTCGGCACTTTGGCTTTTTGACAGACATCACATGACTTAATTCGTTCCTTTACCTTCTTACTTATACTACCAGTAATCACTACTACATTATTCAATTTATCCAAACATTTCTTTGGCCCACTATGGCCCAATGCTAAATGAAAATAATCTATGACCTCGGTATCAAACTGGTGTGGCCAACATACTCTCCATTCCTCAGTGGCTAAATCTTTCCTCCTATATAAAATGCCTTTATAAATTTTGTAATATTTCTTAATTTGAGGATACTGTACACTGCCAAAATTTACCTTCACTGATTTCCAGGTTGAATCCTCATTCTGATGGTATCTCATATTTTTACATATCTGCTCAATTTTCCTCTTTCCTGAAACCTCTTTCATATACCTTATCTGAAAAGTACCCTCTTCCCCATTTTCATTTGGCACTTCACTCATACCATTAGGCAATCGAGATAAAGCATCTGCCACATAATTCTCAGTACCTTTAACATAGTAAATATCGTAATCAAATTGTTGTAGGTACAAAGCCCAACGAGTCAGCCTACCATTAAGTAAACGGCAATCTTTAAGAAAAGTTAAAGCTTTGTGGTCAGTATGTATGATGAGCTTATGGCCCCACAGGTAATTTCTAAATTTCTTTAGCCCCCATATAATGGCTAAAGCTTCCTTTTCCGAAATAGTGTAGTTCCTCTCGTATTTTGTTAGAGTTCTACTTGCAAATGCGATAGTCCTGTGTTCGATTTCTTTGTCATTACAGATTTCTTGGAAAACTTCTATACCAATTCCATAAGCGCTGCCGTCAGTACTCATATGGAAAGGTTCTGATAGTATGGGGTGATGCAAAATATTGTCATTCAAAAGTTCGTTCTTCAATTTTTCAAAATCTCTCATGCACCCTTCAGTCCACACAAAAGCACTATTTTTCTTAAGTAAATTATTCAGATGAGGACTATTAAAAACTTGCCCCTTGACGAACTTTCTATAAAACCCACATAAACCTAAAAAGGCTTTCAACTGTTTTCTATTTCTAGGAGCCGGACATCCTGATATTGCACTTAACTTTTCTGGATCCTTGCCAATGCCGCTTGTGGTAATAATGTGCCCCAGAAACTTTATTTCCGATTTCACAAATTCACATTTCTTCCACTTAAGTGTCATGCCCCCTGCTTGTAGAGCAACAAAAACTTTCCGCAACAACTCGCAATGCTCTTGCCATGCTTCTGTAGCAATCAGTAAATCGTCTACATAAATGGTTAGCCGGGAACTCAGTTCTCTCCCTAACACAAAGTCCAGTGCCCTAATAAATACTGCCACAGAAGTGCTAAGCCCAAACGGCACTACTTTATACTGATAGCATTTCCCGGCGAATAGAAAAGCGGTATATTTACGGGATTCTTTACTTAATGGGATTTGCCAGTATCCGGCTGTCATATCCAGACTGGTTAAATACTTCACGTTATAAAATTTTTGGAGCATTTCGTCCAGATTTTCAGGTCTGTCTATTTCCTTCTTTACAATTTTGTTCAAAGTCCTGGCGTCGATAACTACTCTCACTCCCCCATCCCTTTTGTTCACTATGATAAGGGGACTATTATACTCGCTACTACTTCGTTCAATTACCCCCCACTCTATCATTTTATCTATTTCCACTTGAACAGCCTGCCTCTTTGATATGGGTATCGAAAACGGTCTTACGAAAAAAGGTTTATGCTCTATGGTCTCAATCTGGTATTCAAAATTCTTAACTAGGCCAGGTTTGTCCGAAAATACGGGGCGGTTACTATCTAAAATTTCAAGCAATTCTGCTTTCTGTTCGGGAGATATTCCCTCTAAATTTTCCACCATTCCCTTAAATTCCTGCCCCTGCTCGTCACTCTCATTTAATATTCTCTGGACATGGTACACCTCGTACTTGTTTGTCAACCCATCATTCCCTTGGTCGATCTCCAACAACAAAGAATCGATTTTTGAATCAAACACTTTCCCACTTTCCTCAAAATTTAATTCCAAATTCCTAAATGTACTATTTATTTTGATCACTCCCTGGCTACAGTCAATAATAACCTTTTCTTTATCCAACCAATCTATCCCCAAAATCATTTCAGTACTCAAGTCTGGCACAACCAAGAAATCATGTTCAAAGTTTTGTCCTTTTATACTAAATTCAACCAAAATCTGGTTCTTTACCGGCTTGCTAGCCTTACCAGTTGCACCAACAATTTTTACACCTGTCACTGACATAATTACTAGCCCAGGTTTATCACAAATATGTTCGAAAAATGACTGAGAAATTGCACTTATCTGACACCCAGTATCAAGAAGTACTTGCAATTCCACGTTATAAATTTCAATTGGTATTATAGTTTGTTTAACCGTCGAATGTTTTTCGTTAGCGTGGTCTTCCTTGAGCAAATCCGGGTCGACAATAACATCGTCCCAAGATAGGCTTTTAACATTCACTTCACATATATCTGGCGGTTTCTTGGGTTCCGGAAGTTCAAAGTTATCAATTACCCGAACTCTTCGCGAAATAAACCCTGAGTCGTCCGGTGGCTCTTTCTTTCTTTGTTCGGTCTCAACGTCTGGATTTTGCTTTGAAGTTTCTTCCTCATTAGGTACAATGCCACAATTAACTGCATCCCTATTATTTTCACTGATTTTCTCATACCCTCTTTCAGTAAAAGTATATTCATTTTCCTTTACACCTGAAAATTCATCTTCACTAGAGTCATTACTACTCTCTTCCTCAACATCAGATTCACTTAAGCACGCTACTTTTGCACAATAGGGAGAGTTAGTACATTCATTTTCGTCTGTATTTACGTATCTATCATCATCTGAACTATCGTCGGAATCCGACCATTCCGGATCGCTTTCAGGTTCTAACATAAAAGCTTTTCTGAGACAGGCACTAAGTTCTTCCTCTGTATTGTCGTCAGGCTTAGATTTTAATTCAATCTCCTCTTTTGGCAAAACGGCCTCATCCTCAGCTTTATTCACATCCACTGTGACTTCATATTTGGTGTAATCCTCGTGGACTTTAATTACTTTCAGGTAATCATCTACCCCTTCTCCACGGTGCCTCTCGGTAGCAGCTTGTACTATTGGCGGACTGTTAGCAGAAGTTATTTCTTCATCAATGCTGAGGATTTCATCCTCCAAATCCTTCCTATCATTAACCTTCATCCTATTGGCGGCACGCGTACTTTGCGCGACGCTATTTATTCTCCCCTCTTCAAATTTGGGCCACGTCACTTTATGGACGTCCCTACTATCTCTCTTTCCACCAACTAATTTCTTCGCCTCATACTCCTTCTTAAAATCCTCCCACTCACATTGCTTTAGGCCCTTGTACCGATCATCGATCTGCACACGCCAATCTGTTACTTCTGCTAGTTCATCCTCGCCTTTTATCTCATTGCAAACACTGCTAACCGCACCTCTCTGTGTATTTACAGTTTCAATTATTGTTTCCTTTGCCACGGAATTATCACTCGTACAATTTTCATTAGCTCTGACTGCTACGTTCGTACCTACTGCTGCCGTATTGCTAGCGGCTTCTTTCCGAACAGATGTTCGGCTAGGCTGGGCCGTTGCCCTCTGATGCTCCACTCGCCTGTTAACATGTAGCGCTCTGTGCGGCAGCGATGATTCATTCTGGCTCGCACCTGACGCTTGTTTCGCCACAACACGTCGCGGCGTTCCATGCTCGTCCCTAGCCTGTCTCATTACATTACGGTCGGTCCGGTATCTTTTCTTGAATCGGGGCCGGTATGTATTGTCCGCTTCCGTTTGGCCCGCAACGTTCGCGGAAATTAGTTTCCCGCGTCGTTATTATTTTGCGCGGTATACCCTCTACCGCGACCTGGATTATTTCCTCTGCCTCTTCCTCTGCCTCTTCCTCTCTGTATTACATTGACGCGAAATCCATCGCCGTCATTTCGTTCGTCATTACGTCGGTTATTATGGTTACCAAAATTTTGATAATTGGCACGACTTTCGCGCCAATGATCTTCGTCTTCGACTCTTTCGAGAAATGCTTGGAAGCTGCGATGATTGCTTCCTACATACCTTTTTGAATCCTCCGGAAGCTTTTTATATAGCTCCCAGATAATTTCCGAATCTGATCTTCTACCTCTTAGGTGTGTCAATTTCCGGTACCAATACTCACAGAAATCTTTCAAAGAATTTCTGCCCCGGTTATCATGCTGTTTGGCCATGATAAACTCGCGCCATAAATGGTCCTGCTTTTGTTCAGACCAATATTCTTCCGTAAATCTTTGCCTGAATTCTTCGAAAGTCATTCGTTCGGTATTTAAATTTATTCCCCAGCGCTTAGCGTCACCTGCTAAGGCGCTAATTACTACGTTTATCTTTTCCTGATCAGACAAGTGCTCAGGAAATACTCTCTCGCAATTTTTGATAAAATCTAACGGATGCCACCCGTTATGTTTCTTGGCCGGATCGAAGCGTTCCTCGCCTTCTAACAGCTTCGTAATTGGTGTGCCATTACAGACAACACCAGGCCTATCTTTAATTTTGCTCTCCAGATCGAAAATTTTGCCCTGAATTTTCGTAGTATTTTGTTCACAATTGTGAACACATCCGGTTACTTTTTTACTTAAATCACTTTCAGTGTCTGAAACTACCTTTTTCAATTGCGATATCCCGTGTTGACATTCGTTTACGATCTCAGTTTTAAGACCGAAAACTTTTTCGTCTACCTTAGTTTCAACCAAAGGTTCTACTTTCTCTTGGATGTTGAGAATTTCAACATCAAATCTACTATTAATGTTTCCAATTTCCTCCTGCATAGTATCCATATTTTTGTTAATGGTATCAATTTCAAATTTCAGAGTATTTACCACAGAACTTAAATTACCCACTTTTTGTTCTACCTGTTCTATCTGTTTACTAATTTTAATTCCCTGTCCTTCCACCTGTGCTTTAATTTGATCCACCTGTGTTTTGAGTTGCTCGTTAACGTGTGTTTTGAGCTGTTCATTCTGCGTTTTGAGCTGCTGATCAACATGTGTTTTAAGCTGATTAACCTGATTGACGACTTGATTTTGAAGTTGCTCATTCTGTCCTGCAATTTGTTTGGTTAATTGTTCAAATAAGTCGTTCATACTTAAAATTTTTATACTGTTTTGTTCTACAGGATCGATGTGTTCCGATTCTACTTCAGAAGTTTCTTTCGGTTCTTTCTTTATCTGTGGTGAATCAAATATGTCAGTGGATTCGTTCACATACCCACTATCATCTACAAAGTCACCCTCTGCTTCCTGTTTTGTCCCTTGTTGTGTTCGAGGCGATCTCAACCTTTCAATCTGTTCATTGACATGTTCGTGGTATTGTATGTACGCCAACTGTCTTTCGCTAACGCCATCTGTTATCTGGCCGCGTAAACTCCGGCTACTGCCAGCCGCATTCTCCATTTCACTTGGCGCATCTACCCTGCCTACGTTCCTGTCCATATTGAATGCCAACTATACCACACTATTATACTTGACTCACACTGCAGTTTATTTTGCTAAACTTTATTGCAATTCGTGCCACTGAACATCCACTGTTCGGTATTTACATTAATTTGTAACCGACAACAGATGGATGTCCTGTCACCGGGAAGCCACTTGTAACACTACCGCCCTGCTCGGACGTAGGTTAGCTCTATAAAGCCTGTACTGTAATAAGTTCACGGGCTTCACCTTATAAACAAGGATTTTTAGTACATTAGTTGACCGCGTGTACCTAATCGAAGCAAAATCGGACTTATCTTCAGTCAATAACTACAGTGACGCATCAAGCAAATGTACAGTATAATTATTCTTTCGCGTGGACAAGAAGTACACACAGTAGATGCTACCTATAAATAACAATTCGGTCGCCAGCCTACTTAGGCAATTAGTGAGTTTTTTCCTTGTACAAGTGGGTGCATGTACAAGCATAGTAACACGTAGTAACGATACGGTATATGGCAAAGTTTGGAATCCGAAAATTCCACTGAACTAAAGTTTGCTCTTTTTGTACTAATTTGGACGAACTACATTTACACAACACCACACAGTAATGGTTACTACTAACTACATTTTTGTATGTTGAGCAGACTGACATCGGGCATAGATTACCCTATAATTAGCAGTTTTGAAAGCACATATACAATGTTACTATTAAAGATGGAAAAACACTAATACACTTAGGTATAATATAGAATTTAGCTTTACTGGTCAAATCTGAGCAGTACACATCAAGGTTTTAACGAATTGATAAGAGAAAAAAAGGGGGGGGGGGCCCTGAAACTGTTATAGTGGTTATACTGAAACTGTTAAGTACTGAAGGCAAATTAACACACAAAATTTATCAATCTCTGGATAACTACTCTTTTGTCTTACTTATGAATAATTTAACTGTCATTATTTCTGTTTCAAATTAATTAAATAACATCGCTAACTCAATTCAAAAAAAAAAACTCTTTTGGTCTTTACCAATATTTGCAACAACATACAGAACTATAGATCCCTTTATGGCATAGATTACTCTGCTGATAATTTTCATCAACACAAACATTAAACTTTCTATTTAGGATACTCGGATTGCACAATACGAGGTAAGGATCCTGTCTAGGTCAGTGATCAGGATAAGTCATGGCTAAAGCAATTCTGGTAAAAGTCACGTTATTATTGAACCATTAGAAACAGTTTCGACACTGGTCCACACAGATACACTTCTAAAGATGAAATAAATGTTTGACCTGTGCAAGTCGGTGCGGCGGATGGCGGGCAGCGAGATAGCGGGCAGCACGGCACACATACAAGCACGGCTAAGGCTCACACAACATCGGCACTTTCCATCTTCTTAGCGTCGTAATTTTTCCAATTTTGTGCCTCAGAATATAGCCATGCCAAGTAGTCGTCGGAATCGGTTCATCCGAGGCTCAATGGAATCCACTTTTCCTGGGTAGCCTCCTCGGTACAGTACGTGTACTTCCGACTGTTGCTCGCCTCCGACTGTGTTACTGAGCCCGTTGTGCAGAACCGCGCTAGTGTGCGTTTTCCCGCCTCGCCTGCCTCCACCTTTTCCCGCTCCCCTACAGGTAGGGTATTCACCACAGGTTTTCTACTACACATATCCTAACGCATTACCTACGTATGGACCAAGTGTATAAATTACAATTTTCACATCTTACAATAGTTTTAACACTAAATACACTTCCCTTTGATTACCACATTATTTGAAATCTAACAGAAATAATAATATTCGTTTCAAAAGTTATACACAGTTTCTTTAACATGACACGAAAAGAATCGAAAAAGAAATTCAACACATTGCTATTATTAATTTATCTAAATTCATAAAGAAAAAAATTTGTTATACGTATAATTGTCGTTACACTACCAACCGATCCCTTCTTCTAGTCAAGTTGTGCCACAAACTTCTCCCCAATCCTATTCAATACCTCCTCATTAGTTACGTGATCTACCCACCTTATCTTCAGCATTCTTCTGTAGCACCATCATTAGACATCTCAAAACACATGTTACGTTGGTTCAGAGATGAGGTGTCCCAGGATAAGGAATAATTCACAGTTACAAATTTGTAATAATGGTGGTTCCGCTATAGACATGCGTTAAAATACACGTTAAGCGAAATGCTCGCTTGCAACATGTGTGTTCTGTAGTTTTTCTCCAACGAAGCATATTCATGCTGTCTGTATTTTCTCTGTTCTCTCTGTCTGTCTGTCTGTCTGTCTCTCTCTCTCTCTCTCTCTCTCTCTCGCTCTCCCTCTGACACACACACACACACACACACACACACACACACATATATATATATATATATATATATATATATATATATATATATATATGCAATGGTTGTTGTTATACACTTCCGTTGGCCCACAAAACAAAGCAGCAGTGCCCATACCGTATTTCGAATCATTTATAACATATAAAAAATAATTCAGACTGGTTAGAAAGTACCTGAGCGTCAAAAATGCTGCGATAGAGTGATACATTACAAAGACATGGCGATCCTGCATCGCATTGGTTCATATTATACAGCATGTTCGGAAAGTCTGACACACTTTATTCTGCCGTTTACGCTCGGAAACGCTTTGTGAAGTGAAACTATGCGTCATGACGGCACAAAAATCGTCACATCGCACGTCTATGTATACAGCCGACGTGAGGACCGCTTTAGGAAAGCCGCTGAAAACCTAAATCAGAATTTATTCCCGCGACAGCATCACTTTCTCGATACAACTGTACCACACAGTGTATTTTGATGTTAATGTATAAAATAAATTGCATATAGCAAGTATATGGAGAAACTGTTTTTTTTTGGTATCGTACAGACAATAAATAGACAGAAAGACTGGATGTTTACACGTCTGCAGAGCAATCAATAGAAACAGCTATCCTTAAAATACCCAACAGTATGCTTACGAAGCGATATAAAGTGGAACGACCATACAAAAATAATCGCAGGTAATGCAGATACCAGACAGATTCATTCGAATCCTCAAGAAATGTAGTCCACTCACTTTATAACACCATCGTTCGACCAATTCTTGAATAGTGCTAGTCAGTCTGCGATCCTTACCAGATACATTTGAGAGAGGAAATAGAGAAGACGCAAAGAAAGGCAGCACATTTCGTTGCAGATTCATTTAGTAAGCGCAAAAGCATCACGCAGCACATTTCGTTGCAGATTCATTTAGTAAGCGCAAAAGCATCACAAAGATGCTCAGCTAGCTACAGTGGCAGACGCTGCAAGAGAGGCGCAGTGCATCACGGTGTGGTTTATTTTTAAAGTACAAAATGGTTCAAATGGCTCTGAGCACTATGGGACTTAACTTCTGAGGTCATCAGTCCCATAGAACTTAGAATTACTTAAACCTAACTAACCCAAGGACATCACACACAACCATGCCCGAGCCAGTATTCGAACCTGCGACTGTAGCGGTCACGCGGTTCCAGACTGTAGCGCCTAGAACCGCTCGGCCACCTCGGCCGGCGTTAAAGAACAGACAATGTACATTCCTAGAAGAGTTAACAAATATATTGCTTCCTCCTACATACATCTTGCGAAAAGACCATGAACGTAAAATCAGAGGTACGCGAGGTCACATGGAGGCTTATTAAAAAGGGGTAGGTGACAGTAGTACACCAAATACCATGCGCTGAACACTTTAAGGTGGGTTGTGGACCATAGATGTAGATTACTGTAGTAAATTAAACGGCAGATAAAAAAGCTTATGCAGACGTCCTAACCGGAAGTGTCTCAGTGAAAATAAATCAAGATTGTTGGGTAAAGATCTGAACCGCAATCCTCGCGAACAGGCCAGCGTCTTGACTACTGTACCAAATCGATGTAGGGAAACCAGCGGAAGAATATCTGCTTGTGTTACACCACCGAATCGAGGCGATCAAGATTCATCCAGACCTGAAATTAACGCTACTGAGACACACCACAGTTAACAAGAGATCTTTTCTTTGCAGCAGGATATTCTGTTTTTCCTACAGTTGTGTTATAGCTTTCGTTTAAGGGCTTATATGTCGATACAGCAAGCTCCGACTCACAGCGCCGGCAGACTTGGATCCCTACCGAAGAGCGCCTTAAGTCTGTAGCCGCTGCCCTCTTCTTTAGCCGTGGATGTTAACAAAAGACCGGCGGCTGTGGAGTCAAACAGGTTGGCGGCGTTTATTCTCGTATTAGGCACGGTCCGGAAGAGGGACTGGCCGTCTCAATGTGTGGAGCCGGCAGGCAAAGCGAGCGCACACAAAAGGCTCGTCCTCCAGGTGCGGGGGAGCAGGGGCCCACGTCATACACAGCGGGACGCCTCCCACCCACACAGGTGGCGTGGCCGAGTGGCCGCTTCTGGACTTACTAAAAAGTTGCTAAAATCATGTGTGTTTCCGAAGTGAAGTACAGCAGTGGATGTGACGACGTAAAACTGTATGCCGCGCAGGAGATGAACCTGTACATAAATAAAACTCGAAACAACATTTTCTACCAAATAATAAATGGACGATTGCAATCGAAAGTTGAGAGAAAATTAGACGACGAACAGTTCGGCTTGAGAAGGATCAAAGGAACAAGAGACGCACTTGGAATGTTGCGAATAATTGGGGAAAAATACCAAGAATAGTACGGTAGTTTGTACAATTTTTGTTGATGCAGTTCGGTGGATTATACTGTTACTAGCCCTGAAGAAGATCGGAATTATGTCGAAGGTTAATAAGAAATTTATACTTCGCACTATAGCAATAGGAGATGAGGTGACCGAAGGAAGTAAAATTGGGGGAGGAGGTAGAAACTCCCGTTGTCTTTTACCTGCACTGTTTAAAATATACTTACATGATTTAGTTAATAGCTACTTTCAACAAAAGTATTGTCCAACACTAACAGGAAGGAAAATAAAACGTATAAGATTTGCTGATGATACCGTATTGCTGAGGGAAAATGACAAAACAGTTTAAAACATGCGAGAGGTACTGAACACTAGCTGTGGAATAGAGATAAATGTTTAGAAGAGTAAGGCACTGATTTTCTGAAAGCAGTAAATGAATAGTTGATAGCCTTGAAGTGATTTGTGTGGAGTGTTGCCCGTCTGGTGCAGAAACATCCATTCTATATGGAAGAGAGAAGAAATTTTTGGGGGCTTTTGAGACGACCTGGAAAAGAACGCAAGATGTGAAGTGGATAGATAAAGTAAGGAATGAGGTTGCGTTACAAAGGGTGAGCGGGAAAAGATATATACTGGAAAAAGTTAAGAGGAGGAAAAGAATGCGTAAAAAAAATAAATAAATAAATAAATAAAATGGTTCAAATGGCTCTGAGCACTATGGGACTTAACTGCTGAGGCCATCAGTCCCCTAGAACTTAGAACTACTTAAACCTAACTAACCTAAGGACATCACACACATCCATGCCCGAGGCAGGATTCGAACCTGCGACCGCAGCGGTCGCGCGGCTCCAGACTGTAGCGCCTAGAACCGCTCGGCCACTCCGGCCGGCTAATCCGTCCAAAAAAACTGGATAAAAAG